>NW_017728928.1:7655323-7722302 GCF_001723895.1 Crocodylus porosus
TTTTACACGGTTTAAACCTGAGGGAGCATCTGCCGTGGGGGATGGGAGGGTGGGTCGTGGGGGTGGTTACTTCTGTGTCTGCCCAGGAAGGCGCGCGGGGTCTGCGGCTGCAGAGTTCAGATGGGTCTGGACTGACTTTTGAGCCAAGAAAAGGCCAAAGAGGTAAAACTGGAAGGAGACAGAGGGCAAGGATCCCACCCAGTGTGGTCCAGTGGATGGCTTTCTTTTTTTTGGTGTTTCTTCCCGGGATATGTTAGTAGAAAAGGGGAGGGGGGTTGGTTTTTATCTCTCTCTCTCTCTCGACACACACACACTCTAGTATACGCGCGCGTGTGTGTGTATAAATCAGTGAGCTGCGATATCCTAGTAGAAAAGGGTGGGGGATTTTATAGAAGGGCATGCCTATATACCTATCTATCCGTTGCTATCTATGTCTATAGCCATGTCTATCCATTGCTACCTATATGTCTATCTATCCATTGATATCCACGTCTATCCAGCTATCCGTCGATATAGATGCATATACATACATATGTGCATATCTGTGTGCCAACCCCCTTTTCTTCTCTCTCTCTTTCTCTGTGTCTTTCTCTCATTAGACCAACTATGTAGGTGAGCGAGAGGTTAGGGCACTGCACAAAAAGAGTGGTCTTTCTCGGGTCCAGGATGGGGAAAAAAGCAGAGACAACCCAAGCTAAAAAACAGCTCAAACAATTACTTTAGTTGAACTCCACTATGCAGTGAAAATAATATCTTAAAAAAAACAGTGCTGGTCCGCTCCCTTGCTCAGACACGTGCTGTAGTATTGCCCGAGTTTTGCTTTTCTTTCTGTTCCTCTTCGTTTTCTCCTCAGTTTGAACTTTGCCTTTTCGTCTCCCTGTGTTATACAGAAATCTGGGGATGTTCTGTGAGGACGTCGGGGAGATGTAAACTTTAGGTTAGGTAATGGAAAATATCTAAGCATCTCCCAGCTATTTTTGTGATATTGTGGGCTTCTGTTAATCTTCAACATCTGGCTATTTTGAGAAAACTTTGAGCGCATCATTATGCTTGAGTTCATACAGTTGCCTGAGATGTGACCAGAATATCATCTGTTTAATTGCTGAGAGGTCACTTCTATGTATCCAAATTCTGTATTTGTAAACGGATTGAAAAGCTGGTTTTGTTCTTTTGACTTAAATCAGTGCTGTCTGATTGTCCATTATGTTTCTGTGAACAATTGTAAACAATGGTAGTTACACTTGCAGATGTTTGGGGGCTTTATTTTGTGACAGGAATGTATTTATCCTCTGTATTCTGGACAGGGAGTAATGGGCCACTAGACTGTGTATCTTGAACTTTACGTATAACTTATCTTTTTAAATTTATAATCCCATGTGAATGGGGTTTTTTTAGGCGGAAGGCAGGGTAGGGTGGCACCTTAGAGGCTAATTGCTACAGAACTGGTTTGTTTAGAGTTGGGTTTTATTTCTTCCTGTTGGGTTGTCCTGGTTGCTTTTGGTGTCTTCTGCCTATTTCTTTGGTATTGGCATGTGTAATCCCGTTTAATCCACTTGGTTGCTGAGGCAGGTTTGTCTGTCCCTTTGGCGTATTTTTCTAGCGTTTTGTCAATCAGTGTTTTTTGGAAAAGTCACTTCAGATCTCTTCCTTCTCTTGCACTTTGTGCCCTTCTATTCTTGCTCTATAAGAAAGCACAAAAGAACACATTTTAAATGGATAGAAGGAAATGCATTAGGTTTAGAGTGGTTCAGTCTGTGTAATTAAGGCCAAAAATAGTTACCTGTAAAAGATTTTTAAACTCTGTTTCTTGTGAAAAGCATTTGCCGTTATTAATGAAGGTGAAAGCTTACAAGGGCTGTTGTGTCAGGCTTCAAGGCATAATTCCATGTTTAAATGGAGTCAGGAATCAACTGAAATTCACAGGTGTCTTGTGGATTTTTTTTTTTTTCTTATTACAGATTTGTCTATAACCCACTGCTAGCATATTGGATGCATGAAAATGACCTAGGTTTGATTTTAATTTTTTAAAAACCCTTTTAGTTAGTGAAGTATTGCTTTGGGATACCCCAGTGTTCACACTCCATGAACCCATCATGACACTGTACAATTAAAAAAACCCATTTTTCTTGTAATATTAGGACAGCTATTCTAGATTAGTCATCCTTAAAATTAATTTTACAGCATACGTTTTGGTGTCTCAGGGAATGAAAAAAAATATGCTAACTCTAGATGCCCTTTCTCTCTCTCAATTCTCCCCCCCCAACTAATACAATAAGTTAATCTGTTCTTTATTAAAAGCCTCTAGTACACATCTTAAACCCTACGTTCAGGGGGATAGGTGGGTCTGTGCATGCGTGCATAAGAACAGAAGTTCCTTGTTCCATCTGCATTTCTGTCCCCACCTGAAAAAATGACAGTACTTGCTCTCGTGTGTGATTCTTCAGTACTCTTCAGAGACAAAGCCCTTAATTTTTCCTTTGGTGCAAGACCATTTTCATTGGAGAAATACTCATTTTATAATTCAGTTATCATGAAATATGTAGTATGTGCTGTAATGCTTTCACATTTCTTTGATTGATGCAGTTGACTGGTACCAGATTGGAGGGAGTCTTATATGGGGATTAATTTCCTTCAGGAGAGCCAACTGGGAAAACTTCCCTACCCTGAATATGCAGTGTCTGTCTCTAAATTAATGGTCCATTAACTTCATAAATACTAAGTTTTAGTAAAATTCAGCAGTCAAGAAAATGGGAATCCTATCCCACACTGCTTTTTCTTGATGGGATCCCACTTGGTGCTGATGTTTATACAAAGTTCAAAGGAGCTGTGTGAGAGAAGTTGGTAGATCAAATGCTTTGTTGTGTGCCACTTCTGTGCTGTATGGAGGGAATGAATCAAATAGCAGTCTAACACTGAAAATACTATGCTCAAACAGTGCTTTTGTTGAAGTTTCCACTATATAACACTTTCTTATCATAGTAGGTTCTGATTCCTTGAAGGAATTATAAGTATATTGTGCCAAAATCTGCCTCTTTAAAAAGAGTCTTTCATTACTGGATTGATAATTGGAACTACCTGGTTTTGTGAACCATTGCTGTGTATCCCTTGATTTTTCATGTGTCTGGCTTTCGTGTTGGGGAAATCTACACATTCAGTTCAGGAAAGTTCCCTTAAATAGAGGTGTAATAAATTCATACCACTCCTGATTCTGATTTAGGATCAGATTTAGGTTGACCAGATTGCATAAAGTTTTAATTTAAAGAGAAGAGTGAGAGATTCTTCCAGACCCTAGTTTTCCACTTAAAAAAAAAGGGGAAAAAAATGATGTTCGAGAGAAAGTTAGCAGGAAAGGCAGATTTTGTCATATTGCAACATGTAGGAGATCTCTGTGTTACAGACAACAAAAAATGTTGGCGTTCCACAGAAAGCACCGGGTATGGCTGTCTGAGCCTGCCTCTTACATGATGATGAAATGACTTTTCCAGTGATCAGTAACATTTGCCCTGGTTTTCTTCAAAATAAACTCCCCTCCTCAGGTCTGTTTTCTTCCTGCACTCGACTAAAATAACAGAACTCATCAAACTCCTAATGAAATTAGGGAAAGGAAACGAACTTGTAGTTAAACATTGGCTGTTTCTCAGGGCTGCCTCAGAGCTTGCTATAGATGAGCCACAATAATGTTGTAAAGAAAGGCCTATCTTCAGCAACTTAAGCCCTTAACAGTTGTAGCTTACTGATGAGGAACAGACTTAAATTTGGTACAGATGGAGATCCTTTCAGATGCAAGACAGATTTCTAGCAAATAGGTGTCATTCAAATTGTGCTGCTTTTCAGGGAGAGCTGGAGGTGATCCTTACTGTGAAGGGGGAGTAGCTTAATTGACCCATGTAAAAATATGAAATCTAGATGCTAACATATCTACACTCTGGGTGTTTCTACATGTGCTATTAATGTGCCTGAATGAACTCGGGCACAATTCATGCCAGAGTTGGTTCCTTCCTGGGCGCAGCATCTTTACGTGCACCCGGGACCACAGCAATTTGAGCTGAAGATAAGTAGCCCTGGGCTAGCTGGGGATGGTGGCAGTGACAGGTGGCAGAGGGGCTGGCTGGGGCATGAGAGGGCTGCAGTGCGGGGCTAGGTGGTAGGCAGCCCCTGTACTGTAGCACCCTTGTGCCTCAGCCAGCTTTGGTCACAGTCTACATATGTGTTTGAGCATATGCAGTTACTCGTTGTAGGACAGTGCTTGTTCCGGACAGATCTATCTTATAGCAGAGTTGATTGATTTACCATGCCCTAATACAGACACATGTGTAGACTGGGTTGTTTTATTGCAGAACTGTCAGCTGCAGTAAAGCACATGTGTAGGTGCACCATCTTTCTGCTTAATTTCTCCGAAAGAATGCATTTTAAGTAGAAGCTTAATTATGGATGGAAGGCACAAGGAAACTGTTGTGAAATCTTGGCTTTCTAGAAATGTAGACTGGGAGGTGATGGGACCAAGTAGTCATTATTAGGTCTGGTTTTGATCTTAGCTTTGTCATAGACTCGTAAAGGTCATTTGGTAAAAGGGAGGGATGAGAGTGTGTCATATAAACCATGCCTGAAATTGTCTGTGGGTCTCAAAGTAGATTTGGAAATGGTTCTAAAATTTTGCAGCTGTAAAAGGAAAATATGGATGTTTAACTGGGGGTGGGGAGGAAAGATGTAAATATGTATGTAAATAGATTGTTATTTCCTAAAGATACAATCTGCAGATAAAAATTGTTGATGGTAAGAGAAGGGTCAGGCCTGTCTTGCACTGTTCACCAAGGCTGCTGCTCTTATAACCGTTTTGCTACGGAGAACTTTTACTTTGTGTGTGCGCTGCAAATAGCTATAGATGAGGGGATAGATTGAAAAACTTCAGATAGGCTCCTAGAGCCTTGTAGAAAAAAGTAGATACTTGTGAAGATTTCTAAACTTCGAGACCAGGTGTGCATTAAGGTATTCCATCAGCATAAAGTTGTCATGTAGTCTGAAAATGTTGTAAAATGCCCTTGTGAAGATATAGACCCAACAGCAAAAAATGTGCTTTTGCCGGTGAATTCAGTCAGAGAACTGAAATAAGCTGTGTTGGCAAAACACTTGTAACTGTTCTCTCTTGCCACTAGGGCCATATCCTGGAATAGTCCCATTAGAAAATCCTTTTTACTAAAAATGAAGCCGTAGTGAAAATCTTCCTCAGTTCTTTGGGTGAATGCATTGTGAGGTCCATTATCTCCCAGGCAGATGGTTCTCTTCCTTTCATCTAGGTCAGCCTTTCTCAACTAGGTTGCACAGCACTTGAGGTGTGCAAACATGATTCACCAGATAAATCCAGGGATTTCAAATAGGAATCCATGGTGTTAAAAGCTTTCTGAGCTGTTGTGGTCTTTCTGAGGTCTTTGCAACAGAATTGCTCTATTATTGCCCTGTATTAAAACAAAAATAGTGAAAGCTCAGACTTGGTATTTTCTGAGGCCTGCAAAGCTTGAGAACCACTGATTTGGTTGATCAGATTGCAACTGATAATGGGATGCCATATTAGAGTACCATTTCAAACTTATAAATATCCTGTAAATCATTTATAGCTTGGTTGTTTTGCAGTGGTTAATATTGCAGTTCTTCTAATACACAAAGCCTTAAAGTTGACTTTTGTTTCTGCGTGTAATAAGGCCTCTAAGGTACCACTCTGGTCCTTGGAGAAATTTAGTAAAATCATTCTAGATGTAATCAGTGGAAAGGGTCTCCTGTGGGTTTGAACCCACTCAACTGTGAGAGAGCACTTTAATTCTGCACACTCAAATAAGCCCACAAATGCTTTATTTTTAACAGTTTTCCCGATCGGGAAAGAAAGCTAAGTGAACACTTTGCTCCATCTCTACAGGACATTGAAGTAATCTTGAACAGCTGTTGAACATAAGAATAAAGGTAGAGAGACCCAAGCATTAGTTCCTCTTTTTAATGTTCTGTAAATAGGCACATGTGACAGTCCAGTTATTGTCTTGTTCGAGTAGGGAGGATAGGGACCACGGCAGGTGTGTATACCTGCTAAATCCTTCATTGTTACAGCATTAGTGTAGTTGGTTTAATAGTAAATATTCAGTACAGGTGGCCACAAATGCTCACTTGTGAGCGCCTGCCTTAGTGCTTTGTATCATCCTTTTCCAGGGAACTTGGAAAAATGTAACTTTCTCTAAAGATTACATTTCAACTGGTCCAATCTGGGGAGAGATTTTGATATTGCACTGCATTTATTTGGATAGCTTACTGCGTAGTATAATTTAAATCTTTATACCAGTGAAAAAAGAACATGAGTGCTAAGGGTAAACTTGCTCTGACTTTTTTTGATCTGTGGATGGAGCTGAATATTTATTGTGATTCACAAAGGGGTCTCTCTAGTCAAAAGAATTAACTTCCAAATGCCACAACTTCAGCATTTAGTCTGAGAACAAAAGATAGAAATATCTGTGGTATCAAAATAAGACTGTTGTTGGTTTAAGAAACCCAGCAAAAAGCGCAAATGTTGGCAAGAAGCTTATAAAAGGGCATATTTACGAAGTAGTTCTGAGCTTTGAGCAAATGTTTGCATGCATTATGAAAGTGCATGCATGGCTCTTTCCTGCTGGGGGGCCTTTTGGGATCCTTTGAGACACTCAGTCATTCAGAATATGGCTTTAAATAGTGGTCCAGTTCAAAAGTGTAGGAAATTGGGACTTTGGGGAGAGCATGAGAGATTGTTTTCATGGGTATGCAGGCAGTGCTGGTCACTGGTACAATATGGTTTTGCACTTCTTTGGTATGACTCTTTGCTTTGATCACTAAGCAATCCTAATGATATGGTGTTGACTTTAACTCTGTGTGTGGTTTAAAAAAATGTTAGAACGATACACCATATAGTTGTATAGTGGTTGTCCATGTCTGTATGTTCACATTATTCATGATTTTTAAGTATTTCTAGTTTTCTGTGTTGGCCAGTTTTTTTTTTTTTCTTAAATTTGCTAAAGATTCCATTTGGGAGACCTCTAAACTTCTGCATACCTATTTAAGGAAGATTCCGCTGTTTCCTGGTAATCCCAGGAAATTCTCAAATAAAAGATACAGCCGGGGCAACAAGTTGCAGTCTTATCTTTACTGTTTGCTTGCCCTTGAAGCTTTTGTGATCTAAATACTGCCTTAAGCAGCACTATCTATTTTTAGGGTGTTATAGACAGAAAGTGGCACAGAGCCTTAAAGGAAAACCCTAAGCATGCATCACTTGGACCAAAAAAACAGGAGCCCCTTAGAAGAATAGAAACAGCAATATCCCAGTTGTCCTAGTTCCAAAAGGTTCATTTCTAACAGTTGCATATAATGAGAGAGAACTGCTGTGGCTGTAGAGAAGAGGATACATATTAAAATCAGAGTTATATATGGGTCAGGGTTTCTTTTTGCCCTTCCTTGGAGCTGCTGCCCCTGTATATGTTAATAAAGAAGAAATATTTACTTGTTGTTAGAATAATCCAAGGGAACAGTGAGAGTCCGATTGTGAATGCAAAGGCTACTAAACGTGAAGAGCCGTATATACATGGGGATTTACTTCTCTTTAATTAGTTGGGCGCGTGCACACACATTTGTTTAATGTAGAGGTTCTCAAACCACGGTCTGCGGACCACCACTGGTCTGCAAGCGCCATTCAGGTGGTCCACAGGAAGGTTGTGGAACAATTGAGAATAGCTGTACTTGGAAGGTAAGACTACTGATATTAAAATATGAGTTGGGTGCTTTGATTTGTAGAACAAAAAAATGTTTATTAAGTGGTGTGCCAAGACCCTCAGCAATTTTCAAGTGGTCTATGAAAAAAACAGTTTGAGAACCACTGGTTTAATGCATTTTCTCTTGACCTCAGTTTTCAGTTGTATCTTTAAAGAATCTACGTCAAGAGATTTTAAATGTGGCTTGCTGTTTTTAATGCTACTAGGTTGAAGGCATGCCTTCTTGCTTAGGCACTGTTTTGAGATAATTGTTGACCTTTTTTCCTCATTTATTTCAACAGGTTCATGAACCACCCAGCTCCAGCAAATAGCCGCTACAAACCTACTTGCTATGAACATGCTGCTAACTGCTACACACATGCAGTAAGTGAATTTAATCATCTTTCCAGTTTGCTTCAGTTAATCTATTCTGTTGTCTTTTCCCTTTGCATAATATAAATATATGATTGCCGCTTTTAACATAAATGGAATGATCTGAAAGCTTGGACGAGAATGTAATAGTGAATAAGAGGCCGGTGAGATGGTTTTAGATCTGTAAATCTAAAAAGGTACAAGTATCAACCCTAAAATGCATGTAGCTCAATTGCATGTACAAGGGTTCAAAAGGTCACTTAAAAAAAAATAAGTACGCATTAAATTGGGGTGGGCAAAATATGGCCCACGGGCTGAATCCGGCCCGCAAGGCCATTCTATCCGGCCCATGGGGCCCCTAAAAAATTGTAGAAAACTAATATTTCTCTGTCAAGGGCAGTAGGACCCAGGGGAAGCCCACGGTTTCTGGGCTGGGAGCATGTGGCTGCCCCAGCATGGGAATCTCAGGTAAGTGCGGGGGGGCCCAGGTAGGGAAGGAGCATGGGGTAAGGGGAAGCAGCCCCTCCCCGCCCACAACCGGTGCCCTGCACTGCAGCTGCTTGCAGCCTGCATGGGGCTGTCTGTCCCCGCTCCGGGCTGCAAGTGCCTGCAGCGTGGGGCACCGTGTGTGGGGTGGGGGAGGGGCTGCTTCCTTCCCATGCTTAGCTTTTCCCTGGGCTCCTTCCCTGCACAGAGAAAAGCGGCCCCTCGCCCACCCCAGGGCCAGCGCCCCACGCTGCAGGCGCTCGCAGCCCACATAGGGCTGTCCAGAGCAGGCACACGCAGCCCCAGGTGGGCTGCGAGCTGCTGCAGCACAGGGTGCCAGGCATGGGGTGGGGAAGGGCTGCTTGGCCCCTCCCCCCCCCATGCGCATTCAGCACCAGCTTGTAACCCAGCCCCACTGTCAGGCTGGCAGTGGGGTGGGTTACAAGCTGGTGCTGAGTGTGGGGAAAAGTGGCCCCTTGCCCGCCCTGTGGCCAGCACCCTGCGGTGCAACCTCCTGCAGCCCGTATGAGGCTGCCTGTGCCTGCTCCAGACAGCCCCATGCGGGCTGTGAGCACCTGTAGCAGGGAGCTTTGGCCTCGGGGCAGGTGAGGGGCCACTTTTCCCCATGCTCAGCTCCAGCTTCCTTGCTGGCGAGCAGGGGGTCGGGGCTGAGCGCTGCCCCCCGCCTGTACCGCGGGGCTGGGGGGCACTAGGTGTGAGCAGGCGGGGAGCCAGCATGGGGCCTGCACAAGTGTCCCAGGGCCATTGCTGGGGGGCAGGAATGCGGGGTCCCAGCCGGCAGGGGTTCTGTGGAACCAGGCCAGCTCCCCCCTCCCTGCTGGTGCAGCCCAGCCTAGCCCCGCAGACCTCTGCCAGCCTGTGCCCTGCTCTGGGCCCCACCAGTGCTGGCCCTGGGACATTGGTCCCAAGACAGTGGTGGGGCACCTGTCAAGGGGTGGGGCTACCCATACAGCCCTCCACAGCCTGCCAAAACAGGGTAAGCGGCCTTCCGCCCAAAATAATTGCCTGCCCCTGCATTAAATGCTTTGCACCCTCTGGGCTCATCCCCAGGTGCAGGAACGTGTTTCCTCAGGGAGAAGTAGAAGCAGCAGAATGTGTGCTGCTGCTTGTTCCCAAAGAACATCTGTGCCATCTACAGTCTGGCACGCAGCACATTGCCCCAGGTGGGGTAGAGGAGGTTGGGGCCAGCAACTGTGCTGGTCCCAGCAGCCTTGCCTGGGGTTCTGGGGGACTCCAAGAGCTGCAGCTGCAGCAATCCTGCAGCAGAAAGTCTGGTCAGCAGCTGGGGTGTGGCTTCGGCCAGCCAGGCTCTAGTTCTGGGCAGTGCACACTGCAGCCTCATACACCACCCCGCTTTTTTTAGGCACAGATTTTTTTGACCCTGGGATATCCTGGGGTCAACTGTCCCCATGCTGCAAATTAAAGGAGCAGGGAACGCCTTCATGTGCAGCACGTATGGCTCCACAGACGGGTCTGCGCTGCCACATACTGCATGTCCATGCTTGTCTGAGTGCGTCCTTTGTGTGCAGTTTTTTTAACCGTGTCCAATCAAAGGATGACTAAAGTGTCATGAAAATGGCTCTTTACTAGGCTAATGTTTATTAAGGATTGTTTTGCAGCAGTGGAGGGACAAGGGAGATCTATCAGTAAAATTTTAGACGTGTAAGAGGCTGTGGCACACGCTGTGTTTGGATGGAAATGGAACAGATTGACATGATAAAGAATCTGCTTGTAAATTGGTTAGTGAAACCATTCTGAAAGGCACACTAATCCTTGTGCCACATGTAAACTCTGAACTGCTTCACATAATCTGGACTGTCTAGTAAATGCGCATTTTTTCATAACCTTAAAATACTGTGCTGGATTTAACAGTGTATACAGATTTGACATATAACAATAGTTTTTGCTTTTGGGAGGAAAAACTAACTTTCCAATCCTATGGAAAAGGAGAACTTAAAATCAGGCCATTAAGAAATATTCGTAGTCAATCTCTTATTAAAGCCCATTTGTTTGTTTGCCTGACCCCAAAGTCTGAAGCATGGTTGACTTCTGCATCCATTTTACCAGTGCATCCTCTTGCATGCCTCTGTGAGTGATGCTCAGATGCGTGCTTAACAGACAGCAAAGCCTTGTGCAGTTAACGAATCTTTATTCGTAAGCACCTTTCATGTATCCCTTGTTATGCTAATTGCAGTATATCAAACTATTGAAATAGAACTCTACATTGTTAGGATCACTAGACTTCCCTATTCTGACTGACAAATACAAAATGAGGCCTTGATTTATTTCTTTAGCTAAAGCTATACATCTTCTTAACATGGAAGAAAATTATGTAATGCATACTTACTCATCCAAAGGGATGAGGTAACAGAATGTTACCTATCATAACTGTAATGTAACTTAATTCCTGATGCCTCTGCCAAATCCTTTACTGGCCAAATTGAATTTCTAAAGGTCTTGCTGCCTTTTCATGTATGTAGAGTATCAGGCATGTCATATGCCTGCTTATTTGCTCTGTGGTCACCATGTCACTCTTGTTCTGGGAAATGCCACTGTTTATAGTAAAATATATGTGTACATTTACTGGTAGAGTTGCAGCCTGCATGTCATGAAATACTGCAAACTCCTTATCAGGTTGTAGATGTGTAATGTTAAAATGTCCGGAGCTGAGTAGGCTAAGATAAGTGAGCTGCAATAAACCAAAGGGCAAGAGTGGGGTGTAGCGATAGATAGATATATATGTGTATGTATAGTGTTTCAGCTTACTGCCTGTTGTTCCTCAAATACGCATAATCTTTTAATCCAAATTTCAAACTCAGAGCTTTAATTGAGCATGTGAAGAAACATCTGGGAAAGTTTTTTGTGTTTTTTTTTCTTTTTTCTTCCCATTGTAGCCACTGCTGCCTTTTCCTTTCTGTGATCAGTTTTTCATGGACTGTTGGCTGCCCTGTGCGGGCTTGCTCTTTGGAGACCAAGTGTCCCAAATATTGAATGACGTGTTACAAGTTAGTCCTCTGGTGGACATTAAATGTTCACTTGCTTATCCCAAAATATCGTATAGTACAAGAACCCTCTAGATGTGTGCTACAAAGCATTATTCATAACTTCAAAAGCAGAAAATGCCCTCGTGTACTAAGCTGTGTGTAGGGTTGGTCTCTCAGTTTCCTGCTCAGGCCTGACGGTGGCTTAATACGCTTTGAAATAACTGAGTCACATGCATTCAGATACCTTTGCTGTGCAATATTTTAAATACTTGCAAGTGTCTTTTAGTTGCAGCTATTTTTAAAATAATGTTTAAAATGTTAGGATGCAGATTGCCGTATGGAACACAATCAAATAGATGAAAAGGTACCTGCATGTAGTATAGTCAGATGTAGAAAATGCTGTTTGGAATGGCTTTTTTTAATGTCTTGATTTTTTTAGCTTAAATTCAAACACTGAAGTTGTCTTTAGACTCCTGAGATGCAGGAAGGGCAGCTAAACAGAGGAAAGTAGAAACACTGAAAAGACAGCTCAGTAGTTAGAGGAACAGGAAGGAACCTGCGTATGAGTGAAGCAGGAGACGGTCACAGTTGAGTTGTAAGGTAAGCTTTGTTTGATGTGGGAGTGAAATTTTCTCATGTACTGAATAGAAAACATGGGCTGTACTAAATTACACAGAGGTCAACAGTGTAAATAGAACTTACTTCTTACTAATTTTTTGAAGTCTCTTTGCTTTGCTGTCATATAAGGAGGCATTCTTTCATTCAAAATATTAGTCCTGGTCTGCATACCTCAGAGCTGGTACTGCAGAAGCAGAGAGGTTGCACAAGTCCAAGAGAAGCTGTGGGATCCCAGCTGACTTCTTGGATGGAAGGAAGGACTGATGCAGGCTGTGAAATGTGCTTCTGGAGCCAAGTACCTTCTTTCTACACAGCCACTGTTCCCTGTACTTCAGCTTACACACACAGCATAAGCTATTAATTCCCTGCTCCATGAAGCTTTCCTCCCTTGCTGGAGGTGAAGAGGAGGTAATTCATGAGTGGGTGCACATTGGCATAGCCACTGATTGAGCTACAAAGGTCACAAATGGTGTCACACAGATCTGCTAAAGGGCTGGCCTGGAGAAATGGGGCAAAATATTCCCCTTAGCTTGCTGATGAACCCAAGTAAACTGTAATGGAGACAGACAGTTCCTGTAGCTTTGCTACACTGCAATGATAGAAAGCAGATCCCAGCTCCTACAGTCTATAAAGATGTTTGCATCCTCCTAATACGAGCGGTGTGTGGATTTCACCTTGAGTGTGAGTGACCCATTTCAGCTGTGCACAAGACAGAAGTCCTGGTTTGTAAAGCAGGGCTGCCCAACTTCAGTGCAGCACTGGCATGCACCCATCCTGCACTCTGGGAGCAGGCCCCCTAGGACTCCCCACCGCCGCTGCGTGGGCGGTGTGCAGCAGTGTGCAGCCCTGCCAGGATTGTTTGCCCACCTCACTGATGTGCAGTTCTCCAGAATCCCTGCCTCCCCACTCCCTGCCAACCATGCAAGCTGCAGGGGAGGCATGCCCTCTCCCCGTCACACAGCCAGGGGAGAGGTTGCACGCTGGTCTCTTATCGGCTGCCAGTTGGACAATCCTGCTATAAAGAATTTTGATATTGTGTTTGTTCCAGATTTGAAATCAAACCTCCTGTTTTGATATTTGGTGAGGGAACAACTCACAGGAGAGAAAAACCTCCCCTTCTGGACCAATCAAAACATTTCATCTTGACAAAAGAAAGCATTACTTTTAGATTTGAATGCATTGTACTGTACGCTAAATTTTAAAATGTTTCATTCCAAAAAATTGGGAAATGGGTTGTTTTGATAGCCCCGAGTCTTCTATTCCCCGCCTCTCCACAATTTTCCTTGAAAAGGAAATTCCAGCAAAGTCAGCTAGGTTTTGCAAAGTGTTGTTTTCAGCAAAAATGCATGTTCTGACAATGTGATTCTGTGGACATTTAGGGGTTACTGGTTCCATTGATGACTCAAACTTATTGCTTCTATATCCTTCCTTGTCCTATAGCCCTTCTTACAGCTGGTGCTGTGCCTAACAGTTGCTAGATGATATTTAGCCAGTACTTCAGAAAACTAACTTAATTTTTGATTTCATGGGTTGTGATTATGAATGATTTTATTATAGCAAGGTGACATTTTCAACAGGGTGCAAGAATTAAGTGCCCACAGCTCATCCAGGCACACAGGGAATTCAGCCCCTAAAATCTTTTAGGCATCTGAAAATAACAACCCATTAAATAAGCAAATACATCTTCTCTCCTTTCTGGCCTTTTCTTTCTGTAAAACTGAGCAGAAGTCTCTACTCCAAAGTTCCTTCTCAACCCTATGTTATCCTATTTAGCAAGTATTTTTAGGTAAAGTGCTAAAACTAGGAAAGGGAATACTTCCAAAGGCAAATCAATTTATCTTAATGCTGACTTGGTTTCGGATAGTCAGAAGTGGGTGTCTTTGTAGCACTAGCACAAGCCATTTTGCTTACTCCATAAATAAAGTATAACTTTCAGCAAATTTTAACACCAAGAACACTGTCTGGCAACTTAGCAGTGTTACAGTTGATTAAGATGACGCAGCATTTCTATCACTCTCCATCAGAAATAATTCCTTTTTATTAGTTTGTTAGTATGCATCAACTTGAAGGACCTGTCAGTTCTTTGCTACAAATTTCTCAATCCTCAAAGGCAAAGCTTAAAAGCATTAGTGGAAAACGTGTGTTTTTATCACTGTTCTGTGAGGGCAGCGATATCCTGCTTTCAAAAGATGGATGATAATAGCCACATACATGTAATTCTTTCTTTCTTTGTTTTTTATTAGAGCCTGTATGGAATAGAAGTTTTCCATTAAAGAACCTTTTTCTAGTAGGCCAGTAAACAGCAGAATTTCATTGCGAGCTTGACGTATAATAGCTAGATTAAAACTTGAAACAAAATCCCGAAGTAATAAAACACCCTTTGTTTAGTCTAACTGTTCTCATGATAGCCGTAACGGCACAAAGGTGAAGTAGGGTTCTTTCTGAATGGAATACGCAGAAGAAAGGGTAAGTCCTTCTTGTGTGCAGCTCATCCATTTGTAGGAGTGGAAATTTTCTTTTAAGCTAAGAAGAAAACAGGTGGGGCAGGGGGGAGCAGAGAGAGAAAAAAGAGGGCAGTAACCAACTTATTGTTCATACCTTTCATCCGTGCACTGATCTGCAGTTGCATTCTTCCTAAAACAGCCTTAATGAAAATGTAGTAAAATCAACTGGCACTTTGTTTTAGCAGCAGTAAGTGTAAATATATTGGTCACTTAAAAAGTACCTGGCTAACCCACCACTGGAAATATCCTCTGTCTTAAATGCTCTGTAATTTACCTGAATAAGTGTAAACAATAAGCCTTATTGTTTAAATACTGACATCTACAGCTTAATATCATGGGTGATACACTGGTAGGCTGAAGTATACAGAGTTTGAACTTAGTGTGGTTTTAATAAAAAGAGGGAATTTAGATGGGACTTTCATTTAAATTGTAAGAACGGGGGAAGTCACCTAATCGGTTCCCTCGAGCGATTGTAGGGGCCTCACTGGTAGCACTCTCGTCTCTTCTCTTGTTCTCTGCCTGTGGCACACAGCTTAGTCTCCTGCAGACTTCAAGAAAGGCTTTAGCTGGAATCGTTGGGATATCTGGGTGAAACTTAATGGCATGTAATAAATAAGTTGAACACTGATGACTAGATGGTCTGACGATCCTTAATTTTGTGGAATTTGCATTCAGTGTGAGCTCAAAAGCGGGGAAATGTGTCCACAAGGCTGTGGCATTAGGGATATAATAGTATAAGCTTGCAAAGCCCTAAAATATTAGGTTAAAATTACTAATCTTTCTAAAAGAGCCTCCAGATAGAAGGCACAAAGTATTATAGATATTATATGCAATTGTTACAATACCTGTTTATTTAAGAATCGTTACTCATTTACCAGGGATAAAGGTGGTAGCTGTGCTGGTCTACAAGCAAAAGCAGTCAGTGTGGTGGAGGTGATATCTTTTATTATCTTGCAAATAAAGACATTTTTTGCAGCTATCTAGTTGGCCTAATGAAAGAGATTGCCTTGCCAAACTGACTACTTGTGTAGCAGGCACTATTCTTTGTGTTGTAAATTATTGCACACTCCGTTCCTCAGATTTTGAAATGCCTTTTCAAATCCACAGTTCAAATGTCTTGAATGATCATTCATACAGATTGTTCCTTCAGCCTTGAAAAATGACATAAATAGGTTATGCCTTATTGGAGCTGTGAATTGAGAATTATTTTCTAAGCCTTAATATAGGCTGGCCTAACAGATTAATTTGTTCTATTATCAAGAGTACGGAAGAAAACCCTTTTAGATATTTAATTGCATCTGTGACAAATTTTCCACTGGTACTTATGAAAGTCTGGTCTGTGCACAGGTTTTTATAGTGGTATGTCTCTATTTTGGTCAGAAGAGAATGGTACTGAAATAATTGTATTGATTCATCCATTAGTATGGCTCTTGTTTTATAGAATAAAGGTGCTTTAAAGGTACCATTTATTCCCCTTCTCTTTAAAGAGTGTTACACTGGCATGGCATTTATCACTTCATTTATGCAAAGGGAAGTTTCTGCCATACAATAATTTCAGTGTCAGTAGCCTGTTTGGCACCAGCTCAGCTAAGTGAGTATCTGAAGCCTACTGACTTCAGTAGGACTTCAGTCTGTGTCTTGCTTGGCTTGCAAAGGAGCAACTTTTTTTCTCTCAGTTGGATACATGTACTGAATTGGACTCCATTGGGTGGAAGTGGCAGCTATGCCTACATCTCAAGGCAGAAGCCAGCCCTCCATTTTGATAACATCTACTTTGATTTAAAAAAAATGAATTTTAACACTGTATTGCTTTGGGCTTGGAAAAACTATTGTAAAGGCAAAATATCATCTGCTTGGGTATAAGTGGGCATGTAAATAGAGTTGGGCTGAGAGTCCTTTCACTTGCATTGTGACTAATGAGGCTACAGATGGTTTCTAAACGTGAATGCAAGGAGAGGGTAGAATTAATTAGTACCTACTAATGATAACTCACGAAACATTTGGGCATCTAAATTGGGTTTTGTATCCTCTTGAAGGTGTTGCCATTAGAGAGTTGCCACACAGCTAATAAATACTGGGTAAAATGAAGATGAGGGCATGTGCAGAAAGATGTACGTGCCAGTACAATATGGTGTATCATTGGCTCTGTTGCCCGAGTACTGTAACCAGAGGGCTCCATAGTTCAGCAGTGGGTTTAAAATGGCCAGTGATATTTCATATTGGTTAAGGATAGAGAATAATCATGTTCTTGTTTTCCTAGTTCCTCATTGTCCCAGCCATTGTGGGTAGCGCCCTCCTCCATCGGCTCTCAGATGATCGCTGGGAAAAGATAACAGCATGGATGTACGGCATAGGCCTCTGCGCACTCTTCATAGTCTCGACTGTGTTTCACATAGTTTCCTGGAAAAAGAGTCACTTAAGGTATGCTCAGATGCTGTGTTTGTGCTGTCCGTAATGCGTTGTTCATTCTGCTGCTGAAATGCTTCTGAATCAGTAACCCCATATCACTCCCGGGAAGTGGGCTAGGAATGAAACTGGTATCTTGGATAACTCCCTGTAGGTCCTCCCTAACATTTACTGTGTCTTGCAGACTATTGTAGGAGCACCTTTACCTGTTGCGGAGTGTTTGGTTTTGTTTTTTCTTTAGGAAACCTTACTTCTGTTGCAGACAGTTTGCATTTCAGTGCCTAATTAATTATTATTCTGCACAAGCCTTCCATGTCGAGGTGACAGTCCTAAAATAGCTATGCTGATTAACAAGAAATGTCTTGTAACAGTAATTGTTGTTTAAAGACATTACTTTGATGGGAAGGAATTACTTTGCTGCCTTCAGGTCTTGATGACGTTTATGTAGAATATCAGTCTGTCACATTTAGTCAGGTTTTTACATTCACACCCTGTAACAATGGTCCTTTTGGGAGAAGGGCAAGCTTAAAACAACTCTTTTAAAATAGCTGTGTACACACACACACCGCTTTCCAACACACAATCCTAAATTGCTTTTAACCAAATAATGAAATCTTTGTCATCTCTGAAACATGGCAGTTGTTCATCCTCCTAGGGCTGTACAACAAAACCACACCACTAGCAACATTAACAGAAAGTAATGCTGGCATGAATGGGAATTTGCATTGCAAATACAGAGTTGTGTGAGAGGACTGCCAGGTTTAAATGTGAGGTGGATTTAGTCTTGGTTATAGAAATGTGAGTTTGTCAGGGACTCTGGCACATTACAAGATACTGAGGTAGATGTATAACTTGCCAAGATGCTTACAGGCTAATGCATGGTTGACCAGATGAAAGTAATACTTCAAAGCTGGTCTCCCAACAGCAAAACAGAGTAGATTCTTGGCTGTGCTGTCACAGGGCTACAAATTAAGCACTGTCATTAAGATTTCTTCCTGCCACCTGTCAGTCTGGGTAGCAGAGATGGTGCATCAGCTCTCTACGTCTGTGTTTTGACAAGGAGTCTGTAGGGAGAGGGAAAGACCTGGCTGAAATGCTGCCGTGCTCTTACTGGCCTGAATATAGCTTCCTGGGGCCTTAGTCAGTGGAGCACAAATGGTACAGCTATGAGCCAGACCCAGCCTGGAGAGCATGGCACAGAGTACTGCCAGAAGGTCCTCTTTCTGTTCCAGTGTCCTAAAAGAGGTGGAAGGCACTCAGGAAGTTACCCTACCATTAGTAAAAGCAGCTAACATTGATGTTGTTCATGCCAGAGAGGGCTTGCTTGCTATTTTGTATTCATCAAAGGAATCATGAAATCATTCTAAAACCTCTGTCTTAGTGATTTATTCTCTCTTTATTAGGACAATGGAACATTGTTTTCACATGTGTGACAGAATGATGATCTATGTCTTTATTGCGGCATCATATGCACCTTGGTAAGAAATCTGATGTGTATTTTCAAAAACTAATGCTTCATTGAGTGTTTTATCAATGTGACTTCCAAATAATCCTTTACAGCTTTGCGGGGAGTTGATTAGACTGACCACGCTGCCAGAATGAAATGGAATATGGCATAAACCTTCAGGGTCTAGCTATCCTGTCACTGCCATATTTTTGTAATACAAGGGGAATGTAGTTTTTTTTTCACTTTCCTTAATATTTTTTCATAATCCTCATTTACAGAGATTCTCAGAACTTGAACTACATTGCTGTTTTATTCAACACTTCAGTGCTTATATAAGGAATATAAGTGGGGCCACAGATTGCCCTGTTCCCCCATTCTTAGACTTGGACATTTCTGAGTGCCAGAAGTAAAGGAATTAAATAATGTTTTTTTTTCAGTTTATCGGTTACCAAATTATCCAAATTCTGAATTGCCATATTCTCTCTCCCTGCTTCTCTCCCTGCTTCTGTAGCCTGTTCTTAATGTTGCAGTGAAAAAATCTCTCTAAAGATATAATGTTCAAATCTTGAAATACTCTCAAATACTCTTGAAATACTTCTTGGGGACAAGAAATAGCTTGGGGGTGGGGGAGAGGGTAGCTAGCTGGTGGCTAGAGCAGGAGCCTGGGTTCAGGAGTATTAAATTCTGTTGTCAGCTTTTCTGCTCTTTTGCTAACTGCCTGCATGCATGGAGCAGTCATCTGATATGCCTCCATAATCCCATCCTGAAATTGGTACTTGACTATCTTGCAAGGACTTGAGTTTGAAAAGTGGATGGGAAAGGTGCTACACAGGTATGGGTTTAAATCCTTCAATAAACACATACCCGTCTCCAAATTCTTTTGATTGACTCTCTCCCAGTACCATTTGTTGATCCTTAAATGGATGGCAGAAAGTGATTTTGGAAGTAAGAAAGTGCTCTTCCTTCCCCTACCCACACCTTCTTTGGAACATGGACTTCCCTTATTTGAGAATGTAAGCTAATAGTTGAACTAAAACTGCCTACCTCTCCAAGATTTTTTCAGGACTTTTTCCTTTTTAGCATCTAAGCAAATTGTACATCATTTAAAAAATACAAAACAAAAACACCTCTTTTTTAGATCAGTAAGTTCCACACATTCATCACTTTTGTTATTTATTGTAATCTTCACGCTTCCAGGTTAAATCTTCGTGAGCTTGGACCTCTGGCATCTCATATGCGTTGGTTTATCTGGCTAATGGCGGCTGGAGGAACCATTTATGTATTTCTCTACCATGAAAAGTAAGAATTATAATTTGCATTTAACTTTCCACTCAATTTGAACTTTTTGCTTTTTTTTAAAAAAGTATTCCTGCAGCAATGCATCAGTTCATTATTCATCTTTCACATTGAACTAAATTCATTAAAATATAGAAATACATAAATAGAAGGATGCAAGCTTACATCTTGTCAATAGAGCTTTATAGATGATCAAGTGGACACAAATTTACTATAACTCTACATCTTTAGAACAGATGTTTTACTCTTCAGTATCTTATGGAGGTATTTGAGAGAGATTGAGGCAATCGAGATGCCTTTATTAATTAGTGTAACATTCTGGATAGGATTGTATTGCAGTACTAAGTTTTATAGGTGGATTGAACTGCAAGAATACTAACAATACACAAGAATGCTAAGCTCTTCTTGAACTTTACTAATGGTCAATTTGATTTAGTGGTTTGCTTAGTTTGCGCTGTTGTTTCCTCAAGCTGCTGTAATTGCCTCCTTGACTGAGTCTCACTCATTGACCTTATTCCAGCAAATTTGGAAAAGGTTTTAAATAATTCATATCCCCCCGTTCCTTCATCCCCCCTCTTCCCCCCCACCAAGCAAGAGACTGATTGGTACTTGCAAGTACCTCTCCAAATGATGAAGAGACTTCATTGTCTTTGGCAAATGTTTAGAAAAGTGTGTTGCCAGGTTTCTAGCATGCTGCCCTCCTCCAATAGTTAGAAAAATATCAGTCTGCTGTTATGCAAATTGAATGTTGATATTATGCTAATTGAAACCTTGATAATATCCATCTTTGTACAAAACTTTTTGGTAGGTAATAGGCAACTGTTAATGTAAAAAGTGTATGTTTATCTTGTCTGGAAGAAAAGATTAAATGTGCTTGAAACGTTCACCTTGTCTATTTCCTAAATTACCTAATTTGTTCTGTTTCAGGTATAAGATCGTTGAGCTCTTTTTCTATTTAGCAATGGGATTTTCTCCTGCTTTGGTTGTGACATCGATGGTAAGGAATCTGTCTGTTAACATGAGCTTTCTTTTAAAAGTAGCAACAGACGTAAAGTTCCTTTTTTTCTTTTCTTCTGAATAGGTTTTAATTTCAGTCCAACAAGCTATTCTAAATGCTAGGTGCAGAAGTACCGAATGTATTTAAGTCATCCATTTAGCTTGTAGCTTAAGAACTGTCCAGTAAAATGTCATCCAGTTTACAGACTCTTTCCTAAATAATTATCATGTAAACACGGTACTTTTGTATTGGAGTGGCAGAAAATCAAAGTATTTCAATTACCTTCTATCATAAACATGTTTGGCTCTTAATATTTATGAACCTATTTTAAAGCTTTCTTTTCCCTTGGAAAGCCAGAAGAAAGCTTTTAATTTAGAAATGTAGACTTCCTACAGGGTACTATAGCTTCCTAAAGGGCACTGTGCTTTCAGTTTGGATTATTTAGTAGCTGTCTTAGGTCTGAGCAATTTATTTCCTGGTCTGGCTTAAAATCTAGATGCAAATAGGGTCCTCATTCCATTCTAAAAATAACTTGGAAGATTTTCTGGCTCTTATTAGAAGCACCTCCAGGATAATGAATGCAATGGGTTAAAGACTGATCTGTTTGTAGTGTACCTATACCAGGCAACTGGGAAGTCTATTAAAAACAAAAACCCCTTCATCCTCGTCGGTTGTGCAATATGGCCTATAAAATGGTCACAACAACTCTGTCTGTGGTTTGAGTAACTCTACGAAATTTAATAGACACAGTGCTCTGAGAATATCTAAAATCATGTACCAGACTTTTGCTATGTACATATTAATAATTGTATCGAAATTGTAATAAAGTATACTCCGCTTGTATCCATTAGACGTACATAATTTGCTTGAGTGAATAATACATCAGCCTCAAGTGGTTACTCATTGCTCACACTGTAACAAAATTTGATTATTTTTACATTGGCTTATTACATGGGCACTCTGGTGCTTCTGTGCCCTCTGCACCCTAACTGAATTTCCAGTGCATAATTGGTGGAACTGGTTGAGAGCTGTCAGTTTTTCCAGGCCTTTTAAAGTAGCCTTGAGCTGACGAAAGCCTGCCAGTATCAGTGCTGCCATTACAGCCATGCAGACTTGTGAGAAACAATATAACCAGCCTTAATGAGGTGCAGAAAGCTTAGCACATGCTACTTCTGTAGTTAATAGCATTGCATACATCAAATTTGGATAACAGATCCAATCCCAACAATCATGCCTCTTACAGTGTGATCGTTGGCATTAGAGATGAGATCTCAATCGCACTTTTATTATATGCCAGTGCAGGAGGAGCCCAGGATCACAATCAAGTTGAAAGAGAAGTTCCCGCAGGTCCAGCAGAGCCAACAGTCAGCTGGGCCCGGGGACACGGACCAGGGACCCAGACTGACAATCAGCTGATCGTTGAGATCAGAGCTGATAATCATCTGGCTGTCAAATTCCATGTTCAGGTCAGGCTGTCAGGAGTGGGGGATCAGCCAAAGGGCTTCCCCTACTAGACTTTAAACCCTGCTAGGGGCCTCTGACCCCCACATGCCCAGTAGCTTGGCCAGAGCTGCCTGGCATAGAGTTTAAAGTCCCTGGCAGGAAAGCTGCAGCAGCAGTGCTTTTTAAAGCTCTGCATGTGGTGCAGGGTTCCAGAAGCTGGGAGCTCCTGACTTCCCAGCTGCTTGTACTACATGCTGTAAAGCAGTGCCTGCAGGTAAGGAGCACAGTGCCCAGCTCCTCAGCTGCTGTCTCCATGGGCACTCTGGGAGCATGAAACACCAGGGGTGCAGCTGGGGCTCCTTGCTGTGCACACACGTCTTAAAACTCCTAGACATGGTGAGACCAAGATCAGGGAGATGCTCCCTGATGTCAAGCTCATGGCACCCCTCTTGTCCCCCTCCAGGGATCTGGCAGGGGCTCTTGAGTCCAGGATTTAATGCTGCCCCTAGCCTAAATGCATTGATTGGGTATGGGATGGCTATGTCCCTTTCAGTTTAAGGCATGATGCAAGTGAGCTGCAGTGTTCGACATTTTTGTGGCTCGTTAGCTATACTAACATGCCACAAAATGGCTTTAACCTGTGGCCAGGTTACTATTTATGGCACAATTAACACTGTAATTGGGTCTTAAATATAATGTGCACCTTCCTGGGGCCCTGGCACACAGCCTTTTTTCAGCCTGCTTTAATTCTGATCATGTCACCCTGATAGCGTTTGTATAGCAGTAAACTGTAAAACTTCCAACAACACTACATTTTTATTATGATTGTCTTATTGTTCAAACTGCCAAAAATATGGAGAGGCAGATTTTTAAATACAAATGAAAAGGCAAAAATGGTCACTCCTGAACTTGGTGAAACAGTATAAATCTTTTACGAGCAATGCAATCAGATGACTGTGGAAAGACATAGTAGGCCCAAATTATAAGCTGTTAGGACTGTTTACCCTGCTGTTGTAATCACATTAGCTGTTGCTTGGAAAGGCTTGGAAGCTTTCCCTTGTACAACTAGAATATATTATGTAGCCTGGAGCCAGGTGTCAAAATAATGCTGTTTGTCCTCCTGAATGTTATGAAGTCCCCTCTTACTAATGAGGCTCGGTGACTTCTTGAAATTCTGTGTCCAGCTTCATTTCCTGGAGGCTAACTCTCTTTTTTTTACCCTCTCCTTGTCCATTTAACAGAACAACACTGATGGACTTCAAGAGCTCGCCTGGGGAGGCTTAATTTACTGTACAGGAGTGGTGTTCTTCAAGAGCGATGGAATCATTCCCTTTGCCCATGCCATCTGGCACATATTTGTAGCCACAGCCGCTGCAGTTCATTACTATGCCATTTGGAAATACCTTTACAGAAGCCCCGCAGACATTATTCGCCATTTATGATAAATACAAAACAAAAAAACTAACCCTGCACTAGGTGTGTATAGCAGTATTATTTGACTTGAGGAATTCTGGGGAATTGAGAAATTGCACAGGAAAACCTGCACTGACTTTGGTAGTTCTTGAACACATTTACTGTGAACTGCTATTGTGTAATGTGTCCTGGAATTGCTCTTCGTACAGCAAGTACTGTAAATAACCAAGATACTGTACTACAGTACAGATAGTCCATTCCGCATTAGAGAACTGGCTACCTGATGTTTACAAACCTGAATTTTTGTATTCTAGTTTAAATCTAGTTTTTAATACATGGATTTTCTAAATTAATGATTCAAGTTGTGAAGTCAGTGCAATAGCAACGATGTACCTTTTTTTTGTTGGTTTCTATCACTTTTCCACTAGCCATTTAATAATCATGAATCATGGACGGATAAATCTAGTTTTACCACCCGTCATCTTGATATAACGTGATTTTTATAGAAACTTTTTTGTGTTTTATAAATTTTAAAAGTACATTTCTCAAACTGAAAACACACAGCTGTCATCTATGCAGTTATTCATATTGCAGAACCTTGCACCAACTGGTTACATTCCACATAATGTACTGACAAGCAAACATTATACCTCTTCCAATGGTTTTAGGACAAGTGTAGTTGTATGGAAAGTTTTAAGACAATTGAATTTCAAAAGGTAGTTCTGCCAAGCTGTAATGTGAAAACATTCTGCTTGCTAGAATACACTTAGCCTGGCTTATCAAAGGCAGAAGCAAAAGTACTTCAGAGAAATAATTAATACCAGTAAAATATTTTAAGAATCCTATCCCATCCCATGCTGTCTACAGAGACAGTTGTATTAATGAGTGCAGACCTCTCAAAACTTGGCAGTATTAAGGAAGGTGGCCAGCTATTATATATCCGAACATCTAAATTACACTGAAGAAGAGTCAGCAGTTGTCCAGAAGTGTTCATATCCATTGGTGCTGAAATAGGCTGGAATTTTCAAAAGGCTCTCGAGGGACCATGGCATCAATTTCCACTGACATCCCATGGGAGTTGTGTGACTTGAATTCCTGGATGCCCTTCTGAAAATCCCAGCAAAAATTGGTACACTGCAATTGCTGACAAGTATTGTTAATGGTTCTTCACACATGGCCTTTTAGGGAGGGAAGCCTGAAGAACTTGATACAACGCCTCTTTTGATCTGGGACTTTACAAAGAGCAAAACAGGGCTTTAAACGTATTGCTATTTTCTGTACAGGAAAACAAAATGTGGTAGCAAGTCATGATTGTAGAACACGTGCATTAAATAACCAAATGTAGAAGCCTCATTGTAATGCTGATCGTTTGTTCACTAATTGTATCCTGTCCCACTATATTATGAATGTCTTATATTAAGATTGACTTTATCCTTTTTCTAATTTACTCAGTTTTTCATGTCAGTGTTTCAAAACTAAAAACAAAACGTGTTGCCTTTTTCAGATTTTGTTCTGGATATTGCCTGTCTTCAACAATAGACTAGTACAATAGGGATGGTTTTGAGGGACTATTTAATATCTCGTCTAGACTTATCAGTTGGTTGTTTGCATATTTTAGAATCTGCACATTTGTTTGCAGGAAGCAGCGAAATTTTAAAAGCAAGGCATTGAAACTGAGTTGCCGTTCAGTATTAACTGGTGATCAGAAAACAGCACTGGTATTCCAGACCAGTTCACTGGTCTAAAAGCATACAAATGAGACAACTGGGCAGATCATTTCTATTCCAAAAGTCTCAAATGTCTGGATGCCTCAGTTTTTTTTTAACATGTATGTCTTTTAATATTTTGACTTCTGTGTGTTCGTCTATTCTGTTTAAATGCAGTAATATTAAAAACCACTAAAATATATACATAAATGTTAAGCTTTGATCAGAAATGAAATCTGCTTTCATTTGTTCCATTATCTTTAATTGTCATGGCAATTTTTTCTTCTGTTTAAAAGCGAAAAAGGGTTTTTAAAGATTTGACTTCGCCAAAAAACTTTGAACTACTGTATTCAAGTCCGTATAAGACTGAATGTACTAAACTAAAACAATAAACATTTTTGTGCAATTTGGAAAGTTCAGAGAGTGTGTGTGGCTAAATGGAAGCACCTCTACTGAAATCAACTTTGAAACTTCCACTGAAGATGCTTTGTTTAGGAATTGGTGCAAATATTCTTCAGTGGTACCCTGCTGCTGTCCTGGTGCATGTCCACAGAGATTAGACTTAACCCTAAAGGTCCTACGCTTTACTCACTTGCTTTTGAAGCTCAAAATACTTGGAAAGGAAAACCATCTGAAAGCATTCTTTGTGTAGGGAAGGTGGGCTTCAGAAAGGTTCAGTAGACCGGAAGGAAGGATTACAGTGGTAGAACAGTGTGTACTAGCACAATTTAAGGCTCATTAAAGGCGCATGTCTACACGTGCTTGCCCTTAATGTGCCTATAACATGGCAATTTCAGGCTATTCGAGCCGACATTTGATACCTGCATTAAGCAGGTATCATTTATGTGTGATTAACTATGTTGCGTTAGCAAACGTGTATACGTGCCAATGCGCATCAACGTGGTGTGCGTCAGTGGATAGACACCACATTAATGTGTATTAGTGTGTCTGTATGTGCACTAATGCGACTTGGCTATTCATGGCTAAATTTCATGCGCATTAGCGCGTCCATATGTAGATGCGCACAAGGCTCGTTAGGTTTAGGCACATGTAGACATGCCCACTGTGGGGTAAAAATACATGCACAAGCACTTACAGAATGTCTACCTCTCACTTTGGTACATTCATACCACAGCTTCCAGCCCTGTGACTTGTTCATGCACCTGTTACTTGTGTTCATCTTACGGCACAGCAGCCTTCAGTCGCACAAGGAAAGGAAAACATTTGCTACATATAACAATAGAAATCAAGATGTGTTAAGCTCATTTTATACCCAACATATTCCTCCTCCCCAGAGATGATCTTACATGAATCTCTCCAAATCAGAGAAGACTTCATTTGGGTGCCTATCTAGGTTTGTATGCTTCCATATGTTCAGTGCTTGGAGTAGGCATTTCCAAATAGACTGAAAAATAAGTTGACGCATAGATACTCTTCAGTGTCTTGCTACCCACAAAAGTGCCGCCAAAAGACAGTCTCTTTCCAAAGGCATCAAAGCACATACTTGCCTGAATCTGACCATCAAGAAGAGTTGTGCGTTTGAGGGCAGGGGAGGGGGAAGGGTATTGGAAAGGGTGTAGTCCAGTTTTTCTGTGGAACTAGATAGAAGTACAAAACATTTTGCAGCTTGCCTTGAAAAGATGTGTCCTAACACTGAATGTTTCAGACGCTTGGATAAGCTAACAGTGGATTCCAGCTTTCTGCAGCTTACTCAGTCCAAAGGAATAGCTTAATCAGCAATTTTGTATTTCTCTTTGTACACAGTGCTGCTGTTTCCTTAATGGTCTCTTCCTTTTTTCTTCCCTCCCCTCCCACCCCAGCTGGTTTGAAATGGGAAGCTTTTCTGACTAGTAGGCACTAAAGGGTGTTACTTAACAGGTTTCTTTGTAGTGCTTGTAACGTGAACTGATAAAAGCCACTAAAAGGCTATTCATCCTAACACGTGCATCATTTGGGATTGTTCTCTATAGTCTGAATTTTGACTCATTAACCAAATTGCTTTCAAGAGGTGGCGATCTGAATGTTACATGCTGGCATTTAAAATTTGACTTAAACAGATGGATGTCACATTGCTTTTATTGCATCCTTTGTTCTAAATGTTTCTGACCAAACCAGCCAATGATTTTGTTAAGCAGATAATGCTGGATTTTAATGCAATCTAACATGGGTTGGCAAGCCTCTGCTTTTCAGGCACATTAGCCTACAGCTCTCTTACCATTTGTGTGGATTGTTTTTCTGAATCATTTCCATGATGATTCCTTATTTAGACCTTGTGTACTTAACTTCCAGAGTTATCATGCATCTGTAGCTATCATGTTCTCATCGTGTGCTTAACTCTTTTCTCCCTACTTAAAGGAATATAGGACACTTATTCTATACTAAACAATCTGTTTCAGTGGAGTGAGAGAACTTCATCCTGAGCAGTCTTCTGCCTATGGGGCAGCAAGCCCCTGTCTGTCTTGGTCTGAAAGCTTTTTGTTGACTCTCCATTAACAGTATCCACGTTGCCTGTGTAAAGTTGAGCAGAGCTGTAAACCCTGTTTAGGGCTCTGCTCAACTTTAAATTCCATGGGAACGCTAAATAGCCAGCTTGTTCAGGGTCACCTCTGGGCATTATACTTTTCAACTGTATTTTCAATGCATCTAATATGACCCGCCAAGCAATTCAACTAGAAAGCTGATCCAGCTGGAGAGGTGAATGTCTAAAGATGGCACTCGGTCTTGACAGATGTGAGTGTTTGGAGCCCATGTTTAGATTGCATTTAATTAGTAGGCACATAAGTAACCCCTCTACAGAGTGAGCATACAGTTGCTGCAGCATCACGCTGGCATATCTGAGCTAGTTATAAACTAATAATATCCGGTTTGGCTCTGGCCGTGGTCTAGCCTTCGTAGCTTGGAACCGAGTGTGGACTACCAATCCAAGTGCATCACTTTTGTGGTAGGTTTTGCAGCCTGAGTTGAGCTCCACGCTGCTGTAGCTATACCGCGCCTGGTGCATGAGGTGGCTCATGAGCATAACCTCATTTGCTGATGTTAGGGGGTGTAAGGTATAACGTGTTACTCATGCCAGCTTTGCTCAGCTAGAAAAACCCTTATTCCTTTGGAGTAGCACATGCGTAATAAACAGGGCTGGTCTTTCTCTTTGAAAGGATAAATGCTACTAATCTGAGAAGCAGGGCACCAGTGGAAAAAAACTTTTGCTCTTCCATTTTTATAATACAAGTCTCTATCTTCATAAAGTATGAATCTAGTTCATTAGGCATATTTATGTATAATAAATTCTAGACAAAGCAAAAAAAATATTTGTAACTTATGCCCCACAAATGCATTCAAAATACATCCGGATGTCATGTACCCCTTTTCTCAATAACGCTACCTGTCAGTGTATTTATAATCAAATTCAGCTCTTAGTGAGGAGGGAAGTGGCTAGCCAGAGCCAATGCTGCAAGATACTGAGCACTCGGCTGTGGTGCAGTTCAGGGCAGCTTACCTTACAGGACTGGGACCTGATTTTGCCAATCCAGCAAAGAGCCTTGGAGAAAGATGCCTGTCTTTAAGAGAGCTGTCTGGATTTCTAAGCAGGTGGCAGCCTGCAGTTGGTAGACAACAGTGACATGTTTTTACCTACCTGAGTGTCCTAGTCATCAGCCTGTCTCCAGCACAATCAAGTTACTGAACCTTTGCCTTGCAAAATCAGGCGAGTCATTACTTATAAGGAAACCAAAATCCTCTTTAAAAAAAACAAAAGGTCTAAGGGGTCAAACCCTGGTCCTATGGAAGCTAACAGAAGCTTCACTATCGACTTCAGCAAGGCCAGGATTTCATTTACATTATTTTGCACTGGTGCTCAGTAAGATTTGTGCTGCTTTATCTTTTGGTGCCTTCCTCCTTAGTTTTCATATAAGTGAGAAGTCCTTGACACTGGTCCCCTAAGCTCCTCCGGCTGTAGAGCACACATGAGAACCTTGCTCTCTTACGCATCCTGTCCTGTTGATCAAATTGGCAAGAGCTTTAGGTAGTTTAGTGTAGACCTTATTCCATGCAGATGAGACCTGTGCAAACAAAATGCTTCTTCCCAATGGCTCCAGGACCTCGTGGGCTCTTCACCATCGGGGAGTATCCCAATGCCCAATACATAAGCCCCATGTCATATGTGGCAAGTGGCATCCACACACGGGCTTCAACAGTGTAGTTGGTGGTAGGTGAGTGGCAATATGCTTCAAGGGGTATGACTGACACTTCCATTTCCTACTAATAAAATCTCTGCAGATGACTCCAATCTGGCGTTGGCACCTTTGCGTACGTGTACTTGCAAAGCAACCACATGTAATTTAGTTCATACACTCGCTAGTGGTTCACACTGGACTTCAGCAGCAGATCCTGATCTGGGATTCCTTAAGGTGGCCACTTTTTACCCTAGAATTTTTCCATGGCACGCTGGGAAGGGCACTGCTTCCTGCTTAATGCGGAATGGGCAAAAGAAAAGACCTCAAAGACAGGATCCGAATTTCCTTCCCTCCCTTCAGACATTTACACTATCCACCCATCTTCCCTCTGCTTTCAAGTTCTTTGCATTTTCATGGTTTAGTGGGTTGTGGAGAGGATTTGAGGCATATGGAGAAAGCTTTCTAGACAGCAGATGCCACCCTGGAAAAGAGACATTCCTGTGTCCCCAGCAGACCTGTTTCTGCGCAGTGGTGGGATGCCTAGCAATGCTGTTCTGATGTATGAAATACATACCTATAATGCATTTAATTAGTAGGCACATAAGTAACCCCTCTACAGAGTGAGCATACACACGTGTTTCTAAAGTCAGTGCTTCAGCACAGCCTTTTTGGTTTTTTAAATAACTTTAGCAATAGCAATCATAACTAAAGAAAGCAAAGGTTCACTGCACCTGCCCTATCACCAGCTGTGCCTGAAAACTGTCCTAGCCCCGTGGCCCTCTGAGGACATGAAAACAGTTGGGCCGTGCACAAGACTTCTGCACATGTTGTTCAACCGGAATAGGTTGTGCCATGTAGCGCAGCTGAGCTAAAACCAAGGGCGATCACATTTTCAGTTATGCAGAGCAGGCTTGCGGTTGCAGAGGTCAGCAAGCAAATGCAGCCTTTCAGCTTTTACTCGGGCCACAGACCTCGGCCCCAGTTGGCCTGAATTTTCATCAGCTGCTGCTGATCTGGCACAGCTTTGTGTTCCTCTGTGGACAAAATGATCATTTAAAATATGTCCCTTGTCACTGTTTAAAATAGTCTCAGCACTATTAGTGGCAACTAAAGGAAGCAAAAGTTTGCTGCCTTTGCCTTATCAATGTTTGTTCTCCTAGGCCAGGGGTCGGCAACGTTGGGCACAGTGCCCAAATCACCCACAACCTGAACTTATGAGATATTGGTGTGCCAGGGGTGGACCGCAGGGGAGCTGCTAGAGGCCCGATCTTTGTTGTGGCCACACAGCTTGGCCCCTTTCCCACCGTCCACTCCGAGATGTGAGTGCCAAGCAAAATGTGGCCTCTGCATGCCACACTCTGGCACCTGTGCCAACAGTTGTCTACTCCTGTCCTAGACTATTCCTTGTTTTGATGATCTTTACAGCAGTCCGACAAAGAATTTCATACACTATGACCCCCCCCCCCCAATTTTATTTAGAAACATAAGTATGACTTATCTGTTATTCCTGTGAAGAGCCATCTGTGCTGAGCAGCACTGGGGATTTTACTGAATGAGCCCAATTCTGACCGAAGAGAGATCCTGCCAGCTCCAGAAGTCTAGCAGGAGTTATACGTGCACATTAGAGGTTCAAATTTGGCTTGACACCCTTCTCCTCCTTACTTGTGGGTCTAGCTAAGGGAAGCCTGGATTAAAAATAGGTATAGCTATTTACTGAAGGTACAGTGGCTATACAGCCAGCTGCATCTGGGCCACCTAATCCCCGTGGATGCCACCTCTTAGCAAATGTTAATGTTGCCACTCCTCAACGAGCTAACTCCACTACCTTGGTGGATCCTTGCTTATCTCACCCAGCATTTGCTGTGCCGTTCGGAAGCAGTTCACCATAGGCCATCTGATGTAGTTTAGAGATTTGTTTGCTAAATGACTTTAGCTTTCCTTTTCCTTTTCCTTGGGCCCCGGAGTTGGTTTCCTGAGCCACGCCCAGGCTGTAGTACTTGAACTTCAGTTCAACTGGTAATTTTAAGGGTCCCATTATAGCAAGATCCCTTCTCTTTCTGGGACGTGCTGCTCCTGCCTTTTCCTTAGGATAAGAAAATCACTCAACCGCTTAAGTGGATAATGTAGGTCACTGCAATGGAGTTGCTAAAAAGGCATGTGCAGCAATTGCATTCAAATGTGGGTGCTCAGTTATATGCCCACTTTAAAAGAAATCAGAAGAATTTCATGCTAGGGAATAGCACTTTGTCGACAGCCCTGGAGACTGGAAAGTTGTGCATCTATAGCAGAGATGTTGGCACTGCAAGAGTACCTGGTCTGTCTCACTATTGGACTTCGACTTTAAATATCAGGGGATCACCTCTAGCTGTTTGGTCCCCCTGCTAGGATTGACGACAGCCAACAATGCAGGGACTTTCATCATCTGGATATACGACTATAATTTATACAGAGCAATTCGGGCCTTTTCCATCTCCAGCTGACATTGTGATGACTCACAGCCAAGGCAGAAGTTGAGATAGAGGCTGACCGAGTCCATTTGCTTGTTGATAATTCATAATGAGAGACCCAGCCTGAACACGTGCCATATATGAAGGAAGCCACAGAACCCTCAGCAAGTCCAGTAAGATTTTTCTGGAAGCAGTATTGCTAGGCATAGGTCAGCAGGTATGGGCAGGTGATCGTACTCTTGGATTTACAAGTGGTTGGGGCTTGCAAGCCAGCTATATGCATTTGCAAGTTTTGGATAAGTTTCAGGCTGTTGCTGGAGTAGAATCAGTGCCGCCACCTTCCGTCTCCCCAGTGAGAAAATGAGCTGCAGTTGGCATCTACCCAAATTACAAAACCCTGGCATAGTACAAGAACATTTATGTTCAGCAAACATCCCAGAGACTTCCTACGTCCTAGGAAAACTTCCTGCCCCTGGTGCTGCAGGAGCCAATCACATCGGGCCCTTTGTTATATGTTGCCGGCAAGCGTGTGGATGTGGTCAGCCTCTGGATTCCTCGGTCCTGGCTTGGCGGGAGAGTCAGCACGGCGTGAACCGGCTTTGGCGCAGCTTTTCCGTGGTGAGTTGTCACGGGAGCCAGACCTCTATTGACTTCCAACCCAGGGGCGATGATACATTTCGAGGACAGAGGTCAGAATGCTACTTTTGCAAGTTGTTTGACTTTCTGTGCACTTTGAAGCCCAGTCTTGCAATTCCCTGGGAACCCAGAAAAGAGAAACCACTTTTCAGTCTCAAATATCTTCTAGTTCTGTTAGGGATGCATTTCTAAGAAGCAATGATCCCGGGCTGGTTCAGCAAGTATCTAAGGACGGCGATGAGACGCCTGCTTGAGTTAATGAGAGCAGCATTAAGGAGCTGGATACATCAGCCCTATGCTGACAGAGCTCCCTCCTGGACCACTTCACCATAGGGCCTGTGATAAGAGGCCGCAGCAAGGAACCTGGAGCCAGGGGGCCTGCCTCCACTTGCCCATGGTGTCTTAGCCTCTTTACAAGTGTGATCACGAGTCTGTCTATACTCAACGCAGCTCTGATTTGCTAAAGTGGTCCTTCCTGGTTTAGAATAAGGACACTCTTATCCGCCCCATGCTCTCTGCCCTGGTGACTCACAGGGGCTGGCATGGACAGTTAATGCGGAGTGGTACGGAGAGGCACCGACTAACACGGACGCTCGCCATGCCGGGGCACTTAGGTCCCATTCTCCTGCCGTTGAAGTCAGTGGGAGCTTTGTGAGTGATTTCAGTGCTGGCAGGAGGTGAATTTTGCCCCTGGCTTCAGAACCAGGCTCTGTATTGTTGTCTTGGATGAGAGAGATGTTGGCAGCTGGGTTAGGCTGGCACCAAAGCGCAGCTCAGCAGCCAGGCCTTACCCCATTGCGTGGGCCCAGAGAAATTCGTTTCTTTTCCCAGGGGCTTTCTGCTGACCGTGCCCCTAGGAAGCTGCGTGCTCGTAGTTTCCAGTGGCTATGCCTGTCAGTGCAGGTTGTGTTGCAGATTAGGCATTAGTGGTTCAGCATTTGGGGTGAGAAGTGTCCATTGCAAAGGAGCAAAGGGAAGCTGAGGTTGAACAGGATTGCTGATGAGTAGTGTATGGATCCAAAAGGTTGAAAAGTCCTCTGGTGCCTAGCAGCCCGTAGGGGTAGGGTGGTTAAAGCCTATCGCTTCCCATAATCAGTAACATATAGGGGAATGATATGGCTAGCACGGGGTGGGCAATTATTTCAGGCAGAGGGCTGCTTACTGAGTTTTGGCAAGCCATCGGGGCTGCATGACAGGCAGCTGGGGACAGATAAATATTAATTTTCCAAACTTTCTGGGGGCCCCGCGGGCTGGATAGAATGGCCTGGAGGGCCGCATTTGGCCCACCCCTGAGCTAGTATCACATCCAGGCACCTCTCACTCTTTGGTCTGAATAATGTGATACTCATTTACAGCTGGGCTGGGTGGAGGGGATGCCTTCTGGTATAAGTCTGGAGAGGGACTTAAACTTGTGCCTCAAGTGGTCTCAAGCTGTAGCGAGATCATCATAACCTGAGGGTGTTGCTAGGGTGGTGAAATCTGCTTATTCCATAACTTGTTTCTATTTGTGTTGGGGGCTAGGAGTCCCGACTGACAATGTGGGAAGCTTTTTCAAATGGGAATGGGTACCCTGAAATCAGGAATCTGCCCCTGTGAGTTTTCACTCAATCCATGTTAACTTTTCCAGTTAAACAACACTCGTTTGGGAGTGCCCACTTCACGCCACTTGATCCGATCCTCACAATACCATTTCCTGGAACAAACGCCAGCTTCCTTGAGCCATCTTTCATGTTTTTCTGCCTGCACAAGGCTGGGTTCAGAGTGGTTTGCTTTATAGACTGTACCGCTGTAGCTCTCCGGAGCAGGCATCCTGCCAGGTTCCTAAACTGACAGCTACGGTGAAGGATGTAATGTCTCATTTTAATGGAATGAAATACCTGGCTTGAGGCCAGTATGAATTAAGGTCAGAGAAATAGCTGTTGTACAGAGTGTACATCGCAGAATTCGGTGGCGGCCTGTGAACCCACCCAGGGAGAAATCTGAATTTCCCTTTGCTTAGACATTAGTTAGCCATCATACTATCAAGCTCAGACAACCAGAATGTAAAGCCACTAGCCATTTTCCCCTTAAGGCCAAATATGATTTCCACTCCTAAATGGATTTAAGCAGAGCAGAACCGTGGTGATTGCTGTACCAATTTTATAACCTGTTCAATTGCTAAGAAAAGAAATGGAAACCTTGATGTTTTTGTGCATCCCTTTGTGTATTTGCATGGCTTGAATTGCAGTACTATCAACCCTCTAAAGTTCTGCAGAGGCATTAATGTCCTTGGGGTGATACCGCTCCTCTTAACCCTATTCTTTTAGTGACTCTTGTGCCTTCTCACCGGCCGTACCACATATGCAGTTAGTGTCTCAGTGGTTTCAGTGCCAATAACATCAACTTAAACACGCAAGCGAAGCAGGTTTCTGTAGGTGCCTTCCTTCCTGCTACAGTTCAATCCAGTATTTATATTGCAAAAAGTGACAAGTCATTTGAGTTCCCAGTTCAGTCAGAGGTTCAAGGAACAGGGACGTTTGCTAAAATAGCTCTTGCATGACCCCTTGTGTTAGAAAGCAGGCTCGTTGTTATGGTTCGATCAGTAAAGATGTCCACAGGAAGTTTGTGTACATAAGTATTACATGCATTGGTGTATATGTCCCACACACAAATGTGGGCATGTCTACACATGCTTTTATGCCAGCTTAAATTTACTGTGCAGTAAATTACTGTGCATGAAGCGGGAATAGGCCGGCATCTTCATGTGCAGACACTGAAGCGCGTTAATGCTGTGTGCAGACTGACTTGGAATTAAAGTTAGTCCCAAGTCAATACACACACACACAGAGTGTTACTGCACGGTAAGTCACTTGCGTTACTGCATAGTAACTAATCAAGTCAGCATAAGTCACCATATTTAGTGCACAGTGTGGACATGCACTTGTAGATGCATGCCCGTACTGCACAGTAACTTTAGTTACTGTGCAGTAAATGTGCATGTGTAGATGAACCATGTATGAATGTTTGTGAATATGCTCTTTGTCTATCCACCAATACCTGCATATGTGAACTTTGACATGTATGTCTATACACATTTATCAAAATGTATGTAGAGGCTACTCTATAATGACCCAAATACTAGGGGGCCTCTGTTCAGGACCACAAAAACTTCTACCTCTGTTTCTTTTTGAGAAAGGGATTTTCACATATCTTGCACACATTTAGAGCATGATATTTTTATCTTCACACTTTTCATGATCTGTGTATTCCATGAGATAAACCCATTTGCCCAACCACCCAGTCAAATCTGTTTAACATGCTACTTTAAGTAGCAGGGGTTTTTTTTGTAAAGTGCACATCCATTGCTGTAGGTCCTGTGCTGTAATTTTGAAATGCACAGCTAAGAGTAAAGCTCCCAACACACAGTTTAAAAAATGCTACTAGGACTCAGAGATGATATGTTTATTAGACCAACAAGATTTTTACAAAAAAATTTCTTTAATTGCCAGCTTTTGGGCACAGACACCCTTCATCAGGCATTGGAGAAAAGACTGTAAAGTTCTCGATCAAAGTTACAATCTTTTCTCCAGTGCCTGATGAAGGGTGTTTGTGCCTGAAAGCTTGCAATTAAAGAAATTTTTGCAAAAAATCTTGTTGGTCTAATAAAAGAGATCATGTCTACTACAGGTCCTGATTGCCTTTTCCTTTAGAGCAATACAGCTACAACCTGAAAAAATGCTATAGCACTTCTGTACAGTACCCAACACTAGACAGCTGGCCATGGTGCCAGATAAGGTACTCCAGATACTACATAAAAAATGCGATATTCAGAAAAGAAGTCCCTTTATGATCTCTTGTGTTAGAATATGTGTGAGATAGATACATTTTAAGCTATGGTATGACCAATGAAATGTATAGCATGAATGTAATGAATTTAAATCATATGCAAGTGTGCACTTTGTTTCTAGGATAATAGGATCTGGAAAAAAAAAAGCAACCTTATGCTAAACTGGATAAAGAAACACCATCTTAAACATTTTTGTTTAAGACCCTCCACATCCTTCCATCTACCAGTCAGTCTTAATCTCTTATACATTTCTTCATCACGGTGGCTCTTTACTGTAGTTGTAGCTTAGGATTTTCACATGTGCTTAACGGAGTTAGCCTCTGAGCAGGCTGTCAGTCGGAAAGGCTAACGTGAATAAATGATGCTCATGCATTTAGGAGAATATGTTGACGTGATTAATAATAGACCTCACCTGTCTCTGTTCCCAAGGTGTTTTGATGATTCATCTTTTCTGCTCAAGGGAGGAACAGAAGTGGGAAGATCTAGTCCTGTGTAATAGCTGGCGCCCCAAATTGACAGGCTTTGTGGCCATTATACATCTATCTGCGTTCTCTTTTTCTGCTGGTGCTCATCGACTCGGATCCGAGCAGCTGAGAGTCTGAGTACAGCCTGGGATGCAATGTGGTACATACTTCAGTTATAAATTGAGTGGACAAATGAACCCATCCCTATGTGAGTGTGTGTTTTGACTGGAAATGGAGATAAATGTGACGGGCTCCAAGGCCGCGATTATGTACATTTCCTTTCATTAGGGAAGAATAAGTGTCCTATCACACTTTCCAGAGATTTATAGCTTTGTTTTCTTGCCTGAACAGTTTTATTGTATGTTCTTTTTAACTCTGTGCCAAAGGTTTCATTTTCTAAGTGTTCATTTATATTCTGTGCATGTTTAATCTGGGCACCTGCAAAGTGCTCAGTTTAAAGCTCAGAGTCTTCCAGCTCCTCTTCCAAGGCTGCTGATGGAGGTGAAGCACAATCTTGAAGGGGGGGGTGCTGTACTGGGGTGCCCTGTTGTGTGGGGTCAGGCCCCTAGTGAGGAGGACCCTGCCATGGGTCAGACCCTGTGGAAAGAAGCCGTTGGCCACTCAAATAGCAGCCCAGAGCCCATATCCAAGGCACTGCAATCTTCAGACACCTATAGAGGTGCTTTATTCAGCATTTATTCCAGTAGAACTGGTTGTGTGCTCAGTCCCTGTCATCTGTACAGCCTAGGCCGTGGCCCAGCCAGCTCCCACGACCCAGCACAGTGCTACTCAAGTTTTTTTTTTGGCTTGTGGACCAGGTGTGTGATGCAGGGCTGAATTGAGCTCTGCATGCCAGGATTGGACCTTGAGGCCAAACACCACCCCTGCACACCAGGATTGGGTCCCAGGGACTCAGATTGAACCCTGGGGCCCTACACCAGCCCTGTGCATTGGCATTGGGCACCAGAGCCCAATATGCTCCCCACAGGTAGCTCCCTGGCCACCAAATTTCTGGACCCATGGACCAGAAGACGCTGTGCTGCGAGCTGGGTCTGGCCTAGTGCATCAATGGGCCTCAAGTGGTAGAGGTCCCGTCCAATGGCCACAACTATTCAACCAGATAGTTGAATTCCAGAAACTCCTTGGTTTGTGTGATAACAGGATCCTTTTGTTACCTAAGACTTTGCTGTTGTCCCAAAAGGATGGTTCTCTGGGACACAAAAGGCCTGCGGCCATGTCATTCTTTGCACGCACAAAAATGCAGTGATGCCACAGGCCATCGAGGGAGTTTAATAACAAGCAGAAGGCCTCACGCACAGAGTTTGTGCCCAGACCTGAGTCCTTGCCTTCCCAGGGAGGAAAGGGCGTTTCAATCAGAGAGTTTGGCTGCCGGTCCTGGTATTGAATCAGCCCTGCAGTTCTCAAACGCGGAGCAAGATGCTGAATCCCCGTGGAGTACAAATGGCTTTGGAAGGCTGCATTAGCAGTGGGAAGCCTGTTTTAATGCAGACATGTTCGGCACTCAGCTGCCAGGTTATCATGACAGAGCTGACAGCAAGCACAGGTGGCATTGGTGGAAAGGACCCAAGCACGGCATTCTGCCAAACGAGTCCAAATTATCCCTCCTTGCGCCCCCGCTACCTTTTCAGAAAGAGCTCGGGGATTCGGGCGTGCAGAGTAACCTCACCAGATCAGTAGCGGAAATATCAGAAACCAGCAGCTGTGACCTGGTATAATGTCTGGATGGGAAGGAAGCAGGGGGCCAAAATTAGTTCTGGCTCTATCCTTTCCTACATGTGTCGGAGGAAAAACCGTAGGAACGGTTCAGATGAGATGGGACTTGACTCTGCTGTCACGCTGGCTTTACGCCACGGCCTGCAACAGCTACTCCTGACGCCTGCAAAGACTTTGCAGCCAAGGGGGAGCAGTAGATCATCTGCGTGCCGGCATGAGAGCAGAGGCAGACTCAGAGTACATGGACTGCTTTCTATCTGAATTTGCCATTACTGGCCTGTCCTAAGCGTTCAGCTGGGGGGAGAGATCAGGCCTCCTCCTGATGTTCGTCATGCACAGCCGCTGCTTGCCGCTAGAGGGCACCAACTACCAGTAATATTTAAAACCCAGGCGGGGAGGCGTATATGATGCGCGGGCCAAGTCCTACTCGCTCTGGACTTCATCCCTAATAAGGGGGATTCCTCTCTCTCTCTCTCTTCCTTTCATATTCATATCCTGCAGATATTCCACACACATACCTTTCAAAATCAACCCCACTAGAAGGATTTCAAGGGCAAATACTCATGGTCAGAGTCTCTGGATCGACCCATCTTTATCGTCTCGCTTTGCTCAGGCTGGCTAGAAGATAAAGACGTCGTAAACACACCACTGCTAGCGTTTTGTGACTCAAGCAGGTTGAACTAGAAGTGACGATAAGACCGTGATCCTTATCAGATCTGTGGTGCGGAAGCACAGGACCCGCGCGGTAGCAGGCCAGATTCAGTAAAGTAGCTTCATGGGCTCGAAGATCAGTAGTAGTGATGCTGATCTATGGTGCTGATTGCAAAGGATTTCTGCTAGTACAAATGAGAACACCCACTGGCCCCACAGGTCTCAGCTGTAGGGAGAAACTGGGGGATAGAGGGAGGGATCAGGAGTCTGAGAGAGTAATGCAGGCCTAAGGCTGGGAGCCATGAGACTCATACTGGGCTATACAAGTCCTGTGTATTGGAAAGATGGAGTTAAGGCTCTTTTCAGCAAGGATGTGAGTGGTTTAGTTCATCAGTGAAATGGTGAAGAGGCTGAGAGAAAAAGGCAGGCCATTAAAAACCCCTTAGTATTCTGACTGGCACAAGAAATCTGCTGTCTTACGTTAATTAACCACAGCTATCTGGAGAAGGGTGGTTCACTTCCACATCAAATTCACACGCCACGGAGAAGGCATGTGCTGACAATTGCTTGGAGCAAGAATCGATGACTTAGATTTTTTTTTTTTTTAATTAAAAAATAACCCAAATTTCCAAACCCGGGGCTAAGCTTTTCCAAGAACCTCCTGATCTGTGTGGCCCAGCCTGAGGTATTTTTTCCATAAACACTGAGCGCACCAGCCAAACCCCTTCACCACCCCCAGAATCACTTCTCACTTTGGAAAATCTGACCTTAGGCTAAAATTAAGCATTTGAAGTCTTACATCATCCTCCATCAGTGGCTTAACTTAAAGATATGCCTAGGTCCTCTGAACACGAGGCCTCTGATTTTAGATGCCCACATTTTAGGCACCCAGCTCTGATCCAGATGGACAAACGCCTTCTAAATGAAGCCACATTTTAAAGAGCTGGAAGCTCATTTCCTACTAGGCAAACGAACGTGATTAGCATGAAAGTCCTCTCTGGCAAAACGCCAGGTTTCCTCTGGGTGGTGACAGCTTTGGGGAAGGGGTTGACCACAAAGTAGTCATCTCCCAACCACAAGGCAAGGGAGACAAATTGGGGCTTTATTCCCGTCCGGGTCTTAAGACCGGGGTGGCTGTACATTTTTTTAATATGGAACATAAATAGGCCAGCTCCTTGGAAACACACCGCCTTCGCGGAGCCCTGGCTGGATGGCAGTAATAATGGGACATTGTTTTGGTTCCAGTGCCTCTCAATGCAGTCTTTCCTGCATAGCAGCTACAACAGGATTAAAATATAGATTTCAATTTCTATTGACCTCAAGGGTGCTAGGCTGAAACAGCTGAGAAAGCACTGGTGACAAGCAGGGTTTAGGAATGGAGAAGCAAGCGAATAAAGCAAGTGCCATGTGCCTTATTCCCCCAAGGCCGCGTCCCACAGGAGCTTAACTAGACCCTAGCTGAAGCTGTAGGGACTTCTGTGAGCGAAGGGAAGCAGGTATGTGAAGGTGAGCTTTTTAAAACCACCTTCTTGAGGTTCTTGCATGCAAAGGTACTCAGGCACCAACCCCTCTTTAGGCGCTGAAAGCTATGTCAGGGTGTTAAACATACTATCCCCAGCGCGGGGCACCGCTCTAGAGGGGCTGCTTCCAAGGTAGGGACAGACAGTCAAAAAGCCCAAGCCTGAACTGAGTCAATCTTTGCAGGTTAGTCTAACCCGCAGAGATCGAACTTGTTTGCAAGTGCGAGGCGGGGGCGCGCCATGCAGGGCTGGCCCCGGAGGGGGACTCTCCGGCCCGCCTGCAGCTGGTGGGACAGGCCTCGCCAGGCCGGCTCAGAGGTGCTGGTGGGCCTGGAGCGCAGCTGGGCTGGCCGCAGACCCACGAGCCCCCGCAGCACCTCCAAGCCGACCCGACTAGCCCATTGCCTGGACAGCCACCGGTCGCGCGCGCCAGGCTGGGCTGGGCTCGCTGATAGGGCTCAGCATCCCTGGCACCGAGCTGCACCTGCTGGGGGTGCTGCAAATAAGGTTTTCCTAGCACGGCTGCCTAGCTTTCTTCCCTGCCCTGTCAACAGGTAAATGAAATAGGAGATGGTCGCTGTTGCCCCCCAGCCCCGCCATGCAGGTGCCTCTGCCTCTCTGCGCCCCAGGGGCAGGACCGCCCCCAGCAGCTGTGGGTTTTTGTTTGCATGCAATCGGCTTTCGAACAAATTAAGTCCCGTGTGCAAATTCCAGCTGGGGAAGCCGAGTACCAGTCTGGCTTGGATCGCCCTCCCCTGCTCCCCTCAGCCGAGTAAAGTAAAATCCCTGACATCTGGGCAGGGGCAGCGGGGAACGCCATGGCCAGCCAGGTAGCACAGGGGTCGGTGCCCGTGCTCAGAGGGGCAGCAGACGCTGCCCAGGGGGCAGGAAGGGGAAGTGTGGCCAGGCCGCCCGGCTCATCGCAGCAGCCCATCCCAGGGCCGGGGCGTGCCACAAGGCTCCCCTCCTTTAGCAGACGTACTTGTCCGACGTTAACTCAAAACGCCGCGTCCTACATGACCCTGAGACTCTCCATCCAACCGCTGACTCTTGCAAGGCCCCCTGTAGCTGTTGAACACCGACGAGGGCACAGCTTGAAGTGCTAATGGCTGTAATTGCCACCTAGAGCAATAGCTATTGGGCAGTTATGCATGAAATCCTGCCCGCTGGTTCCCCAGACTGACCCTGGCCAGATTCTGCTCTTAGCTGCACTGATGTAAATCTGGGATCATCCCATAGAGCAGCATTAATCCATCCGCAAACTAACTTCATTAGCAGCAGAATTTAGCCTTCTGGTTAGAACTGTGGGCTTCTTACTGTTCACGGCTTAAATACATAAAAGAGTTAGAAACTATTTTCCTCACAAACCAAACTCATTAAAAACTTTGGCTCCATCTCCTAACAAACAGCTATTATTTGATCCACAGGCTTCACACGCAAGAGAAAGCCACAAAATATAATTGAGGAGCCGCCACCTTTCTCCTTGCAAAAAACAACCCAGCAGGGCTTTTCCCCAGCAGCGTTTCAAACACCTGCGGCAAATAAGGTTTTCCTAGCACGGCTGCCTAGCTTTCTTCCCTGCCCCGTCAACAGGTAAATGAACTAGGAGATGGTCACTGTTACTAAAAAAAAAGTCTTGGGCTCTGCACACGGATTTTAAAGATCTAAGTTTCCAAAAAGAGAAATTGAATTTAAGGGTTTATCGACCCACTCCAGAGGGGAAGCAAGAAGACAACTAGAAGCCAAAACCAGCATCAAGTGGGCGTGCGAGGCCAGGAAACCATTTGACAAGTATAGTTGCTCGCTGTTAGAAGACAACATTCCCGCTTCCTGCGCCCCAGTCTGATGCTGGGGATCGGTGCAGTTTGGAGCATCTGCACACCGTGTTTTCAGCTCACGTGAAGTACAACAGCAGTCAGAAGAGGTCAAGGCTGTACGACAGCGTACAGGGCTCTACCAGATTGCTGTCATGGGTCCCCATTACTTCTTGCTGGAGGAAAAGGTGGAAATTGCATTCACCTGGAAGCAGCTATTGTAAGTACTTCCATAGGCCCCTCTCTCAGCTCCCGTCGTCCAACAGACGTATCTTCACAACACTCGGTAGGGTAGTGAAGTGCCGTTCTTCCCATCCTAATGATGGGGGCGAGACCCTAAAGAAGAGGGTCCTGGCAGCAAGATCCAGAGAAGTTGTCTCAGATGGGTTCGTTTTCTCTTAGCATCGCCCAGGCTAAGGGCTAAAGCACTGAAGAGATTTAGGTGCCTAATGCCAGCACTTTGCCCTATCAGCACACTTTACCAAAGGCTCAGCACAATAGCAGTGATGTCTGTCAGCATCCCTTTTGCTCTGGCAAGGTCCAAGGGGGACTTAAGCGGGGTGCGGGTGTCTGAATGTAGATGCCCTTGTGTGCATGCCCGAATAGGAAGAGTCCCTCCATTGCATGTGATTTGAAGGGAATCAAATGCAACCAGCATTTGGCACAAGCCAAAAGAAATGAGCTGGAATTAAGGATGGCGTCATTCTGCCTCTCTTTAGTCATAGGCATGATCCGGCCTTTCCACTCCCTGCACTAATGGTTGTAACTTCCCCTCCCAAACTAAGGTACATTGTCTTCTCTTCCCAGGGGCTGTCTCAGGCTTCTTTCTTCATGCCATTCCCTTGCTTTGTGTGACCTTGGCTAAGTCACTTCCCCTCCCTTCCCAACCTTTGTCCGTCTTCTCTACTTAGCTTGTGAGTGGGGGCTGTCATGGCTTGCTGACATGGGGAAGTCGACTGGAGCAATTTTGGATGAACTAGAAAACCATGCTCTGTCTAAATGAGTTATGCGCTTTCACTTCTTATCCTGGCTCTTGCAAAAACCTGTTCCTATGTAGATGAGTCCTTCCTTTATAGTTGCCTAGTACATAACTCAGTGGTGCCCCTGATCTCCTTTTGTCTGCTGTTCGAGGTGCTCCTATAACAGTGAGCGAAGTGCTAATAAGATATTTGAGGCTTTGTTACTCAGTTCTCAAAGGCCCATGTATTTAAATGCAGGCTGCCTGAGGGGCAGCATCTGATGTGATACATTCGTATTGCTACCGTGATACCCTTCTAACCCTTTTAAAGCTCTGACCATGCCTCTGGGGGCCCAGATTTCAACAGCTGATTTCCCTTACTCCAGGAGAATCTGGCTCCTGCAAAATGCCGAAGCACTAAGCCTTGAAAACAGGAAACTGTCCTCAACAGATCCAACGGAGACTTTCAGGATACTCTGGCATAGGCCGACTATAGAAGGTGGGTTTCTGAGTGAGACCTAGAGAAAAGCTGAAGATCCTTAGTCTAGAACAGAGGTCCCCAAACTTTTTCTTATTGTGTACCCACTTCCAGATTTACCAGCTGCTTACATGCCCCTACCAGCATACGTTTTGTATTTTAACCCCTCACATTTCATTCTAATAATAATTGGCAATTAATTCTGCCGTTAAACAATTTGTCCCGTATTCCCCGCAGAGCTGTCTTGTGTACCCCCCAGGGGTATGCATACCGCAGTTTGGGAGCCCCTGATCTAGAAGACAGTCACAGCCTGGTCCTGAGTGAACGTGGAGATGAAGGATCACTCCAGTGCCCTGATGCAGACAGGATGACAGCCCAGGAGGAAGGGAAGCAGGGTACGGCAGGAGATAGACTCTGAGTTCTGCTTTTTGGAAATCTTCCAGCCCTCCCCTTTCCAGACAAGCCTATGGAGACTATTCGAGACTGGCTGCCTAGCTGAAGAGCAGGAGCTTGTCCCCTCCTTGTGTATTTGTCCAGCTCAGGCCTGCAACGACACCTGCTCGATCCTAAAAGCAGCTACGCAGCAGCAGTGCAGACTGCACACCTGAGATACCTGTCACTTTTACAAGGTGTTTATAAAGTCCCTGTGCAACTTTAAACTTGAAAAACTTTAGCTGGACACACGAGAGAAGCAAACTAACTGGCAATTAAAAGCATAATGCATTACGTTTTTATACAATACAGCTCAAATTTTTAGACTTCAACATAATGTCCGTTTTCCGATACACCATCTGATTTTTCCAGCTCATAGAAAATGGTTTGCAGTTGCTGCTGAGTGGTTTCATAGATTGCATTTGTGATCCTTACCCTAGGCATAGCTTACACTTTGCTAAAAAGAAATCCCAACTTATTTTCTTGCCATTTCCAAGTTGGTCTAATAAAAGATATCATTTTGGAACCAAGAGTGCTAGGTTTTTTGTACGACTTAAAGAATGGTGATTTCAAGTGCTGTTTACAGTTTGCTTCTATGGTGTGTATATCCAGAGTTATTACAGTTGCACAGGGACTTTATAACCCCCCTGTATTCGACCTGCAGGCTGCCATGCACCTCATGACGCTTCGCTTTGGGCCACGAGCAGCTGCCCTTAAAATGAACTTTAGCCTGGAACGGCATGTTCCTAACATGGTAGCAAATGGCCATTACGTCTAGCTACCCACCCATCATCATCATCATCATCATCATCATCATCATCACAGAACTGGGAGAAGCCTACGTAATGCGGATTTTGCATGGATGTCTTCTGGGTTTGCTTTCTGTTGGGGGAGTCTCTGGGAGCTTGGCTAATCAGTCAAACAAGGGTCTTTGGATAAATCCGATATCTTTTATTAGACCAACTCAAATAGTTGGAAGAAATCCTTCTTAGCAAGCTTTTGGGCACAAACTAATCAGTGTTTGTCTCGACAGTAGCAACTTTCCTGGGGCCAGGAGGGAATGATGAAGAAGGGGAGAGGGTGACATATCCTGGGGTATTCCGATATTTAAGCTTTATAGTTGCACATTTGAGGAGCCTGGGGGGGGCTTTTGACTCTTTGAGCACCCTTGTGATGGGTGTGGAGCCATAACAAGCCTTTCGGGGAATTTGGTTCCTCTTAGCAGATTGTATGGCTGCACAAATGATCCGTGACCTTTTGTGTGCGTGTCACATTCCCCTTGAAATGACGAGTTTGGGCTGGTGCTTCAGATTTGCTAAAATGCCCCAGATTGAGTAATCAGCAGAAAGTGACTCCAGAACCTGGAAGTGAAGCACAAATAACCGTCTAGTCGCGACAGAGATACCCGGTCGGCGTTCCTGTAATGCAGACGTAGGCACAGCTGCACGCCGTGCGGGACACACGCAGTCTGCTGGCCTGACGGAGAAGCTACTGACCACTCGGGACCTTGTAAATCAGGCCGTACATTGTGCCGTGATGTGATTGTGACAAAAGACAGCCTGATGGGCGATAGCCAAAGCAATTTAAAACTGCAACTATGGGGCAACTTGGAGATGGAGCTGCCCATGAGCATTGCTATCATTTATCTTTCTTTTCTCCAAAGCAAAGGCACCATCTTTCTCCAGAGGGCTCCCAATGTAAAAAGAGATGGGTAGAGCAGCTAGAAAGGGATACATTGCTTAAACACGTGTGCACATTTCCACAACGAGCAACCCGTTCCTGTTTGCATAAGGAGAATACGCAGCAGCAGAAACCCTTAAAATCTGGGAAATAGTTCCTCCTCTAACTCCACTGTGCCCACCGCATCGCTGTCACTGCTTTCACACGCGCACATCTGTGTGCAAGTCCCAGACCTCTTCTGCACGTATAACAATCCCATGCACATACCATGCACAACCCTCAAAAAATCACATTATATTGTAAGTTTTAACTCTGTCCTTATATTAGGGAGGAAAAGGAGATACCTTTGGCCAATGCCCAGGTGTCTGAGAGCCAGGCTGAGGGAGAAGCTCACATTTGGCAAATTATTCCCTTCCCACTGCTCGCACCCTCCTCCAATGGCCCCAGTCACTCCTGCACTAGAGGCCAGGTCTATATAGCCTCTCTACGGGCTGAAGGCAGTTCTGATGCCTCTGAGCATCGCTTCAAATCCTTTCCTCTGATTTTTATCCGTGGCTGCCTGGTCCTCAAATTGTAATTTCTTTTCATTAAGCCTCACTTTAGCTAGAAAAAAAAGGTAGCAGCTTCTCTCATTCCTAGGTTACCTTTTCATTTGTGTCTTTTCCTACCACTTGCACGCAGGAAAGAGCATACGCTAATTAGCGCCCATTGGAAGAAACCCACAAGAAGCCAAAGAAGCTGAGAGGCGGGAGTCATACCGAGCGTCTCCGTGAATTGGCAGTGCGGCAAACTGCAGAGGGGTGATTTTTTTTTTTTTTTCCTAGCCCTGAGGCCAAAAAAGAAGTTGCACAAGTACATGTGGAAAAGAAATGCCCCCCCTCCCCCATCTACTCTCATTGCAGAGGTGTGAGTTGCACTGTGCATTTAGACCTAGTGACACATCGGAGGGAAGCGTTCGCTGTCCTAGCCCTAGTGGGAGCTGCTTTTGTGTTTAGCAGCGTAGGTAGCATTTAGCTCTTGGGCAGTGCTGATCCTCAAAGCCAACCTTTTGCCCTCGGATTGATTTCTCATCACTCACAGAGGCTGGTTTAGTAGACAGACAGCCCGACACCAGCTGAACAAAAAATCACTAACAGTAGGTGCAGTGTCTTAATCTCAACCTTGGCGCCATCCACTTTGCATTCATTGGAAACACTGGCCCATTTTTTAAATCAAATGGACCATGCTGTAACACTTAACCTCACCCAACGCACACCAGATGTGAAGTTGCCGCTGAAGAGACAGTGCTTAGGCGTGCTGAGAAATGCATTGACTTCGACTGCCATAGGATCTTGGACGCTACCAGAAATGAGCACAGTGGCACACTGTAGCGACGCTATATTTTTAAGCCAGAATAGCTGCTCCAGGCCAACGTATGAGCAAACGGGAGTGTGAACAGATGAATCCATGCCAAGGACCTGCTGTTTTATAGGCAAGAAGCAAGTCTTTGAAAGGCAAAGGCTTTTGATTGACAGGGAGGAACAGAAATGCAAGTGCAATGCTAGTTTTAGTTCCCAGGTTTAAACGCTTTTCAGCAGACAGCGTCCTGTGCAGCCTGTGATGAACGTGACCGTGAAAGCCAGGCATCCAATACTGGCTTCCCTACCCCTGGCCAGTTCCTCCCCTCCCAAAGTTTTGTGACTGGCGTCTTTGTGTCCCCATCTCCGAAGAGCCCCGAGCCTGGGTGTGGTGGGTCAATAAACTCATGAGAAGCTCCTGTGAATAGCCCCATGAACTTCCTTGAGCAGGACTGTATGAGAAAAGTGTGTACAACTGGCCTCATCTTTATTTTTCATGCTGCCTTGAATAGCTGTTGCCTGATTTACTAATGTCACCCAGGCGAAAGTTGTCCCAAATATTTGTGGTGGATGAGGCAGGGTCATGTAGCTTCTATTCAGCCTCATCTCCTGGGAAACCTTGCCTATTATAATCCTTACAGCCTACCCGCACCATGCAATAGGCTCTTCCTTCTCTTCAGAGTCAGCACAGAATAAGATAGGGCTCAGGGCAATGCAAGGGGGCGATGGGACCGTCCCTCTTCCTACAGCCCAAGCCCAGCAGCGGTCCTCTCAAACGCACTGTCCAGCTGGGCTGCTTTTTAGCCCAGAAACAATATAGCGATAGCTGCATTTCAGCTGGTGCAGAAAGGCACCGTCAGTCACACGGGGGGCTAAATGGGCCGTTTGAAGTGTCATGCAGATGCTAGCCTACGTCTGGCTTAGGAAACAGCCTGCACAGCGTCATGCTCAAGGGTGCTGCAGCCGGGCAGAAGAAGTCTATTGCGCCGACGTGGCTCCAAGGTCACAACCAACGTTTTTTTGCCTCCCATGGAGGGTGAGAGGGCTTGGGTCAGTCCGGTGGCTCGAAAGCAGGGGTGTCCCACGCATCTGGTGCTGCTGGCAGGATGCACGGCACTAGGTCAGTCCTCAGGCTGTGCTGGATCCAGGGCATGGGGCTGATTTGGCGTGCCATGTGCAGCTGGCAGCCTGTGCCCAGTCCAGCTGTGCATGCCACCCACAACGCGCCCGAGACCAGCCTCACGGAGCACAGGGCAGGTCTGATGCCTGTTGCAGGCAGTGTATGGGTCCAGTCTGGGGCCAGCACGGGGAGGGGACCAGATGCTGGCTGGATCCAGCCTACAGGCTGTATCGTTGATGCTGCTGCTCTAAACAGCCAACCATGAGGTTGGGGTTGTGGCGGTTGTCCTGAAGCCATGGCCTCACAAAAGCAGTTTACATTTCAGCTTTGTAGGGTAAAGGTGTTTGCTCCATGAGCCATCAAGGGATGATGCAACTCAAAACAGATGAGCTAGACTTTAGGCGTGAGGCCGACACCTCTTGTTATTCACCATAATGCAAGAGCTCTTTCACCGCCGCCCCCCAAAATGGTGGCTTAAATCTCTCTGCTTATGTAATGCCACGTTCCAGGATGCATCTAATCCTTTTCAGGAAGAGCTGTGCAAGAGTGTCCTGTCACTTTACAGCTCAGAACACATTAATAGTTTCTTTGGCCCATATCCTGGAAAGTATTTAGGTTCCAGATCCAAAAAAAATTTTAAAAAGCTGAGCGAGAGCGAGACTTGGCCATCTGAGGCTACCCTGAGTGTTGCACTAATATTGCTTTCAATGAACAGAACATGGCATCTAGCTAAGTAAGGGGATAGAGGTCGCACCCAAGTCCAGCCTGCATTACACGGACAAACGTCTAGCAGCTGTCAGTCAACCGCGAGTGCTCACTCATTTATCCTTGTTGTATTAGGATTGATACCCCTCTGGGCTTGGCTCCCTCCTCCAGTGCTAGGCATTGGGGTCCTGGGAGCTAACCACATCCAATAAGGGAGCGTGGCCCATGAGCCCAGCTACCACCTTTCCCATGTGTGATCATGCTGGCCATCACCCGCCTGTGATTCCCACCATAACCCAATAGCAACTAGAGTAATCGCTCACATGGAAAGGGGACAAAAATGCCACAAAGGAAGTGTTGCATGCACTTTTCTATTACTGGCTCATTAGCAACTGGTAACAAGTGAAGGGGGGGTGCTGTACCACGTGGCCAGCCAGAACATGCTCTGTAAGCCATAGCTTGACAGCTCATGTTAGGGAGGCAGGATGAGTTCACTGAGAAAGGATGAGAGACAGCAAGAGAAAATTTTGGAGCATCTATTAAGCGCCTCTCTGGGTGGCGAGGCCATGAAACAAAAGTTCGGTTGGCTAAAACACTACAAATGAGGTCTACTCCTGCCGTCCAGCGCAGGCAGGCAGCGAAGCAAGCGTTGACCCAGGGCGGTAATGAAGTGTAGGGAAGGACTAATGCCTGGGTGACCTCAGCTTCCCACACCGCCCGGCTTTGTCGTACAGGAGGAAATGCTCCCCTGCATCTCAGAGCAAGCTGTGCCATGAGGGGCGAGCAAGACACCGGTTGTAGCTTAAGTCATATTAATGAAGAAGGGATGTTGCAGAAATAACGATTAAGCAACTCTTACGGCTCGCCGGCTGGGGCAGTAGCTCAGGACTTCGAAAGAGGCTGAAGGAGCTCGAGGTCCTTTGACGCTGGGCTGCTTGTACGCTCGCCGCCCAGCGAGGGGAGCCAAACCCTGCTCTTTGCTCGTGTCTGCAGCGGGCCGAAGCTGACTTCGTGTCCAGCTATGAATCACCCCGGGTCGGGGCGCTCTGATGTCACCCTGGCCCAGCTTGGCCTTGCCGCTGAGGCTGTGCCGGGGATGCAAAGAGAGCAAGAGAGGGAGCAGCTGGATCGCTGCTGAGCTCCGGCTGGTCCCCGGGAGTGGGTGGTAAACGTTACAGCAACCTCCAGGTTGCTTTAGGTTCCTCCGTGGGCCAGGCTGAAATAAAATAAGGCAGAGAAGGGGCACCGTAACCCGAATCCTGCCCGAAAGCAGCATCTGCTGAAGGAGTGGGTTTTGGTTGCCTGCCTTCTGTTCCTAGTAAGCTGAGCTCACAGCTTCCCCTTCCCCTTCACAGCCACCTGAGCGGAGCGCGCTGCTGCTGGCATTGTTCAAGAGACAGACGCTACTGGGTAAATGCAGCACTACACCCTGCACTTTTATTTGTAAGTATGTGCCCGAGTTCACAACGGGTCCAGGTTGTGCTGACACCAACGGTGCTTGTCAGGCAGGTGACAGTGGGTCTTGGTGCCTCTGTCCTGACCACATCTGGCCCCAGAGCTGTAGCTTCTTGCATCACAGCCCCCAAGGTCCTTCACCGCTGCTGATCCAGCACCGAGTAGCAAAATCAGCCACAGTCCTGCATGCTGTGGTTGTGACTTCCTCATCCAAGTAGCAAATGAGGTGTTTTTGTTTGAGCATGGGCTGTTCCTGGTGAAGACAGAAGGAGCAGAAAGAACCCAGACTGGGGGGGTTTTAAGCTCCCAGTGCTCAGTGCACTTACTACTTTAATTATTTTTACAACTGACTGCATCCAAAAAGCCCAAGTTATTGAGAGAGAGCGAGAGCTAGAGCTCAGTACAAAAGAGGCAACAGCACCACAGAAGATCTGGGGGTCATAAATGGACCACAAACTGAATATAGCCCAAACAATGCACGGCTCTTCTCAAAAGCTCAAACCTCTTCCAGAGGTGTACAATGGGTGTGGCAGTGCAAGCTGCGGCCAGTAATTATTCCAGTCCGATGGTAGTTCTGGCGCGATCAGAGTCCTGGTCCTCCACGCCTGTTAGAGAGAACAAGAACTTAGCGACCCCTTTGCTGTCGAGGAGAAGCACGTGGAGGCATTAAGTCATGTCTCTAAAGGTTGTGCTGGCTGCGTATTAACCCTGTTTCACTGCGCCTAGTAACAAAACATTTACTGAATGCATGTCTGACTGGTCACCCGAGAAGCGGGCCAAGTCAGGGTAATCCGATTACTATCATAGAAAAGACAGGAGCGAGAGAGAAAAGTCCTACAGACAGAGAAAAGTCAAGCTTGCATTGCAGCATGGACAACACGGACAAACTCCTGACCTACCGGTGCAGCAGGGAAAAGGCTGGGGGGACGTGCCATTAACCAGCTCTGCTGCTTCTTCCCTTCTGAGTTGGAGGGAATATTTATTAAGACCTGCCCCAACCCCGACCCCTGAGATGATGAGACAGAGCTGAAGGCCTTTATAGTTAGCTCCCAGAAGCTGATGCTTAATTTGGTACCTCTCAGCCCCGTGTGGCCTAGCACTCCCTCTCCTCGCCCCATCCACAAAAAAATAAGTATCAAAGAGTGACTTGTGTAGAAATGAGGTACCTAAATCCAAGAGTGCAACCACGTTGTGCTGAGAAGCAAGCTAAATAGCCCACGTGGAGTCCCCCGCCCCGTTGCAGCTCAATAGCTAGTCCCCAGGCTAGCTCAAGTCCTCTAAGCCATAGTCACTGTGCACACCGTATAGCTAGTTCAAGCAAATAACGCCAGGAGCTAGTTTAGGCCCACAAAGATAGGAACCTACCTGCTGTCCTGCGCAAGGATCCTAATGCCTAACCCTCACTAGCAGTTAAGGCATAGAGGTGGGCAAAATGCGGCCCAGGGGCCGGATGCGGCACGCCAGGCCATTCTATCCGGCCCACAGGACCCCTGAAAAATTTAGAAAATTAATATTTATCTGCCCCTGGCTGCCTATCATGAGGCCCTTGATGGCTTGCCAAAACTCAGTAAGCGGCCCTCCGCCCAAAATAATTGCCCGCCCCAGTCTAGCCACTGGGGAAGCAGCTGTGGTTAGATGGCTTGCAATGGCAGGGGCTTTAGGAATATGTTCACATTGTTATTTACAGAAGAACAGTTAATTGCAATGAAAAGGAGACGCTGTGGATACATGATGGAGCCATCAGGACGTGCTATAGGACCTTTCACTGTGCACAGGCTATAAGAGTCCAGGCTGGTCGCTGACTTGCTAAAGAAAGATGCAGCTGAGAGAAGAAAAATTTAAAAGTTTATTAAACATTAAGAATAACAGACAAAGATTTGGGCTGAACAGCATACAGGATGCAATCCATTTCATGTCATACATTTAGATTGATCTTATATGTTAAACTTGTATTTAAACAGCTGCTGTCTTGTGGTGTTGCCAGAAATACAATGGTTGATCACTTTCATTTAGTTTTTAAATATATTTATTTCAAAACAAAACAAAACAAGAAAAAGCATCTGCACCGCTTGGTTTTTTTTGTTTAAAATATATATATATATATATATATTTATAAAGCGCACACAAAAAGCAATTCTGAGTGACAGAGGCCAGCAAACCCACAGAAGCAAGCTAATTCAGAAATGAAGGCTCTTCTTTTGGTACTTAGCTCATCCAGTTTTTGTAGCGCTATCACAGAAGCCTCGGCAGAGCTCGTGTGACTTTAGGTAGTGGATTTGTGCTACAGTAGGGAGGCACAGGAGAATGAGTTAAGCATCAGTCCCAGCGTGGTTCCCTTAGCTCTGAATTTCTTGCTTTTGAGGATTAAAATCAGAACTTTCATTCTGTGATGCTGGCTCTTGAGTGCTAAAAACCCCAGCTCCCAGGGTGATGAGGACTACTAACAGGTTTGAAATTAGTTTCTTTTATTTGAAAAGTGGCATTTAAAAAAACAACAACACTAAAACAAACCAAAAAAAAAAAGCAATAAAACATACACCCCGCCCCCCGCTCCAAATATTTACTATTAAGATCCAGCAAGAAACAAGCATTTTTAAGTTCGTTTTTACTATTTAATAGATTGCAAAGGGGCTCTTCTTGGAGCTGTTGTTATAATTAGCATGACTTATTTCCATGTTTTTAAGCAACCTTATACTCCAACAGACCTACGTGCACCCGTGGAGCAAGAAGCCCCGCCCCTCCCGAATCCTGATCATCCTAAATAGCCAATTAAAAAAAAATTATATTTTGGAAACATAACCTAGGAGAAAAAAAAATGTATTTCAAGTTTTATCCCAACTGTTTTCGTGTACTGGGATGATTTAGTTAGGGAGGATCCTACCCTGAGCAGGGGGTCGGACCAAGTGACGTCTAGGTGACCTCCTGAGAACCTCCCAACCTTTCTATCTAGGACTGTGGATTTTAAGGCTGGGATTTTCAAATGAGAAAGTACCTATCTCCCCCTAAAAGGGATGGATGTCTGACTCCCTTAGGCTCCTTTCATGGCCCTAGCTTAAATGACCAAGTTATACACATCTGAGAAGTGGAGGTGGCAACAGCGGCTTTAATGGAAATGTTGACGTAACGTTGGTGCTCGCTGCACTTCAGGGTGTAGCTCTAGTATTAGCTTATGGCCTGACCAGCCCTTCCTGCTTCATTCTGAGTCTCTCCAAGTCAAACACTGTGTTTTCACATTGTGCAGTTCCCATGTGGCTAACCTTCCTTCTATGATAGCAGGATGTACGACTTCGAGATATAAGGCACCCGAACAGACTCAGAAACATCGGTGGTGTTGGACGAGGTAGCTGCTAGGGACCTCTGGCCCACAATGTAAAGACTGTCTTGCTCATCCTCCCACCCCTGGGCCCCAGTAGATGCATCTGTGATAGCCAGACAATTGTTCTCCCCAGACCTCCCCCCAAGAAAGACCAAGTGATCATCTATACTTTTTGCAGCTGCCTTATGTGGTTTGACAAATGACTGGGGTCGCCATGCAATCCACCCAGGCTTCCTAGCTCCCGACGTACCGGCTGATGATCATCAACGCAACCCCTGCAGTTGAAATGGCCCCAGCGATAAATCACCCTTGCACTATACTACTTTGCGGCTGAGAGTGCATCCCTGTTGCTGGATGATGTGTTGCACCCTGCCGCTCCCAAAGAACATTTTTAGAAACATCCATTTGTTTCACAGTCAGTAGATATATTGACTTGTATCAGACACTTACAGTCCAAATAGTTCACTCATCTCGTCTGGTTTATACTGGCCTCTGAGAAGTAATTCACTTTCCTCATTCTGAACTTGGTTGCAGCACATGAATATTCAATCCACTGAAATAATCGGGCCACCGGAAAGAAAGGGACCCTGTGTTAAAGGACTGTAAAGATTTGGGGTACGTGCTTGAGGAAGAAAACTGCAAAATTGCCATTGGTGAACAGATATGTTTAATGTCGAACAAAACGTTGAGTCCTTTGTAACAATCTCCTGAAGCAGTAATATGAATTAATGGAATGAATAACCTTTTCACGTGGAAAAAAGGTCAAAAACCCTAGAAAACTGAGCGCCAGAAATGTAGCACCATATTTTTCCCACATGTAAATACATGTTTGCAGTACATAGAGCCAAGTAAATGAACAAGGCTATTTATAAAGATTTTCAGATGGCAACCAATTCTAGCAGCAGCAGATTTTAAATGAGCATGAGAGTAATTTTATTTTTCTGCCTTTACAAAATATTGCATTATCCAATAGATGTTTGACTGAACTTCATGTTGTGCTTTGTCAGTGTTAGAGAACGTTTATATGTTTCTAATAGAAAATAATAAAGTCTCTTATGTTTTAGTAATATGAAGCACCCTGGCAAGCCATATTACTTCCATAAAAAATTAATTTAAAGCACAAAACATGCTGATGTGTCAGTGGTAGGCTTAAAATATTAAAGTTAAAAAAAAAAACGGAAAAAAAACCCCCAACCAAAGCATTTCCTCTCTGTACAATACTGGTGAATATATATCTTTGCTATATATTTTTTAAACACGGAATAGCTTTTTTCTTTTCTCTTTGCTATATATAATATATGTCTTTCAAAATACATTGTCAGTATTTGTACTTGAAAAATACTGTACAAAAACATACTATAATTATTCTGTATAAACTTTATACATTTTATAATATCTATTCTTTTGGTCTATAGTAAACATTTAAATTGATTGGATTAACCACAGTATATGACAACACCATCCCCTTCTGAAATACACCAGTGTCTCTTACATTCATTTTCAAAAGTCCACTTTATAATAGAACGTATTTTCAAAAGCAAAGAGAGAGATAGAACAACAGAATAAAGTTCAGAGCCACCAGTTCATGACACATTCAAAATGACAATCACTAGGAAAGTTCGGTTTGCAAAACAGTCTCTTCTAACTGAATAAAAGTTATTTTAAAACAGTGAGCGAGAATCGACAGAAAATATTACAAAAAATGGGGGGGAAAAAACCCAAACAAATCCTGCATTTAAGTCTTTAATCACAAAATGGAACTCTGAGAAGTGCAAAATGACCCAAAACTAAAAAATGTCACGGTCAAAGCTGATTTGATACTTTTTAATTTTGTTCTTGTTTCAACTAATTGTCCTCTCTCCACCTCTCTTTCTCCCACAACCCTTTTTCAGGGATACCCCTTGCATGTTCTTATCAATGGGTTTCTTTTTAATATTGTTTCTGGTTTTAATTTAAAAGACATTTAAAACTCTTATTAGGTAGGGAAATCATCCTACGTCCACTAGGAACACCCAGGCAGCATGCGCTAGCGTACAATAGGATTATTGCTTTAGGTACAGGTAGTGCAAAATCTACACTCTGTGTTCTGTTAATTATATTCCTACCTATCTGGGGATTGTGGAAAGTAAAGGAAACTTAAGAGATATCGATAAGTCTTTATTGGAGCTATAGTAGGTATAACTAACTCAGTCTAACAGCACTTTAAATCTGAAGACAATTATCACCAAAACTTAAAATACAACAAAAGCAATCTATAAATTAATATTTCTGCAGTGTAGTTCTAAAATTATGTTTTGTGCACTTTATTAGCCTGTTAACTTTTCTGATTAGACATGTTTAAACAATAGCCTGTTACTCTTGAAAACTGAGATCTACTTTTTTTTTGTCTTTTTTTTTTTTTTTTAATTTATACTGGGATCTTTCCAAGTAAATCAGGAGGATGGAACTGGTTATAATAACATAAAATTCTTAATCTGAAGCAGCATTGGGGGAGGGGAGGAAAAGAAAAAGAAAATATAATAAAAAGCTTACTATGGCAGTTCTCAACAGTCCAGGTAAAAATGTGGCACCCTTTGAAAAGGGCTTCATAGAAATGGGAAGTGCTGAGATATGCACACACTCTTGTGCACACACATAGACGCATGCGTGCGCACATGCAGACACACGCGCGCGCGCGCATGCAAACGAAAAATAATGAACGTCAGTTTTGTTTCTGCTTCTGGTAAAGTGCTGATGACAGAAAGGGTGGCTTGGGCGTGGTGCTATCAAACAGGAAACACATTGTCCATCTAGGCAAATGCCAACCCACGACAAAAAAAGGAGGAGGTGAAAAAAAAAACAATAGCAACCCGCCGTTTACAGGGGGCCGTGCCGAGCCTCGTACTTCGCCAGCACGTTCTTGCATTTGCCCAGCTCTTTCCGTAGGTCGGCCACCTCTTGGCGGAGGGCTGAGTTCTCCTTCTCCAGGAACGAGGCGCGGATGGCAATCTGGTTTTCCTTCAGCCGCCGGGCATCTCTCGACCGCTTGGCAGCCATGTTGTTCTTTCTACGCCTTGCCCAGTATTTGTCATCCTGCTCATTAAGCACATAGAGAAAGAAATGAAGATATTAGATTTCAGCAAACCAAGAATGACCCAAAGGGCCGAGATGTTTCTCACAGTCACGTCTCAGTCCACGGAGATGACTCGGTAGCGGGTATTTCACTGACTGCTGTTGCACTGCCCACCGAATACCGACGGTGCCAGTCCTTGGGGCGGCGTCTAAACCTGTGTACCGTAGCCCCTCCCGTGGCGACGCGGGAAGACCACTCCATTAGGTCTTTATAATAAAGCTCACCGTTGTCTTGGCTCCCTGAAGAAAAACGAATGGGCACCTGGAGCATATCTAGCGATAACACACCTCATCTTCTTCGGGTTACTCCAGCTCCAAGCATCTATGGCAGGGGCTGAGCTCGGGGACGGGGCTGGTAGCGGCCAGATCAGGGGAACAAGAGCCTTCAGCTTTTTCCTGAGGACAATGTGAATTTTGCCACTGATTTCAGTGGGTTTAAAACCTCGTGCAATGAGAGCAACATCATCAGTGCCACTGACGCAGGTCCTGCAAGTGCAAATCTCCAGGCCCCGGTCTGGAACCCCCCAAAACAGCTCTGGCTTTGGCCAACGCTCGTCTGCTCCACTTTCCTCGCCTCCCTCATTCCTCCTGTCCTCCACCTTTCTTCTCTCACCCCCCTCGTCCTAGTTCCCCTTGATCTTCAAACCTTCCCCTTCTCTCCATTGCCTTTCTGCTTAGCTTCTCACGAAACAGCGGCAGTACAGTAGCTTTGGTGCCCGCTTACTTTGCTCTCTCTGTTTGCTGCATCCTTTTCTCCAATATCTAAGGGGACTGCAAGTCCTTAAGGTAGGGACTGATTATTGCTTGATGTCATATTGCTTAAAAGAAGGGGGTCCCTGACACTGAAAGCATGAACAGGTCCTGAGACCAGAGATCCTTATTGCAGCCGTTGTGCTTAGCTTGCTAGGCTAGAATAAAAGCCGACTGCTGCTGCTGCAGCTTCATCCATCTTACAGCCATGCACAGGTCCTTGTCAGCACCTCTCCAGAACGTTTGCCAGAAGCTGCCCACGCCGTCCTGAGCATGGTTCATGGATTAGTGTGCACTCAGCATTAAGGTGTCATAAGAGTTCAGGCTGCCTTTAGGAGTTTGGACTCTGCGTATCAAAGAAGACACACCACCAGCTACCTTCCCCTGATTCTTCCACCCTTCAATAGTATAAACCCGTGGCTGAAGGAAACGTGCAGTCATGTCGGCATTGCTATGATCTTAGCACACCTGAATTCAACTTCTAACGCCGCTCAGAGCACCTAAACTGAATTTCACTGCCTGGCTGACGCGCTCACGAGGCCCCCCTCTCCCTTGCTTCTGCAACAACTGCTGCACCCCGGGCAGGAGCAGAACATCACATCCGTCTTGGGATCTGTCCTCAGGCTGCATGCAAGAGGCAAGTATTTTAGCACTGCACCTGCTGTCAGCACTGAGCGGGTTAGTCCTGATAAGCTACTCTGCACCTTGTGGCAACCCTGGCAGCAATATCAAGCCATTGCACAATGCGTCTGTGGTGGGGTGGCAGCACTTTACATCTCCTGTATCTGCATAACGGAGCATACGAGGTGCAGGGAAATGGCAAACGGGGCCTAGCATATCAAAATCTCCTTCCAGCTACACTTAGATGGGACCCACCAAACGTCTTAAAAAATCAGCTTGAAGCAATTTATTATTTTGTGTATCCCCCCACCCCCCCAAGACTTTACCCATCTTTATTTGAACAGACTGCAATGGGAAATCCCTTAATCCCATGCCTGAAAGAGGCAAAGCTGGCATTTAAAAATCACACGCAGCCCAGAGACAACTGACTGGTCTAATCTTCTTACCCTCCTCCAGGACTCAACAGCCAGTCTGCACGCTGGGACAGAAACCAGACTTGGGACCAGCATTTGGTGAAGAGCCAAGGCCAACCAATATGATGATCTCAGACAAGCAAGGGCCCCCAAACTCTGCATTCAATCGTACGCTGAAAACTCAGAGTCTCTGTGTAGGGAGGACGCCAAAGTTATCCATCTCCAATACAAAACACTCCAAGGGTGTCTTTGTTGGCAATTTCCTTTTACTTTCCCAGGATAGTCTGAATGTAACCTGATATATAATGGGACATGGGAGACAACACAGCACAATGATCAGAGCTGTGGGGCAAACTCCACCTTCCTGATACTTGGGTCAGCTGTCTAACTTGGAGTGCATTTGATGCAGAAGGCCCTCTCCCTACAAACCGTCTTCTCAGTGGGGTGGCACCGACGTCACTAAGAGACTCTGCTTGGGGTGTAGTCATTTTCTACCATTGGGAAATGTGTACGAATGAAAGCTGGGGACGCTGTGGAGGAAGAGGCAACAACACCTCATTTGGTTACCACCTGAAATACGATTTTTGCAGTGACACTTGATCGTGGCAGTGCTTTCCTCAGGGGCAAAAACAGTGTGTGGCATCCCCTCTTTCCCAAACACCTTCAAGTTGGTGTAAACGCATGTCAATCCATGAACCTGGAGCCAAATCCAGAGAGCCCTGTTGACATCAATGGGGCTTGGCTCATTCGTACCGGGGCAGTAGCACACTAAAGTACGGCAGGGCTCAGCCTTGGGTGACGAATCCCCATGGACAATGCAGGCACGAGGATAAATTTGGTGGTGGCAAAGGCTCAAGCTTAATAGCAAATTTATACATGTACCCTCCCCTCCTCCAATGCAACAGCGAGAATGGCACGTAACAGACAACTTCAAGGGGGCCAAAATATTGGCCTCACTGTCTTGACACTCTGTACAACAGCTGGATTAATTAAGACCCTTCCATACAGATTCAGGGAGAGCGATGTTGCAGTGTTGTGCTTATCCTCTACTGCAAACTGAGCTAAGGGAATAATAAGCTTGCTGCAAAACTTCATCATTTCTCAGGGTCCAACTGTGCTTGGCACTGCGCAGACACTCAGAAAAGCATGGATCGATCCTGCCTTAAGAATTTATACAATCTAAAACCAGGTTTGGGCTGGAGACACGGCGTACTGCTGTGGATAGCCTACTGGACCCCAAGCACGAGTGCTGCCTCTGCACGGCACAGGCTTATCAGCAAAGATGAGTGTCGGTACCAACTAGCCTGTCCTTCCCCTCATGTTACCTAAAGGCGGCAGTACGTAGATGAGGCTATATTGCTTCTAGTTGAGGAAGCATAACCAGAGCAGAGCAGCACAGATGGCTTGCGGGTGTGCTGAAGATGTGGCCTGGGTTGGCGAGACAGAGCGAGAGCGGGTGAAAGGATGGATCAGCGGAGAAAATAAAGACCTGAACTTACGTGACTTGCACAAGGTCACATAGGAAGTTTCTGGCAGACATGGGAAATGAACCTGTCCCCTAAATTACAGCCTAGGGCCTCAGCCAGGAAGACTACCCTTCCCCTCCGTCTCATTCACGCTCTGATGTGATGCCACAGCATACTTCCACTGGGTTTACAGGAGTCACTGCAGCTTCACATCAGCATAAGGAAACAGATTCAGGCTCAAAGCCTGCATTTTCAGACCACGGCTGCCAGCGCTTGCTCCCTACCAACGTGGTCACCAGTTCCAATTTACCTTCAGATCATCTGGAATGAAGACTTTGCGGGCTTTCTTAATCATTGGCTGCGGTTTGAGCTCTTCTTCAGAGAACTTGCGTTTACGAGGGTCAAACATCTCCTGGCCAGGGATGCTGGAAAGGGCAAGATCTGCGGGGTCAGGTTCGTAGCCTACGGGAACCTGGATAGTCTCGGGGTCAATGGGGCTTGGTGTGTTACGATTTGTTGACAAGATCTGACCTGCAAGAACAAAAGACAGTCTCAAGGCATGCTATAAAACAAAAAGCAAGTAATGTTAATGGACACAGATCTTAGAGCATCTTTAAATCCTTAAAGAACTCTTCCTTATAAAATATTTGAGTATCCCTCAGAGGTACTGTGGTTAAGCATTAAAATATCCATTTGAGAGATGGTTTGAGACATCCACAGAGGTTCACTAGAATACTTCTTCAGAAATGGCTACTAATTCTGGCTACCCCCATTTCTGGATGCTCAGCGTGGAGCACACCAGTGAGTCCGGGTGGGGCTGTCGGTGCTCTGCACCCCGAGTTGGGCACACAACATTTCCACCTAAGTCGCTTGGCCAAAGTCGCACGCTAAGGAACAGGCTCTGATATCTTATCCCTTGCTCCTCCCTCCTACACAATACTCTTCCCAACTCTTCTTGGAAGTACGTTTGCTTACGTGTCCTTTTCAAGCAAGGTGCAAATTTAGCTGGGGTTGAAACAGTACGTTGCATTTATGGCAGCACAGCAGCTGGTGCAAAAGCCTTTCTGAAACACCTCGTTCTTTGAAAGTTTTAGGACGGATTGTACAAATTCCCATTCTTGTGTGAATGCTACGAAAGGCGGTGCAAGTATCTGACAATATTGAAGGCTACTTAGAGGTTACGGGCACAGCAGAAAGCGTGTATAGCTATGCCCCAATGGCAACTTTTTCTGGCTTTTTTTTTTTTTTTTTGACTTAAGAAATACCAAGTATCATCTGTCCTATTCTTGATATTTGGTGAGGACCAGGTAACTGTTTCTTTGCAGAGGTGGAAAAATGTCATAACCTTTAACAAAGAGGACTTCTCCTCTACTGTTGTTGTGGACGTGGGTTAAAGGGGTGTGAAAAATAGAATAAAACACCCTTTGTCCCAGAGTTTTAAACAGTCAGATTAAAAATCATTTCCTGTTTCCACTGTTCAGGTCCCAGTCACTTGTGACTGATGAAAACTTCCTTAATATAAACAGAATCTATGTGGTTATGCCGTACAACCTGCAGATGCAAAATCCTACGTAGACTTGATTTACTAGTGTGTGTGGTCTATATATAATTACAAAAGGTAAATGTAACATATTTCATCCTGGGCCAAACCTTGTAGTTCTAGTTCAGGCAGCATTTGCATTTCAATCTATTTTAAAAACATCAGTTAAAGTTTCTGAAAATAGGAGCCTAAAGTCAGATACAGGACTGAAATAAAGACTTAGGAGCCTAAGGGTAGGATTTTCCAAAGCACCTAAGTGACTTATGAGTTCAAGCTATTATACTGACTATTTTAGTACAGTCACTGGGGAGACAATGGATTTCACAATAACTTTACAAACAGGCTACCATTAACATGTCTATATTTGCCAATGCATTTGCAGCAGTCACAAATCAGTACCAAAAGCCCCCAGTTCTTTAAATGCCATTTCTAACTCCACATCAAGGACATTTGCAGCATATTTTCTTATGTAACACAACGCCAATATCTGGGGGAAACTGCAAAGGCCAAAACCAAGGGTTGGTCACAGAAAACAAGAGTTTTGTAACTCCTGTTTAAAAACAGCACTGATAAAATCGGATTTCAGGAAAGGCTAGGAAGGGCTCAAGAGAAGAATACAGGAGGATCAAAGTCTCTTTATTGAAAGAAATATAAATTTACATGAGAAATAATTCAGTTACCAGCATTGTACCAAGAGCAAAGTGCTTCCTTGTCTGTCTCAGGATGTGGCGCACTATTGCCAAGACCACAGTGTTGAAAACTGGACGTTTCCTGTTGTGATTCATTAATAAAATCAGAAATAGTCCTCAAGCCAGTGCATGGCCAAATGGATGACAGTAACTCAGCTGCACAGCTTGCTGTGGAAGAGCTCAGCAGCAGCAGCTGCAATCGCTGTGCCAGATCATTAGAGGACGCAAAGAGCGTGCACGCTGCTAGAGAGAACCGACTTGTTCCCGTCCAGAGAGCCCTGCTATTTGACTTTGGGCTGCGGTGCAGGATTAATAGATTTCTTGATTTTTCATGTAGCAAGATAAATTCAATTCAGATGTATTCTAGCAAGTGAAGCAAAATGAAGTTTAAAAAAAAAAAAAAAAAAGATAAAAAGATTAAGGAATGAGGCAGAGCATACCAGACTTTGGCTTGCGTTAAAAAAAAAAAAAAAAGGGTCATGGAAAGGCTTGCCGTTTCCCTTGGGTGGATAGGGCACAGCTTAAAACAAAGTTGATTAAACCATGGTTGTCTAACACCTCCTTATGCCTTTAAAAGTGGAAAAAAACCCAGGCTGTTAACTATTTTAAAGCCAGCCAGAAAGGCTCAGTAAAGCTAAAGGCGCTTTTTGAAGCCTTATTGTAAATGGATGGCTAATCTCATTTCAGATACATGGGCTCGGGAAGAAACAGGCTTATTTAAAGGATTAAATGCAGGGAAGTTTCCTTTGATGTCAGCACGTTTGTATCTCTAAGAATAGAGCAGGCAGATATTTTTCATCGCAGGCACAAACACAGAGATCTTGTAAATTCCTTATTAAAAATAGGAAGGCACCAAAACCTGCATACTTTCATGTATTTGTTGGTGAAGGGGAGTGTTCAAAAAGCATAGAGCATTTTGAAAAGGGCCTCTAGGTTTCTCATGAAACTGAACCAAACTTTGTTTTCTAAATATTTCTACATTTTATCCAATATCAAATTTGGATACTGCTATTTATCCGTCTATTTATAACACCTATACACCCACTATTACCCATTATATGAGCAGCGCCCATTTACTCGTGTAACCCAAAGCACCTGTGAGGAAGGGCATGACTACTATCCCATTTTACAGATGGGAAATAGAGACACGGATATTACACAATTTGCACAGAAGACATCTGCAACACAGCAAGGATTTGAATCTGGACCTCTTGAATTCAAAACTTATGCCCTAATCCCAGGACAATTCTTCTTCCCAATTTGCAAACTAAATTATTCCAATACAAAACATGTTTTGTGTGTTTGGCATGCATATGCTTTCAAAGGAGAGAGCGAGACGCACATTTCCAGCTCAGCTCAGCTTTGGAAACTCATTTTGTGAATAAACATATAAAGGCCCTTGATACAAGTATGGGTCGCAATTAGGGTTGGGCAAAATTTTCCTTGTGAACTGTTTTTGATGCAAAATGGGGTGTTCCAAGAATCATCTTCCCTAGGAAAATTTATTTTTTCCATCAGAGTATTTTGTTTAAAATAAGTCTTTTATCTGACACTGTTTAGGAAGGTATTAGTCAAAAACTGGAACATTTCCATAAGGAGAAAAAACACATTTCAGAGCAAGTCTAAAGAGTCTTCCACACGCTCCTCACAAACACGCCTTCCGTGTCTCCCGACTGACAAGTTTTAGTGACGAGGGCTCCAAGCCTACAATGTGCACACCAGTGAAGCAATGCCAATGCAAAATTCATTCAATGTCCAAAGCTGGTCAGTACTTCAAAGTTAAAAAAAAAAAAAAGAAGAAGAATACTATTACATGTATATGAATCATGCAGAAGTCAAGAAGTATGGGTTTTGGAACTGTTCATTGCTCTTATGGCCCAAGTCTCAGCTTGGTTACACCAAAAGAAATTAGTAGTAATGCCACTGAGGACAGTAGTGTTAAGAGGAATTAAGAAAACCAGCATGAGAGGCAGGAAAATCAGTTATTTGTCCAGTGTTTTACATTAGGCAACTCCTGGCACTGTGTCTTTCTTTTATTCTATCAAGTGTTGCCAGTAAAACTAGCCAGGAACCTGTCTTTGTTAGCTTACTGGCTAATGACCGCTGCATCTATGTGGTGCCGGAGCTTGTCACTCAACACGCTCGTGTGGGCTGCAGCGAAGTCCGTGCACACGTACAGTACGCGGGCTCACGTTACATTGCCCGACAACCTCCCTTCCCCTGTTTGTACGGCGCTCGGGATGTGTGTCCTTCTGCAGCGTTGGTGCAGAGTGTTATTTTTATGCACTAAAATGCCTCCCGATCAGGGGTAGGTCAAATGAGAACACTGTTCCAAGGTCACGTGCCTCCCAGCGGACTAATCCTCGCATCAGCGAGCACTGCAGCTGTCACAACATCCAGCAAAGAGATGGTCAACAGACCACAGAGGCTGTGGTGTGCGAGCGGTCAGCCAAGAAGGGAGCCCATGGTACCAGCTGCCAAGGCCAGGCGGACACGAGACATCTCAGCACTGAGCAGAAGGGGCCAGAGTTTTTTCGTTTTGTTTTTAAAGGTCTCAGTGCCGGCAAACGCAGCCAAATGTTCAGAACAGTGAAAAGCTTTTAAATGGGCGCCTATAATGAAAGGTCAGATGTCTGGAAGTACTCAGTCCCCTCTGTTCTCAACGGGAAGGTGGCAGGCCCCCAGTTTCTTGGGAAAATGTGGCCACTTCACTGAGGGATGTTGAGTGCTGAGCTCTTTCGGGAAAGATTTTGACGCTGAAGAAAGAAGCAAGTTGGAAGTAAGGGTTATAGGGAAGCATAGAAACTTCTTTGCGGGCTGCCCCAGTGATGCGTCTCAGGTCCAGCTTACAGGACTCACACCCCGTTAGCTTTCCCGCTGGGGCAGCACTGCTGGGGCTCCGCGATGACCGTGGTAGCATTTGCAGGCTTCCACGGGCTTTGCAATCAGGCCACACAAATGGGCTCCCCGCTTGGCAATCAGGCCACGTAAACCTACTCACAACACATCAGTGCAACCCTAATAGCCACGGACCCCACCGGCACCTTGTCTTCGCAAACACCCTCAGTGCGACGGCAAGAGGCATTAGCAATGGTGGAAACTTCTTCAGACTGGTAAACAAGGTTGAATAGTGAGGATAACTTAGCATTCATGACCCATAGAGACACTGCTGCTGGGGTGAGGGGGAAGCCTAGTGGCAATGCATTTGTACGTGTTCGCTGCGGAAAGGATCAAAGCCACCAACTTGCGTCCCCTCGGCGAGTGCTTCTCAGAATTTTAGATCCTGCAGCTCTTCTCCCATCTTCTACCTAGGCCCGCAACCCACCCTCGGGCCCCTTACACATTTCCCCACTCCATCCCCACACCTCCTGTCCTGCAGCCCACCTCCCGGCAAACCCTCCGTTCATCTGTCCTCTCGCCCCCATAGCTCCGCAGTCTCTACACCTCTCCTGCGTCGCCCCACAGGCTCTGTCCCCTGCACCTGTACTAGCTCGGCACGTCCTGCTAGCCCTGGAACAGAAGCAGAATAGATGCATCTGCACTGTGCTGTTACCAGGCTAATTAATTAGTCCCATCTGTCAAAAGTGTCCACAGAGGCTATACTGATTCCTGTAAATTAGGGATTACAAGCATGATACAGTCTGGTGCCAGAAATATTCAGAGGAGGGTTGACTGACCTCCCCACCCCACTTCTTCATCCACCCTTACAGCCCATCTGCAGCCCATCCCCGCTGGTGGGGCCAGATGGTTAAGAACCACTGGCCTTGGTCATCAAACAGCTGCTTAGATGTAATAATTTTTACTTGCTGCCGTGGCTAATTAAGCAGCCCAACTGGCAGGCATGAAAATATTTTTGTATGCCTAAATAACTGAGGAACATGCTCAAGGGCACAGGATAACTCAGTAGGAGGAGACTTGAAGATCTGTCTCCAGCTGTAAGTGCTACAGCACACGGCATGCTAACACCACAAAATAAACTCGTGTCATGGGTTGATTTGCTGATGGCTTTTAAGGTGTATTGCAAAGAGCCCAGAGAGCAAGTTCAGGATCACAACCAACTATTGGTCACAACATTTAAAAGAAAAAAGTCCAGTTTCTACTTCCCCCAAATCTACCAGTTCAGCCACCTCCCTGCTGAGCCCCCCTCGGGCCCCGGGAGAGACATGCCTGGGCCAGGGGTTAGCGAGGAGTTAGTTAGGG
>NW_017728928.1:7722402-7724424 GCF_001723895.1 Crocodylus porosus
GGTCGGACTAGATGATCTACCTAGGTCCCTTCCGACTCTAGCTACTATGAAACTATGAAACTACTCCAGCACCGGAAACCCTCTCTCCCCCACCCCCCGCCCCTTGCAGTTCAGAACATGTAGATGAAAATGGGGGATAAAAACAAGAATATATTGCAATCACTTCTATTTTGTTCCAACTTTCCCCCCCTGTCTGCATGCAGGGGATTCACTAGGATTGTTAGAAGCTCAAAAAGAAATAAATTAGGCACTTTTCAGTTACCAGACTTTCTTCTGCAAACTAAAATGTGCTTCGAGTTTGTTGGTTCTGATATGCCCATTACACAGACACACATCTTCTTCTAGTGGAGTTGCCCTTGAGAACAACTACTGCAGCCTAAATACGTTTTCTGAGTCTTCTTTCCCTTTGGCAGGTGTCCAGCTCTTCAGGCTAGTTTTCTTCCACCAAATCACAGCCTGTCCCCACTTAAACCCTAATCTATTATTAACGCTCTCATCCTATGCAGTAATCAGGACAAGAAAAATGGAAGGGAGAGGAGCTAAATGAAAGGAGCGTTAGGAAGCCTGGTCATTTATTTTAGGGCAGTATCGCAATAGCTTTGTTGCATGATAACTGCCAGGTGACATTAATATAAACCACATTTTATCTTCTCACTTTGCACTCACGCTATTAATGGTTTAGTGCAGTCTTGAAATCTAAACATTTACATAGATAACAAGAACATACTTTGCCCGTACACTAAATTGAGCGGCAATGCATGGTGTAGGAAATACCAGTCCTCACGCTGCAGGAAAAAAACAACCCCAGGCAACTAGAGGTTTCAAAGAAAAGTCACCCTTGAACATGTTATTGCAATTATTTAAGTAGCGTTAAATTTGCTTCTGAAGAATTCAGTGCCGGACGCAGAACTATTTTGACCATTACTTTGACCCAGTATGGCCATTTCTGCCCTGTACAAAACGGCTGGTCTTGCTGGTCCTTGCGGCTAACCAGTACCAAGGTCTGAAGAAAGTGGCAGGTGAATTGTGCCTAGGATGTGACAACAGTCAGCTGAGTGACTAGAAACAAAAAACTTCGATAGGCAAGAGTGTCGTTTGCCGAGCTTATGTTTTAGTGATTCCAAAAAAAAAGTCATTTCAGACCTGGGTACCATGTGCTTTCCTGCTTGGTGCCTGGATGAAATTATAGGTCGGTCTGATTATTAAGGTTATTAAGATCATGCTGCCTTCAACTGCTTATATCTTTGCCAAACTTGTACCGTTGCTTTTAATATTTCACCTGCTAGGCGGTTGCTGCAGGCTACATGCAGATGTCCACATGGACGTGTATATGTGTGGGTGTTTTTTGTTCTTTTAGATTTTCAGCTAAGATACTTCAGCAGTTTCCAAAACTAGAGTGACAAGGAAAATAACTTTTGACCGTGTCAAAAATATTCTGGTGAGGTTTTCTTCAAAAGTAGGCCAGCTCAGCTCCCAGGTTAGCAGGCCACATACAATATGTAGTGGGTGATAGCATGGGGTTAGAGGGGCCAGTGAAGAGCAGAGGAATGGGGAGGGGGGGGGCCTATGAATTTCCATGCACATAGTTCACTTTGGTTTATATTTGACTTGGCTGTACTGAACATTAGGACACTGTGCAATGGTTTCTGGAGTAGCTGTAGTTGCTACCATCTGGAACCAACTTCCAAGAGAAGCGGTGCTGGCTCCTACCCTGGGGATCTTTAAGAGGAGGCTAGATGAATACCTTGCTGGGGTTGTTTGACCCCAGTACTCTTTCCTGCAGGGGGTTGGACTTGATGATCTGCTCAGGTCCCTTCCGACCCTAGAAACTATGAAACTATCAATTCACTAGCCTATCTTCAAATGTCCCTTCCTTTCTTAAAGGGAAAAGCCTGGGGCAGCATTTGCAGGCTCATGTAGAGGCCTTAAAAAAAAAAAAAAAAAAAAACTTTGAAAAAAATAATCCAAGTCCATCTTCCCTTCCACTGGAAGCCCCCTCTCCACCTTGAATAACCATAACCC
>NW_017728928.1:7724524-7791278 GCF_001723895.1 Crocodylus porosus
CTAAAACTGCACAATGGGAGACTAACAATATGATCTTTATTCTTTTTTAATCCCTAGAGTCAATGGGACAATTTGGGGCAGCATTTGCAGGCTCATGTAGAGGCCTTAAAAAAAAAAAAAAAAAAAAAACTTTGAAAAAAATAATCCAAGTCCATCTTCCCTTCCACTGGAAGCCCCCTCTCCACCTTGAATAACCATAACCCATAAACAACAGACTTACCTGATCCCTTTCCCCCAGGTAATAATCTCATTTGGTGCTCATATGCATACCTTAACACAGACTATTAAATTAAAATCAAAGATAGTGCAAGTCCTCATGCTGCAGTGATGCGATTACCAGTGTGTGCTTAGCCTAGGGACCTGGAAGAATCCCGGCTTTGCTCATGCTCTCCTGTTTTTTTTCCATTTACTCAGCTCACGCGTGCATGTAACTTTGGCTAGTGAATGCGTGGGGTGGTATGTCTGCTCCGAGCCAAACACGCTCCGGAGCGCATGGTGCCTTTGCAAGAGATATGCTGCTTCTGCCTTGTGTATCCATTACCTAGCCATGGGCCCCAAACCCAATCTTTTCATTCCCCTCGCTAGCTGTTCTCAAAAGCCCGAGGAGCGAGATTTCAAAGAGAACGGAAAAGCGCTGAACTACTGTTCTTGCACAGGCGCTTGCAACAGAGGTGCGTGTCCCGTGCCACCCCCTCAGCCAGCAGTTTGGTCTCATTCTCAGTCTTTCCTGGGCAATGATCTCCTCGCAGGACAGAAGAAAGGTTCAGGACGCACTTCACACCTAACGCCATGGAAAGCGATCCCTCCGAAACCCTCTGTTCACGACTCCCACCCCGAGAGCTCAACAGTAAGTACACAGGTTGCCCTACATACACATTTTGAACACTGAGGCTACGTCCAGATGAGCACGGACGTGCACTATGTGGCACCGCAGACCTGTCTGCAGTGCCACGTGCACCACATGCAGCCGTTTCTCACGCTGCTACCTTGAAGCATGGCCGGGGGGTTGAACCCCGAGCCTTAAAAAAGCAGGGTGGTGCACATGATGGGAGCACGCACTGCCCAAAACCAGAGCCAGAGCCTGGCCTGCCACGCGCCAGGGCACGCGCAGCACAGGCATTCCCCAGGGACAAGGTGCGCCACTGCTTCTTATCCCCGGGAAAACAGATGGTCGCGCTCACCTGGACGTGGCCTGAGAGCCAAAACCTCTGAGACAGAGGAGTCTTTTCATGATGCAATTCCCCTTCCATCTACTAGTGATCATTTCCCACAATGCCTTGAGGAAGCGTCTTAGCGGATGCGAGGAACTCGAGGCTGCTCTCTGTTTTAAAACCAATTCACAGTAGTAGCAACTGAATACGCATTGCCAAGGGCAACTCATCCCCGCCTAGCTGCCAAACTAGAGGTTCACAAATTAAATACGATGACGAATGATTATTAGGCCAGAGCAATTAGCAAACGTCTTCATCCGTTCACACGCAAGTTTGTTCACCGAGAATTATCAGCAAGGCACCCCGCAAGCCACTTGCTGGCCACTAGGAAGTGTATTTTTCACAAGTCACTTTTCTCCATACCACCCAAGGTGGAGAGTTCAAAATCAGTCCCCAATCCCAAGATTTGACATGATTTTCAAACAACGCTGCACTACTGGTCTTAACAGATATACACATATGGTGTACAGTACAGTTCTACGTCTACCATACATGTTGGAAATGACTGAAGCTCTTTTGTGTGGTCTACTAAATTTCTTTAATTTTCCAACATCCTAAACAGCAGGGTAAATGTGACTTGGATTAAACAAGCATTATCGCCTCCCAGCTTCCTGGATGGTCGATTATTGCAATACAGTGGGATCGGCTGGGGATTATCCATACAGGTGAAAAGTGACAATGTATTTTTCTTAAACTGTTTTATCAAATGTCACCCTTAAACTTCTAAGCGTATCTCCCCGAGCCCAAAGAAAGCAGATTAGGCCCTATCTGCTGTTGTCCTTTTCATATTTTCCATAAGAAATATCTAAAGGTGCAAATACAGATAATGCTATTTAGCAGTCTTGGGGAACTGATAGGTTTTTCAAGGATGACTGCAGTCATTAAGACTTTTTCCTCTTGTGCACTTTGCTATTACAGTCAGGCATCCTGCAGGACTGTGCTCCTGCAAGGCACCGTGCTATCATCTAGGCAGACAGGATCAAATCTTGCAGACCTTACATGAATGAAGTCGGCAATATTTGGCCCTGAGAAAAAGGCATGCCCAAACAAACAACAGGAGGAACTTCTGAGGGCTTGGAGCGCTGCAGCTGAGGACTGCAATAATGCATGTGCTCAGAAAATGATGTGGGTTTTACCTTTTTCACTCCTGTTAACTCCCATTTTCATGAAGTAGGTAGTGTTGCCACAGCAACTGTCACAATGCATCACTTCTGCTTTCTCTGACATCGAGACCATCTTTTTTATTATTATTTCAAAAACTCAGATATGTAGATGTTCGTCTTTTATTTGCATGCCCTCTGTGCTTTGGACATAAAATGTGTAAGTAATGGAGCTGCCTAATGCAAGAGGATATTCTCATCTTTTAGTGGCTAACCTTATGCCACATCTTTCCTGATTCTCATTTTACGAATGCATAAGGAACAATACAAACAGCACTGCAGAGGCGTATAGTGCTCCAGGGGCACAAGGGTACATCAGGAGTCAGTCTCCTAAGACAGGCAGTGCTCAGCACCACCATTTATTTGTTCCCTCTAAGAACACAACCCAATGTTCTGGTGCATCTTGACAGAACTAACTAACCCATTCATGGGTGAAGAAATGTATGCTTCCTCATGCCCGGATCTGCGTGTGTACTTAATTCCACATTATTCACACTTAGACAGCGCTACACATCTACAATATGCAGGACATTTTGTATGATGCCCCTCTTTCAGCAGCCGAACTTGCGTTGGAAAGAAACGTCTACCCAAGCGAGAGGTTCTCTGAAGCTTTCTACCTGCTTTAGAGAGTGCTTGTTTTAGCAGCTAGGAATGAGGACTAGTTTGTGGTTTTCCTGCTTAATTGCTGTGTGAACCCGGGCAAGTCCATTGACTTCTCTGTGCCTCAGTTTTGCTGTTTGTGTCTGGGTCTGACACCACAAGCCTCTGGCAGAGGCTGTATTTGTTGTGTGTCGTAGGCAAGTATCACCCAACAAGTGGCAACCCACCAACTGCCCGCATGTTAAAATGATTGTGGGATACTTCCATGCCACAAAGAAGTTTCTGTTTCAACAAGCAAAATCTGGAATGGGCTTCCAAGGGAGGTGGTGCTCTCCCCTACCTTGGAGGTGTTCAAGAAGAGCTGGGACAAGCACCTGGCTGGGGTTACTTGACCCCAGCGCTCATTTCTGCCTACGGCAGGGCGTCGACTCGATGATCTACTAGGTCCCTTCCGACCCTAGAAAGCTATAAAGCAACTTTGTGGCTGATCTGCCATTTTTTATCCAGAGATAAACAGGTTTAATACCTGGCTTGTTACAATTTGTCCAGCGATACTCACATATAATGTGTGACAAATCTGACAAAATAAAATATATTTTACTGTGGCTGAACAGGTGCAACACACTCGTTTCTGCAAACAACAAACACTATAAAAATGTAGTTTTAACACACATCACCATAGCACTCAGTGTATAGGGGGAAGGGGGGTAATGTTCCCTCTAAGGCAGGGGCGGGCAATTATTTTGGGCGGAGGGCGGCTTATTGAGTTTTGGCAAGCCATCGAGGACTGTATGACAGGCAGCCAGGGGCAGATTAATATTAATTTTCTAAATTTTTTAGGGGCCCCGCAGGCCAAACAGAATGGCCTAGCGGGCCGCACTTTGTCAGCCCGCTCTAAGGTGTAGCGGTCCATGAGCGTGCCATTCCCAAATTGGTCCCGCCGTCCCCTTTTGGCATGTACCATTTTGGTCCGCCTGTAGTTGGTTTCTCCTGCGCTGTGGCCAGCAGGTAGGTGCACGCAAGTCCCCCGTTGTTGCATGGCATGATTTTTTTACTGTGTGGCAATGCATGCGTGCAGCTTAAAGGGAACACGGAAGGTGGGGTGAACAGCACTGATTATGCTGTACTCCAGTTTTTGTAGTGTAGACTTTTCTGTACCAAAAAAATAGCAAAATAGTGAGATAAACTGATAGCAAATAATCAGGAACTCACTCCAAGCTACTCAGGAAAACTGGGGAAGGGCCTGTCTGCCGCCAAAGGTGATTTCACAGACAAATCAGCTGCAGACAAAGCGCAGGTTGACTGCCAGTTCAAGGTCTGGTATCTCTGCACTGAAGGCAAGAGTATGTATATCTACTCTTCTGAAGCGTTTCCAGTCACTTTCCAAAACAAGCAGCCCCGATGCCAGGTTATACCTCACGTGTATGTTGAAGTTAGCAGTGCTCCAGGAAGGTGCAGGGGTCTGCCTCAGAGGATTTCACTGGAGGAAAGAGGCTGCACTCTTCATAGATGGGGACTCTTAGTCACGTAGGGCATCGAGACACTTAGTGGGGATTGGATGTTCTAGTTCTCTGCAAGCTTCAACCCTAATGTCATAAGAGACAGACTTGAGTTGTACGATATCTGGCAGTTATTTTTGGGGTGGGCTGGCAGGATGAACAATGAATGTTCACCCAACTATTCCTCTTTAGAGTTACTCCATATAGGAAGTCAGTTAATCTCCTCATCTTCCACTGGCATTATGGCTAGCTCTTCTTCTCACTCAGCACATGCGAACTCAAGCTGCTCCCCTATTGTACAACTTCCAGTAGCCACGACCAAAGGATTTGTGCAATAAGTTACGATCCAGAAGACTACAACTGTGCCTCTTTGGTGAACCTCTCTGAATTTCATACACACACCTGGCACTCATAACCATCAAAAACTGTGCACATATTCTGTCTTAAAAAGCAGACAGTCTTCAAAGAAATCTGGTACACAGGCAACCCCCGCTTAGCGCTTTCAAATGGTTCCCGAAAAACTGAGCGTTAAGCAAAACTGAAAGTTTCTGATGACCTGAGATGACGACCCCAAGCCTTTTTGATGACCCAAGCTGGCGACCGCGAGCGTTATAATGAAACTCACTGAGCGCTATGTGGAACCGGGTATCAATGTCAAATGAGTGTTGTAGTGAAACAGCGCACAGTGAAAAAGCATTAAGCGGGTGTTGCCTGTATATGCATGTGTAGTCGATCTTATGGAACTTGGTAAAAATTGAGCTTCATTTAAATGGCAATATTCAGTGTTACCTTACAGTGCATTGCAATGAGTTTAAGTCACCACATACTGGACTCCTCCATCTACCTGCACTGGCAACGGCATTTGATTTTTGGACACTTATTTTTAAATGGCTGAGAAATACGGGAGAAACTCACAAGCAAGTTGACCCTGCATGCCCTTACTCCAGGCACTAGCCTCGGCTTAGATGAAAGGTCTCTTTGCGAGTGAGTACGCGTTAGCTCAGTGCCCTTCTTATCCCCTTCAGGCCCCGCTACTGAACAGCTGATGTTGGCAAACGTACATAGCTCCCAAAACTTGGGAAGGAATGAGTTAAGTTGTGCAAAGGGAAAATTAATCTGCAAAAGAAATACCTTTCTTCTTTCTGCACAACTAGCTAATTGCTTAACAGGAACCTGTTGGATATGTTTCAGGAGCTTTAGGAGATCTGCTGAGGATACTTTTGAGAATCGCTGAAGCTGCTGAATGGAAAATGCCTTAAAGGACCATGGACAAGTGTTTCTGAGATTACTGATAATGGCTAAGATAGTCAAAAACACTTACTATCAATCAGGTCCTAGAACTTATTCAAATGCAATAAGAATTAAGTACTCAGCTACTTTAGGCTTCTTTGAAAATCCCAACGTTTCTGTTTCGTGTCTGCTACAGTTTTCACCAAAAATGAAGAAAGCAAAGTCTATAAACAAAGAAACAACATGGGACTCGTGGACAGAAGAAATGTAACAGATGTGCAACACAGGGTCCAAAAAAATTGCAAGACTGCCTAGTGTCACCAAAAAAAAGTAAACATTTTTGCTGCACTGAAAATTAACCAGCGTGACAAAGAACACATTAAATGTACTTAAAAAAATATACAGCCCAAGGAAACAGGAAAACTCTACTGGGGTGTCTACAAAGGGATATGTAGTTTAGTACTCAATGTTTGAAAATTCAGCGCTTGTGAGCTAATTTTAACTCTGGGTATGACCTTGTCATTTGATCTCCCTGTGTGTCAGATCGCCGCTCTATGTCTATGTATGTAATTTCCCTGGATGATGGGGGTACCATGCAGCCGATTTAACCAAAATTTGTAAAACACTTTTGAGATAGTTGGCTCTAAAGTACAAATATTGATTATCCGATTCGTCTCTAGCTACATTTTATTCATTTTTTCTTATAATCTTTAAAAGGTGCCCAATATACTGAAACAGTACCTTATTTTGGCTTAAATGCCAAATGTGCTCTTTATTTAATCAAACAAATCATCCATCTCCCTCTTCCCACCCCACACAAAATAATCAAGGGCCATGAGGAAAAAATTGTACAGAGAAAATAAATTAAAATGAGTGAACGTGCATATGGACTAGATGATCTGCTCAGGTCCCTTCTGACCCTAGAAACTATGAAACTATGAAATGTACCTGGTGTGTTGGGGTCGTTACGGAAATCTGGCTTATGCCAGACTCAGATATATATAATTTCTCTTACACTACTGACTAGCAGCATACAGATACAATAGTAAAGAACCTCTCAATGTTTCATTAATAAACCCTTCTCATCAGATAACTAAAACAGTGAAATTAAAATGTCCTCTGTTCTAAAACTGAGTCTTATGAAAAGTGAGAATCCAAGAGCTTTGATTAGCTTTGCCCAGCCATTTCCAAAATCTCTGCTTCAACTTGTACAAAACAGTCTTATGCTCGGTGCAGCATTATGTATAACAAGGCTGCGCAAAACTTCAGGCCCTGATTCTATTTGGCCCGATTCGGTGGCCGAATCTCCAAATCCAAATCGAATCAGGAGACCCTTTAATCTCTCCGAATCGAACAGGAAAGATCTGGCGAGTCATACATAGACACAGCTTTAAATGTTTTTTTCTACATAGCTCTAGGTAGCAGGCAGCTCATGAATGCTGCGGTGCTGGGGTGCATGGAGCGTCCCACAGGAGCGCGGGGGGCTCCAGCGTGCTCAGCAGCAGACCCAGAAGTGGACCAGAAGCACTTCCAGTCCACTTCTGGGTCTGCCCCCCCCGGCTTGGCGACTGGTGCCTCCTGGGTCTGGGGGGGCACTTGGGATATCCCCCACGGCCAATCACTGAGCTAGGGGGCCCCCCATGCGCTCCACAGTAGACCCGGAAGTGGACTGGAAGTATTTCTGGTCAGCTTTCAGGTTCACTGCTAAGCACGCAGGGGACCCCCCACCAGCCCCGTGCTGCTGCGAGATGCTCCACGCACCCCAGCATCACAGTGTTCAGTAGCTGCTGGTACCTTGAGGTACATAGACAAGACATTTGAAGCTGTGTCTATGGCTGAATCATTGATTCTCTGAATCAGCATCAAATCTTCACATTTGGATTTGGCCAAATTGAATCAGGGACAGTGATCTGAATCAATTAATCGAATCACTGTCCTCGATTTGGGCCGAATCCAAATCCGAATGAAATATGGCCCATTTTGCACACCCCTACTGTATAATGTCATGATTTGCTGAAGTAATTAACCATTTTGCATTAATCAATTTTCAGCAGTCCACACTGACACAAAGGGCCCAATTTTTTGCTGGTGGTTTGCCATGCAAACATCTGTGAAGATGAAACCCTGTTCTTGGTGCCCTATGCAACTCAGACTTTAGTGAATTCAAATTTAACATGAGCCAAAAACAAAGTTTGCATGCGGGGGGGGAGGGGTGTTAAAATGGGTGCAGGGATTTCTATGGATTGAGTCCTTTTGATGGCTTTGCTTTCTTTTGGAGATGAAGACAGGCAAGGCTCACTGCTTCCCAGAGCAGGCGTGGGGCCCTGGTTCACAGTGTTTTGCATGCGTGGTTGGCACTACTGGCACTCTCAACAAGACAGCGCGGGCTGGTTCTCAGATGTTAGAACTGATGCTCCAAAGCCCTTTTTAGTCATTGACCATCTTTCCTTTTACCTTAGAAGGCTCTGGCCCAGGCCCTTAAGTGAGGTAGGTGACATCATGCTGGAATCTGCTGTTTAGTTTCTTAAGTCAGCTATGTTTAAAAAAAAAAAAAAAAAAATCCACATGAAGGAACACAATTTTAATACAAGTGCTTCAAGCCAGTATAATCAGATCAAAGGTGATTAGAGCCCTCCAAGCCACCTCCTGCTCCGCAGAGTGAACTAGGTCACGCACCCAAGCCAGCCAGGCCGAGCACAGGCATGCAAGACTTGAAAAGGAAATGGATGGCACCCAATTCTGCTTTCCTATTCGGTTGTGACCACTCAAGTGAATCATGCAATACATGTGGATGCATCGCTGACATGGCCAAGGAAGAGACTGTGAAGAGATGGGGGGGAAGGGGAGCTTAGCCAAGATATGGTGTCAGGCCACAGGGCATGCCTAGCGGACCTAGGAACAGTTTTGGTGGGACAAAACACCCAAATGGAGAATCATGGGCTTATCTACATCCTAGCTCAGGGAAGGCAATTCCAAGGATCCCTAGCATAGCTCCCTTCCCTTTTAAATTGGGCTTAAGCGAACTAGTAATTCCTCCATATCAACACATATTGGCCTTAATGAAGAGGGAATAAGCATTAGAATTTAACTCGTTGGATTTCTCCGCCTGGTTTCACAACAGAAGAGTACAGATGGATTCATCTAGCCCAGCCTTTGTATCAGGGCCTGGTCCAAAGGCTTCTGAAGTCCAGTCAGGCTTTCCATGGATTTCTACAGGCCTTGAATCAGCCTAGGACAGGGGTGGGCAAAATGCGGCCCACCAGGCTAGTCTAACCAGCCTGCGGGGCCCCTGAAAAATTTAAAAAATTAAAATTCATCTGCCCTGGGCTGCCTGTCATGTGGCCCTCAATGGCTTGCCAAAACTCGGTAGGTGGCCCTCTGCCCAAAATAATTGCCTGCCTCAGCCTAGGAGTTACTGATCTTTTATGTAAACTCACACCTCAATTGCCTCTAAATGACAGTCAGATTGCTAGGCACTCTCATCCATCCAAATAAACTATAAATCGAGAGGGGGAGGTATGCAGGTACTGCACATCTTGGGCATTTGCTAGCAACAAACCCCAACACAGTATTTGAACCTCCATCTAATTATTTGGAAGTGCATTTCCCAAAGATGCCTATAGGTAGATGAGCTACCATAGCTCCCTTTCACTTTAGAGGCAAATCCTAAATCAGTGTGGCTTCATCGACTTCAATGGAAATTTTTCCACTTTACGCTGGCTGAGGATCTGGGCCAATGCTCTTCTGGCCCTTGCAGTCCACCCGAGAAACTAACGAAGGTGCCTAATACATGTGTTAAGGAACCGTTTCCAGATTTTGGAAGGAAAGCCAGATGGCCGTTGTGGGAACCGGTATTTCAAATATCGCCAAACGCTATTTGTTCAGACACAACTTGCAGGTCCAGTAAAACGAATAAAAGTTTTCCACATAAATTCTATGTATTAAAAAAAAAAAGAGTGAAAGTATATTTAAGGAGACACAGCCCTTCAGAAAACAATGCATGTTCTGCAATAACAGCCTGAACTACTACAACTTTGAACAAAGTTAAGCCCTTCTTCAGCGATTTTGAATGCTGCATCGTATTTTTGTATAGTGGTACCATTGGAAATGTTGAGGCATCCAACAATGTCAGATTTCCAAAAGACATTCAATTCTGAAAAAAAAAAAAATGCATTCTTTTTTCCCAGAGGAATAAATGCGTTTGCATCATAAAAGCCGTTATCCCCAGGAACTCAAAGCCTCCTAGACTGTTAAAATCAAATCCAGCTTTATTTTTGTGCGTGAGTCAGACTGCATGCAAACAGCTTCCGAGGAAGGCAAGCGAGGGGTGGAGGAGAGCACTTAAATCCCAGCGCCAGAGATGGATACTTGTTCTTCTAACTGCATGCTCCTATCCCCCCCCCCACGGCATTTACTAGTATTTGCACTGACAATCTGTGGTTTCCACTTCAGGCTGGAAAAAACCAAAAACAAAGCAAAACTCACAGTACACTTAAAAAGAAAAAAGTTTTAAAGATTACGGAGACAGACAAGGACAGACGTTATTACTTTAACAATTCTTGCTATTTTCAGAGTTCCAACAATGCAATTTCCTTCCATAATTGGACTTCAGTCAATCCTGGAGAAGCTTTTGATCTCAGAAAGAGCAACAACATAGCTGTGTTATCAGTACATTGGGGGCAAGGAGCAGGGCTATGCAGGAGTTCAGTTTCCACGCGGGAGATTTAATAGTCCAAACTTTAATTTCTTCCCTGCCATGTTTATAGGTTTTTGGCAAGTGCATGCAGTGCGAACACTGGGAATCCTTGAGGAGACGGGCCAAACCTTAGTGGGGTTGCTATATTACCTGCATACATTAAAAAAAGCAGCAAAACAATGCCAGGTTACTATCCAAATATACCCCGGTATGGAAGTCCTGCCAAATAGCAAATATGTGACTGTGTGCTCCAAGCAGAAATAAAAAGTTTGGCCCAAAGCCCAGTGCTTCGCTGTATTTTGCTCAGCTAGCCACAGTCTGGCAGAACAGAGGGAACACATTTTCAGCCACGTGACGGAGGAGTCAGTCAGGCCAAGCTGATTTCCCTGTGCTGGTTAAATGTGATCTTCAGCCTGTACACACCAGCAGCTCTGGAAAAACGTGAGAAGGCGGGGAGGAACGAGCCAGTGGCTATGTCCTGAAGGGCTTTAGAGAAAGGAGAGGCGCTTTTGCAACTGTCGAGGGGTTGGCTTGAACGTTAGCATGGACGTTGCTCGCAATGAAAGAGGCTTTGATCCTACGAAGTGCTGAACACCTGCTGCAAGGGGCTAAGCACCGCCACCCATCGGTTCCAGAAGAGCAGCGTATCCTAGGAGTTGGCCCTCCTACTGTCATGCAGGACCCGTTCTTTGAAAAGCAGCAGAAATCATCAATGGTTTAGGATGCTCAAGCACCTTCTAGGAGTGGACCGATTGCAGGCTCAATCCTGGAAGTTGCTGAGCACCCACCCGGAAGAGGAAGGCTGTCCTCAGCACCCCAAGTCAACTGGAGCTTGGATCGATCGCCCGGTATAAGAATAATAAAAGTGAGTATTGGCAGGTGGGCCATATTCTCTAAGGCCTTATGCAGATGGCTATCAGAAAAAGCTGACCGTCATATTGTACAGGGTCCTTACCACTTTTTTTCCTAGGTTTGGAAACTTTTTAAAGACCAGATCTGATGGCGATGCTGATGGCCTTATAGCGCCACCCCTCCTCGATAGAGAGATGTGGGACCATTCTCAGATCAGGCCAGCAGAATTTGCCCGAAAGTGCCGTGTTTTCAAAACACTCGGGATGAAAAGATGTTGCAACGTGGAATCACTTTCAAGTAACTGCCCCAAGGAGAGGCAGCACCTGCCATAGCCTGCACCAGGGAGGTGCATGCGACTGCTTCACTTTCCTATGCTCAAGAGCACGTCACGGGGTGAAACAAAACACAAAGCCTCCCAACACGTGACCTCAAAAATAAAGCTCTGCTGCAGATAAGACAGGTGAAGGACGAACCAGTAGTCGGGACCCAGAATGAAAATGCCATCTGCTTACTCACTCTAGAAATAAGATGATAATCAAGCCACGTGCCGCAGCCCTTGAAAGTAGAGAGAGAGAGGTGCACACAGGGGGGCAATGACACCTCCGGTCCTCTCCCTTTTATTGGCTAATCCCTTCCCACCTGTCTGATTCCCTCTCTTTTGTTAAGTGAGTGCACTTATTCCTTCCCTGTCTGCTTGCAGGCATTGTAAAAAAAGAAAAGAAAAAGCCACGCTCATTGGAATCCTCTATTTCTAACTCAGTAAACTTTACCATCAAGGTCTTGGTGTTGCAATCATTGGTTTTTTGAGACAAATCAAGGTGACCAAGCAACTGCAGAACTAGCATCAGCTTAGTCGTACATGATTCATGCGATACAAAAACAGATGCTTTTACACGGAGACGTATATAGCTGTCCATTAAAAGCTCAAACCGTTACCGCATGGATGCAAGATGGGGCCTGAAGAGTTCAAAATTACTGCCTTACTTTCACATTTTATTCATCTTTTAATTCAGCTGACTGCATAAATGCCCTGATCTAGCAAGCCTTACTCAAACAAGTTGCTCATGTGGTTTAAATAGAAACTGTTGACTTGATCCAAGTGTGTGCGCGTGCATCCACTCAGATAAAGTCCATATAGCTGAAGATATATTTGTATATATACCTGTATATAATGAAGATCATTTTTTAATGTGTCCTTTAAAAAAAAAAAAATCAGTTAAAAAAATCTGGAACTGAAAGTTCCCTAAAGTTCAACATCTGTTATTAAATTCCTGTCCAACCAGCAGGTTTTCTCCTTAAGGAACTCTGCTTTTAAAACACTGTTAGGTTTATCCAACTCTGCTGGTGATGACCAGACACTTGAGGGATGCACCCTTGGACTAGGAATGACTGTCACCCCTGTGACTCTTCCAAAACTGTGCAACTACAGCCAGGAACGCAAGGACTTGGGGCCAGAAGTGGAGCAAGCAAGTAGGAAGCTGGCCCTGCAGCCCAGTGATGTTGGTCCCCCTGGAAAGGGGGAGGTCCTGGGTTCAAGTCCCCCTCTGCTGCGGTGAATGTCATGTTTTCAGTCAATCATTGCCTAATGTAAAATATTACAGCGGATTTCAAACCTGAGGCCAGGTTTCAGGACTTCTGTACACAGGGAGCTGCTCTTGCTGGATTACAGTCTGGCTCTGCTCAGCCTGCCTGCAATGAGGAAGAGGAGGCAGGTTGGCTGCAGGTACCCTTGCCTCACAGCATGGCTCATGCAAGGAAGTGTCCTCTTTCCCTGTCATCTCTGAAACCAGCTGCAGGTTCCCAGTTCTGGCCCTTGCTCTCCAGGTTGCCTTGGTGTCTGAACTCAGACCTGTAATATGTACAACAGCCGAAGCAACCAGGGTGGGTAGCGGTTCACCAACATGACAGCCAATGGAACTGAATACGTGTGCATGGTCTTTAAAAAGTTTCCTAACCTAGGAAAAAAAGCAGTAAGGACCCTGTACAACATCAAGGTCAGCTTTTTCCTTCTGCCCCCCAAGGGTAACCCTTGTTGTTGGGTGCTTTAGATTTAGGACTCTTGCTTTTTGAAACCCATGTTCCCCAGTCACTCCAGGGAGAGGGAGTGCCCGAGGGTGTCAAGCCATCAACCAAAGTATGGGCACCCAACGTCAGGGGCTGCTTTGTGAAAATCTGCAACAGAATGGGGGTGCTGAGCTCATCTTTAAGGGTAGCTTGGCTGTTTCTGCCTTGCAGCTAAGATTAAAATGTGACAACACAAAGATTTAGGTTGACCTTGCTTTTTTATTTTTTTTTTTAATCGATGCATTTACCTTTTGTTCCGAGTGCGAGGTTCTCCTGAAAGAGAAGCCACCTTTGGAGGACCCACTTGCAAACCTCATGGTAGGGAACATGATTTGAGATGGGATGGGCATGTTGGGATGCAGCCATAGCACATACCACCGTGGAGACCTGGCCAGCTGCCATAGTTGGGCAGTCCCGCCCCCCCGGGGCAGTCTTATATGCTGGGGCCTGTTCCAATCCCCGGTGCAGCCCAGAAATGAAATGTGGAAATGCTGCCTTGAAGCCACCTTAGCTCCACTCTTCCAGGGCTGAAACTTCTGTACTGAGCTTCTTCTAGCAACTTAATCTTGCTTACTAGGGCTTTGCAAAGCTGCAGCTCTCTTGCTACTTAAGGTATAGCAAAAGGCCCTACTTGGACACATACCTGTGACTTAAGGGGTGCTGCATGAACACAGGACCACCCTAACGGGAAACACAGGGATGCACCGAGTTAAAATAATTCCAGCGTGCATCTGGCAGGGGGAAAAGAATACGTATTTTTAAATGGGAAAATTTTGCTTCACCAGATGGCCCTGTCAGAGTGCAGTGAGGCCAGCACTCAAAGTCTCTTTAAATCTGGACCTGATTTTAGGTTTCTGAAGTTACCCTTCAGGCACTGACTTAGTTAAAAGAAAACCAAAAAGCACTGCACCCGCTCCATAAACGGTGCGTTTAGATTGAAACACAGATGGGTCCGAACGTCATTCAACGCGTTACCCTTCATATAGCAATCTTCCCTTTTGACACGTGATTTTGTGTGCCCCTTTATGATGCTGCTCCATAGGATTTTTATGTCAAGCAAGGGCTCAGCTACAACAGCTGGACTTGGAGTGACTTGATGGAAATATAGTAATGGCTTGTAGGAAACATGGTACAGAGGGGCTATAACAAGCTTTTAACTGCCCTAACAAGAGCGGGGGAGAAACCTGCCTGGTGTTGTGCTGATGTGTTATATTATGCTGCAAGACTGTTGTGTCATTAAGGCATTATACCGACACACCCAGATTGACGGCACACAGTGTACTGTACAATGCACAATGCCAAGAAACTCAACGTATCTAATCTGGCAGCCAAACAAAGTCATATCAGGTTAATCCAATTCTTAAATTGCACAACTTTGCAAAGCCAACAGGAAAACAAATCATCCCTCCGTTTCTACTCCCTCTCAATCTAGTTTTCCGCTTCGGTCCCCAACAGTTTCCAGCCCACCTCTCAAGTCCCATGCTCCTAACCCCCCAGGTCCTGTCCAGATGCCGATATTTAAGTGGAAATGTATATTGGTTAGAGCATGTCACACGAAAGGGAGAGGACCAGCTGAAGCATACCGCAAGAATGAATGGCAATACATGCACACAAGGTTACTTGGACACTTTTCTGCCTGTGTTACCACAACTGTTGATAAGATGATACGCATGAGATAAGCGGCCCCAAATTTAAACGGGATGTGGTGGACAGCAGGGCAGTCTCAATGAGGCACCCCCTGCTGGGCAACGGGGAGGGTTTTGCTGCAAGAGGGGAGTCGGGATGTAGCAAGCCACTGCAAAGCCTGTCGACTTTCCTCGGCAAGGACTCCCCCTTTTGCTAAGTAGCATGAGAAAGTAATGGGGTGTGGAGATGGGTCTGGGTAAGAGCTCCAAAAACACTCACAATTTTACCAATTCAAGCATTGAAAAACCATGAGTCAGGCCCCAAGTAGTCATGCTGTTGGCTGCAAAATGAGACGTTTAAAAATAATAAGAGTTGGGAACATTCTAGCCCTGTGGGTTCAGCCTCTTCAAGATTTTTCTCTATGACTGTAAAAGATAAGGCATTTGTATTTTTTAAAGGAAAGCCTGCATTCTTACATAATCACAGGACTCCAGGAGCTGGGGCTTTACGGAAAAAAAAAACAGAGTGAGACTTATGATTAAAAAAAACCCCTCTGCAAATTACCAAGTTTCTCCTTGCATGGAGCAGCAGCTGGAGCTCTGACAGCCTTGAGGCTTTGGTAATAGCTACTTTGCGACAGGAAGAAAAAGGGAGGATGCTATTGTCTGATGATGACCACCGCCCCCCACCCCCCGATAAGTTTCCCACTCCCGATTAAAAGTGCTTAGCTCACACTTAGCTCGCACTTAGCAGTAGCGAGAATCTAAGTGCACAGACGTGGTCACTGCACTTCTCACTGGTGAGCACATGCTAGAAACCAAATTTACCTCTTCCAGATACGTATTAGCTCCTGCCAAGTTATCAGGCAAAACTGTGAGACTCCATATTGTAGACTTCAAGATCAAGCTATTCCAAGTTCCCGCCTCTATTTTTCAAGCATCCCCTCTTCTGCTGTGTCTCTGTTACATATTTTGACGACCAGTGGCAGAGTCTGCTATTGGAAGATAAAAGTGCTGTTATTTCAGGAACGTCACTGTCCTTAAATGGTTTTTACTCCTTCACACGACTTACGCAGAGGCTTTCTGTTTGAAACACGTTTCACATCATGTTCCTTTTTTTCAAAAACGAGCTTAAAAATCTTTGTGCAAAACAAAGCCCTGAAAGCAGTTCCTGGTGGGATTCTGTTTAGACAGCATTTGATATTTGTTTTTAGGGCTCTCATCAGCGTTGTGATTACTGAGTTACCAGGTTACCGGAAATACAGGCATTTTCATGTGCAGGTACTGGATCAGCAAGGGAGCTTCCAAGTGCTTTAGAAAGCGCGAGGTCCAATTCTTGCTACACAGAGCAATGAATTTTGCAGTGGACAACGAGCCATCTTCATCCGTTTGTGTATTAAAGCAGGAGTACCCACTAGTTTTGCAATGACCTGTTTAATCGTTGACCTGCCGTCCACAGCCGTGTTTCAGAATAAAGAATTTACAGCAGGCCGAGATTGCTAACGGGAAAAGAAGTGTTTTTTTGCCATTCCCCATCAGCAACAAACCTCCGCCAAATAACATACTTTTCTCCCTGTCCATTTACATACCTACATTTTCTAAGAGGATGTTTAGTCACCGCCAAGTTACCAGTGCGGTTCATTCTGGCATCTGTTTGTGACAAATGCACACTACTCTAAGGAACACATTGATTTGTAAGCACCTGGCAAGTCTCGTCTCAGTAATTATCTGTACTCTCGTTCCAATCATCGACGTCCCGAGATCCAACAGAGCTTTCTAACGCTCTAATGAGACTGGGATTCTTTCCTCCTAAATAATGCCCCCCGCCCTAAATACATAGTGTTTGTCTATGAGCAAATGCTGCCATTTCAGCAGCCTTTTAAATATTGCATAAAATGTTATCTAAACAGAAGCGGGCCACCTAATCTGCCTATGGTTAAAACCAGTTCTGGTGTACCTAGGACAAGAAATCAGAGGCCATGGAAAAATACAGTAGAATAAAAAAAGGATTGCATGTATACATAAACCAGAGTAAAACTGGGCCCTGGGAACCTTTAGGTCAAACACAGCTTGGACCAGCGGGAGCAACTCTACACCAACAGCAGCAGGGATTTAATAGTGCTGAAAGTTGCTTGACAGGTTTCAGTTTATCAGGAAATGAAAAGCGGCAAAACGGCATAACTTGTACCAATTTGGCATTCGACAGTGAAAGTTTGGTGCCAAGTAAGTTCAAGGAAGAGCTACAGGAGGAAAAAAAACCCAACCAATGTACGAGGCCCCACCTGCCTGCATTAACTCATGTCAATCCCAATCCTCCCAGGACAGATTCGGCCTTGCTTTATGTAGGCAATTCCCATTGACTTTGCCGGCTTATAGTTATGGCCCCAGAAACTATGACATTCATTCTAGCTGTGAAATGGTGCATCTTACCAACAATTTCTCAAAATTACACATATCCAAAGGGTAAGTTGTGCAAGTTAATGCCACAGAATATGAAATACTGGGGGTTTTTTTTTAATGTTCTTCCAACACTTCCACTGTCTAGAGAGCTTTACAGAAAAAAAAAAGAAAAGATCTTAACACAGCTGTCTGAGTATCAGTTGGCTGAAATGCTACTTTTCTAATCACTTGATCTTTTCTGGAACGTGCATTAAAAAAAAATTACATTTTTAACTGCCAAGAAAAGTGAAATGGTCACAAACCTGGCGAAGAATGTCTTGCATTTAAAAGCCTGTCTAACTTTATCCCAACTACATAGTTGGGTCAATAAAAGATATCACCCTCAGAAATTCTTGTCTCACGCATATTTTCTGAACCATTACAGCTACAGCATCATTCTTAATTACCTTTTCCCAAGGAAGTCATTTTAGTGCTTAATATGCGTGTTGAATGGGCCACACTAGCAAGGCCCCAGTAGCCAGCTGCTGAGCTTCTGATCATGTCAGGATCTGTTCTGGGTATATCTAGAAACAGAGAGTGACCCCCCACAAAAAAAATCTAGAGACGAGTAACAGGAGAAGAGATTCCTCCATATTTTGTTAGTAGGGGACAAATTAGGGGTAAAAGGTGCAATCCCTTTCTCAAGCTGGGTAGTGTGCTGAAAGCGGCCCCGCTGACATCCATGTGACCACGTGAGGCATAGTGTGATGAATCGGGCACAGACGCTAGCTGTCATTATCCCGTTTTGCCCCTCGACTTCCAAACAAAAACAGATTACAACCATACAATGCGTTTACTAGGAGCTCTATCTAATCAAACACCATCACTGTCTTCTTCACAGATAGCTCCCCACGAGGTCTCCTTTTTCAACCACACCATATTGATTTGCGATAAGACTTCAGGGTGTGCTTGCTTCTTAAAAAAAAAATCAAATAACCCAACTAGACAATCACTCAGTCAAGCACTTTGAGGGGCAGCAAAACTCTGGAAAACACATTGCAAATTCAGCACTCAAACAGGCTGCAGTGCATTTGGCTTACTCCCAGACCCCCTTCCCGCCCCTGCCCCCAAATATCTAAACACAATAAAAGTCACGCTCAGCCCTTTGTGCACCTCCCAATGAAAAGCATTTACACAAGTAAACCCATCTGTCTTGCAAGCCCCACCCTGGGCGAGGAATGCAGAATTTGCCCTTTGAGGTTTCCAAATCATCTCTCACAAAAGTTGCTTCTCACGGTTTAACTTTGTAACCCCTGTTAACGTAGCTTGTTTTTTCTCCCGTGATCCAGCAATTTATTAAACAAATAACAACTGTTTAACAGTGGACAGGCAGGCTAAATCTGTGGAAGGAGGAGATCCAGCGTTCTTGCTTCTAGTATTAACCAGGCTGGAGCATCAGCATTTTTTCTTATGTGACAGTCTATTTTTGTATTCGCCAAAACGTATTCTGTATCTTCCTTTTGATCCAGCATGCAGTTTTGTGGATATCTTCTGCATACTGCATTTTCCTGGCACACGCAGGCCAGGCAGCTCAACTTTTCCATTTCAGAGCGATTTCACTATAGGCTGGTAATGGCACGAACACACAGCCCAGTGTGTGCGCTTGCTGCCGTTCTAGCAAAAGCCGTGCTGAGCAGTCTGCACAGGGCACTGCCACGTGCCTAAAGCACATGGTCATGCAGGCAACAGCCACTCAGAGCCGCACGTGAGAGTCAATGTGAACAGCAGCGCTCAGCGTGGCCCTGCTCCATGGCTTAGCTGGTCCCTTCTGCGAGCCCATGATTCAGAAAATGCACGGGGGTGCTGGTGTCCTCGGCCTATAAGTCAGGGGGCTCATGTTATGGACTAGACAGCACGCAGCAACTGCTTGAAAGCAAGCATGAGAGCCTGCGTGTATCTGGTTGCTGGTAATCTGTAACCCTCAGGTTGTTCGGAAAGAAGAAGTAATGCCAAGACATGCGGGAGGGGAAAGGCAAGACAGAACTGAGGGGCTGCTAACACACGTGCACAAGCGTGTGCACCCCCCCCCCCCCCAACCCATCCTGGGGTTAACCTACTTATTATGTCACTCTCGATAGGGCATTGGGAAACTAGACGGAGCGAGACAAAGGCCATTTCCTAGGTGGCTGCTGTCTCTAGTACCGAAACCAGAAAGTTGAGTGACTATAGGGAAGTTTCCAGTTCCTGCTCCCATTTCTGACATTGCAGCTCAGTCTCTACGTGCCAAATAAGAGGAAGAGTTATCACACATTGTCTATGACACCTCTCCTTTCCTCCTGCATTAATATTTTAACACTAAACCAAATTATGGCATTTTCCAGAAACAAGGGAGGAAAAAAATCCCAATTAGAATATATTTTTTATGATACTGCCAAGCCCAGAGTAGCCCTTCCGTGGGCCTAATCCTGTGAGCTGATGTCCCTGGGACTCGGCACATAACAGGGTCAGTGCCAGTCATTCCTCGGTACGTGGGGTCAGCAGCATGCCCGTGAGACGCACAGCCAAGCCGCACGTGTGCGCGCTCTCCCCCAGGACACAATCTACGCACGAGCAAATAAGGAACTTCTCAGGCTAGGATCCCAGACCAGCCTCATGGACCCAGGCAAACAGATGCTAATCACCAGCCAATTATCACCTGGTGACTGCAAAACATTAAACATTTTTACTCCTAACAACAGCTCAGTACAGTAAAATATCCAGAAAAAACAGCCCCAAAGCTAAATGCAGATTTCTCTGTAGGACTGCCAGAAACAGTACAGGGTCTGCAAAGCCAGAGAACAACTATAACAATGTGCACCAGCAAAACATTTGTCCTGTAACAACAAATTACTTTAAAACAAAAATAGCTATGGAGAAGCTTTTCTCTGAAGTGGCTTGTGATTTAAACCGACTAATCAGAGGACTGCTCCCGACAGCCACGTGAACACGTTCCCAAGTGCAACTATGCATCTGTGAAGGGGGTGAGACTGCATGGGTAAGCTGAAACCGCGCAGAGCATACACTAGTATTACTAAACAAAAAGTTGATTTATGAAAAAGAAATGCACCAGGATCCTCAACGCAATCCAAACAAAAAAGGCATTTCCTATAAGCATACACGCTTCTGGGTTGCAGCATTTCATTCATGCTTCACCACAGCTCTGAGAAAGGAAAATAGATTTAAAGACCCCTTTCCATCAACCACAAGACATACAGTCTAATTAAGAAAAAGTGTTTTTTGGGTCCCCCTGTGCCCAAGGAAAAGGAATCAGTTATAATTCAGTAATTCCAAATTCACAGCCAAGGTCAGTTTAACTTTGCTGAGCTGGACTAAGTTCCTCAGCAAACACGAATGTAAATTGCTGGATTATTTTCAGTGGTGATAAAATATGTATTTCTCCTTAGGATCTAAAGGAGTCATTCACACAGTGGTTGAAATCCAGTACGCGCACACGTAATATGTACTTTTATCCTTTCAAACATTTCACATTGATCAGACACGGGTACCGTACATACATACACACACCTCTCACCTGGAACCCCACATGCACGTACATGTGCATATCCACGCGCACACAGAACAAGCACGTGTAGGCATACGTGTCTTAGGATGAATGTGTCACACACGATGGGCCAAATCTGACTTGGCTTACTCATGACAGCAGGTCTATTTAAAATAATAGGATGTCTGAAGTCAAGCGAGCAGGACTTGGCCCTTTGCATAAGCAGTTTCTACACTCCCATGCAGACAACACCAGTGATCTTAGGCTAAACGAACCTCAGAGGATTCATACCGAACACCCAAAATAAAAGTGTTTCAATATAACTGCCCTATGTGGTTATCACCTTGACGTGTTAGTTTTGCCAATGTTAATAAGACTGTGAGAAATTAATTTTTACAGGTATCATGACAACCACACAAACCCTTTAGAGAAGTAAGGAAAAGGAGCCCACGACTACTAAGAAGACTTATGTATCAAGAGAGAATTTGAAAAAGAGACTTGAAAAGTTCTCGTGTGGCGTGTAAGTGAAGTGCCTCCATGCTAATATTATCTTTTACAGTACACATCATTTAGCTGCAAAACCGTTCCTTCCAGGTTTCACAGCAAGAAAACGAAGGAGTGGCTCAAATATTGATGTTCCAGGTAGAATCCTGATGCACCCTCAAAAGAGAGTCTGAAAATAGGATTTTTATAAAACTGTATTTAGAAGGGAAAAAAAAATCACTGCGATTTAGCACTCGTTTTATTGTTTAAAGACCTGTTTGGTTTTATTTTGCATCCAGTTATGCTATGGAAAAAACCCCACTGTGATTTATAAACATGAACTCAGTTCCTCCTCTAAGAAACACAAACTATATTACTGTTAGGAAAGAAAAGAGGTCACAGAATAATAAAAATAAAATCAAGGTGTTTTTCCCCCTGGCCTAGACAGCTTGATCCCCTTTTAAAACAATACAAATACATGTGTAGTTGAACCCTTGAGAAAAGTTTATGAGCCCCAAATCATTTTGCTAACAGCTTGAGGAAAAAACACCCAACAAAATCAATGGACTGCAAAAAAACCAAAAAGAAAAAGTCATGCAGAAAGTTGACCCACACCACAGGTTACAAATAAATTCTGACAGATGATCATTAAAAGGCTGGCTCAGCTCCAGGGCCTTCTGAAAGAGGACTGGCGAGGGATTAGCTGCTTTTAAGTGTGTGTGTCGATACAGGGACAAAGCGAATGTGCCGGGTACATGTACATGCAGGTAGTTCAAAGGGGCTTGGGAGGGACAACCAAAAAAAAAATAAAATCAACCCTGCTTTTCCTAGTCCCCACTCTAAATATAATTTCACTTTGGAAAACAGTATCAATCGCTGATAAGCAAGAGGTTCTTAAACTGACAAAAGCCACTCAGCATGAAGGAAGTAAATGGAAGTTGCAGCATTTCTGCACATGCTCTCTCTCTTGGCCCAAAAAAATTCTTGCCAGGGGTTGTAGTTTTTTTAATGAGAATTGAATTATGCATGAGATTTTTTTTTTTTTTGTGCATTAACTTCCCTTTGCCTTTTCTCATTCATGCCTTTATTCTCAGCTCCTCTCCGCTGGTTCTGACAATGACACTGCTTGCTCTCCCGGCCAAGCGGTCAAGCAGAGAGGAGAGGAGTGGTCTCCTGCTCCCACCACACTCAGCTCTAGCAAACATGGGCTGAGGTCAAGGTCCACATCAATCTGAAACACGAACAAGCGCTTTATCGCAAAGCTGTGGAAGCTCATATTGCTCCATTTGCCCCAGAAACTTCTATGCTGGCATTTTGCATCTGATGCTGATCTCTTCCACACTGATGCAAATCCAGCGGGGTTACTCTGGATTTATACTGGGTTATCTAAGGGTACGGTTTAAAGTCCATCCCACTGAATGAAAGGCTCTCATTGAATCAAGCCCCACGATCAGAACGCAGCCTCAAGATGTCTTCTTTCCCTATGGTTTAGCACAGATAGAAATCTGGCATTGACAGCTGAAGTCAGAGTTCCTCTCCATTTACGCTAATATAACTGAGATCATAATCTGGCCCGTAGCTTTGTTTTAGCCCATGTCTGATATTTAACTATTGCGGCTCCAGTTTTTAGTTTTGTCTACCTTTTGCTAAGGTCAACACAGGAATGGAGGGCGGACGCTGAGAGGGCCTATTTCAGCGAGAAGAATCCGCCCACCCTACTTTTACCCCCCAAACAGCTGGGCCCTGACCAGGCTCTTCTCTTACCAAACCGTGTCCCGGTGGGCATACAAGCAAACTTCTCCTTCCTGGTCCCTCTCCCTTTCCCTTGTTCAATTGACACTGTGGCATCTGTGTATTACTATTTTTACTTTGGTTTGTATTTTTAGCTCGTTAATAGCTACATTGCCAGTGGGGGAAAAGACGACAGGCAAGTTTCCATGGAATTCCCACGGATTCTTGACACAACTCAAACAAAAATCCCTGCAGAGCCGGTTAGGATTTCTCCAGATTTTCTCTTTTTTTTTTTTTCCTCTCCTGGCCCTGGCAAAGACTTGATTCACGCTGGACTTCTCTCTGCTGCTCGTGTCAGCCATGCAGTGAAAATAATGTTTATTTTTAAAAAACCTTAGGGGGGTTTTACGGTCGATTTACCTGGTCTGACTGGGCTCTGCATGCAGTTCTGAGACACCATGCCCGGATGGACAGATGTAGATGCCCTGCTGCTGAGGTCCATGACGGAGGGGGTTGCTGAGGTAGCTTGCTGGAGACCCGGCTGGTGCGGGCTGTGGTCATGCTGGGACGGGCTGGGTGGAATACCATTTTCTGAAAGAAATTCTTCCAGGTCCATGTATTCCAACTGGAAAGTATCTCCATCATATGGCAGTGTCTTGTCCCATAATGTTGGACCCAAGAAAGCTGACTGGGGAACTGTAGTACCGGTGCTGTCATCATCCAACTTCTTCTCTTTGTCTTTTTCTTTGCCAAATGCTTAAAAAACACAACGACAAAACACAGCCATACAGTAACGATGGAAGAGCAAAGCAATGAATCATTACCATCATTATGATATTCAGGAAGACACATTTCCCCTCTTGCAAAGACTAATATCTCCTTGCATAAACAATTCCTTTGCTGTGTATATTTGAGGATCAGGCCAAAATTTTCACCTTGCTGGATCTGGCTGCATTTTCATGAGTTCACCCTATTTTTAAGTGAAGAACACACTGGCACGTGTGGCTTCACACGTCCCCTCTGATACAGCTCACAGATTTCTTAAGAGTTCCTCCAGAAGTAGCAAAAAGTAACTTACAGAGGACACGTTGCTGGATATTTTATTTTGTTTCCAAAAGCAACAATTCCCTCTTAAAAAACCCCCAAAATACTCAAGTCAAAGGACCCAATCCTTCAGTCCTCATGCAAACAAAAGTAGCTATTGAATTTGATGCCCTCTTTGCTTCTTTTATTTCATAGATGTCATAGACATCAGGGCTGGAAGGGACCTCGAGAGATCATCGAGTCCAGCCCCCCGCCCAAAGGGGGCAAGAACTGGTCTCGTAACATGCAAATACATCATCTGTATAATTAACACTCCAGTTCTGGAAACTGCTTGCTTCAAATAATGACAAAATAGGCTGGAAATACATACGCTCAGGGGACAGCCAGAAAAAAAATACAAGTGCTCATACCAAAATATGAAAAAAGCGCTCATTTAACAATGTCCTATTTACTGGTTTAAGGAAATGCCCTATACTTTCTGTTAAAAAGTAACGAGTCGCCTTAACAACATCTTTTTTTTTTTTTAAAAGAAAATCATAGAGCTCAAGTGGACGTTTCCCGGAGTCTATTTACGATGGCACTTTCCTTTCAGGGACATCACACAGATGTTAAAAAACATCCAAAAAAAAAACCACCTTACAAGCAGCGCCACAAAGCAACCTTGTCGGCAGCCTGGAAAAAAGAGGTGGGGGCCGGAATGGACCAGCTTCTCTGTTTTCCTGGGGAGTTTCATGGAGGTGGGGGGCTGGTCACGTTTTTAATCACCCCCCCCAATTAAATCCAAGTACACCGCCTTCAGCTCATCTCCCCCCCTCAAGTCGCCATCCATCAGCTTTAGGAGTCCTACCCATTTACAGTCCCCAGCATACATTTTGCAGGTGGCTTTTTTTTTTAAATAAATGAGAAATAGGACAGAAATAGGGACAGAAATAGGACCCCCCCCCCCAAAAAAAAAGAAAAAGAAGAGAAGAAGGATGCCCACACTTCACTAACCCAGCACGTCCAAGCCATCCCAGGGGGAATTTGGAAGCTTCTCCTTTCATTTTGTGCTGGAGGCAGCGATTTTCCCCCGGAAAAAGCGAGGGGGCAGCTCGGTGGGAAGGGGCTCCCGTGCACCGGAGGTGGAGGGAAGGGAGGGGAGAAAGAAAGAAAAAAGAAATAAGGAGAGCAAGTACAAAGCAAGCCGTCAAGGAGGAAAGACAAAAGGCAGCGCGGGCGCCTCCCGCCGCGCCGCCGGCTCCCCCCGGCAGCCGCGGGCGCTCACCGTCCTCGTGGTGCAGCGGCAGCTTGAGGGGGTTTTCCAGCAGGGACTTGAGCACGCCGTAGGTGGGCGGCAGGAAGGCGGGGGTCGGGGCCAGGGGCACGGGGCGAGCCATGGCGGCCGCTGGCTCCGCGCAGGGACGCTCCGCTCCGCTCGCCCAGCTCCGCTCGCGCGCCGCGCCTCACGCCACAAGCCCGTCCATGTGCCGCCGCGGCCGCGGGTGACGTCAGCGCCCAGCTCCCCGCCCCGGGAGGCGGGAGGGGGCGGGGCCTCCGCCCGGGGAAGCCCGCGGCTGTGTCACGTCCCCGCCCGCCGCCACCTCCGTGAGGGGGGCGCTGCTGAGTCCCGGACGGGCCCCAGGCGGGGCGGCGGCACTCGAGCGCAGGCCCGAGGACGGCGAGGGGTCCCCCTGGCCGCCTCCTCCGCTACGCTGAGGCGCTCTGGGCAACCCCCGCACCGGGGTGGGCGAGAGGGGCCCCGCTCCCCGGGCCCGCAGGTGGAAAACCGGAAGGCAGCGGTTGGCCGGCATCAGGACTGGCGGCAGAGGAGCTCCCTCGTATCAAACCCACTAGGTCGCTGCAGCAAGGCCGAGGCTGTGTTTCATTGCGGACTTGCAGGCCCAAGCACCGTCCGTCAGGCCTAGCAGAAAAGCTGGAAATGGAAGCGCGTTTCACAGGGGCGTTGAAGGCGCGGGGAAATCTCGCCGTTGGTCCGATGCGAGATCAGCGACCTCTGGGGTCGGAAGGGACGGAGTAGGGCACCGAGTCCGGCCCCTGCCCTGGGCAGGGGAGAGCGCCCCCAGCCGGGTGCTCGTCCAGCCTCGCCCACGGGGCCCGATGATCTCCCACGACACGGCCGCGGCCTGGGTACCCGAGGCTGGTTGGGAGGCGCGCCTCTCCTGGGCTCTGTTATGTCCGGTCTTCTCGACGCCCTCCGTGGCCGTGCTCGGCAAAGTCTGGCCGGGGTAGGTGCGCGGATGAAGGCTGCGATCCCCCTCACCTTCATCAGAGCAATACGGCTAAGACCCGGAGAGGAGCAGGACAACCGCCCTCCGCTGACATTCGACTGTTTCTCAGGGCAGACGGACGTATTTCTGGCCCCTCTCCTCCCAAAAAGCATTTTCCAGCTCTGCAATGAAATAAAGAGTGTTAGAGTCAGTTTTCTTTTTCACAGATGACAATGCAAGCCTGAGCCAAAATGAAGCACTTGGTGGGGGGAGAGGGGGGAAGATCACAGCATCCATCTAGTCTTTTAAAAGCTGCCCCTTGCCCCCCATAAACTACCAGTGCCTTTCATTTCCCTTCATAAAATACAACCACGTGCATGGATGCCTTCTTTCAGATCCATGCTGTCCGCCGCTGGCTAGCAATTAAAGAAAGACCCACCAACCAAGACCGAGTCGTTGTAGACAGCAAGCAGGTCTTAGCTGAAGTGCTGAAAAACTGCATTCTCCGCTTGGGACACGGGCAGGCAAGGTTAATAAAATCTTGAGCGTGATGGATACTTTTGGAAGCGAGGCTGAAAGCTTTTTTTTGCAAGGAAACTCCGGTGAAGCTTCTGGGCTTGCTCCAGGTTTCAGCCACTTGCCAAGAGCTTAAAGTTCATTGCAAAAGATCCAGGTCACTTGTGCCAAAGGAAGTCTCTTCACCAGGCTTTCCATCATCTAATGCCTTGCAACAGCAAAGCATTGTTTTTAAGTGTCTGAGAGGCACATTTGATGCTCTGGGGATCTACAAAAAAACCCAGTTTATGTACTTTTAGTTGTAAAAAAATCTGTCCTTGGGTGACAGTATGACTATGCAAAGCATACCAGGCTTTCCAGTTCTTTTCTGGATTAGTTAATTGTTCATGTCAAGCCTAATAATCATTCTCTTTCTGGTTTATATACTCTAAACTGTTTCTCCTGTGGGACGGCAGCTTTAGTTTCAGACTCATCAGCTAGTCCCTTAACCCCTCGTCCCCACCCCAAAAAACCCCAACAAAAACCAACAGTCAATGTACTTGTGAATCCTTTATCAGAAGGGTAGCTTCCAAGCAAAGCCTTTGAGACTTTTCATTGATACAGCAGACACTGAATAAGCCCTACAACTTCCTGAAACATTTTACTTGCAATATCAAATTCATGAAGTAAAGGATAATGGCAAAACACGACGCTGCAAATGAGTATCTAGTTGCAGTTTATGCGAGCACGGTTTCTCATGTCCAAGTTTTGTTCCCTTCAGATGCTTTTAGTTCTGAATCACTGGGCTTTGAAACCAAACCATCGTAGATGTCTGATACTTAGTACTGACATGAAGCAGACGGCGTGCTCGTCTTTCTTTACCATCCCACTTCTTTAGAAAGAGCTTTGGAGACCAGTTCATCACATACTGGCTCCTTAAATCCCAGGACTGTGGTAACGTCCCAAAAATGTATAAACTCGCTAAATATGAGCATCAGAAATTGAGTGTTTCACAAGACAAAAGTAAAAACCAATCTTGTTAAGGCCCTGACTTCTCTTCTGAACTCGGTTGCATTTGCCTTTTATAGTTATAGTTACGCCTGGTCATGGCCTTGAGCTTCCAGCCATGCAGTGCAATGCCCATTGCTTTTAATTGTTCAAGGCAAGTTTCTGTTATTGCAGCACCGACAGACTTCATCACATTAAAAAATCCAATTACTTTTTTTAGTTTAAGTCTAATTCTGCCTTTGTTTGCATGAGCTGTTTTTTCTGCAGAAACAAAACCTAAATCATCATCTCTTGTTCATGTCCCTGGTGCAGTCAGTTATAACAAAATGATAGTAGCCTTCAGAGCAGAGAGGTTTGGCCTCTTAATCACATTCCCAAAACTGAATATTTTCGGCTAGGTAACAGTCATGAATGTCCTCCAAATTGCATCAGAGATGTTCTTTTAATATTTTTTAAGAAAATGCATGAATTTTAAAAACTTCCCCACTGTAGGATACATAGCTCCCGTGCATTGACCCTAATACGAGAATGTTTTTAATTCCACAGCTTGTTCAAATCAAAAGGCCTTTTCAAAACAGCTTGCTGCTGTTGTATCGGAGAATTAATTTGGTACTGGTTCTCTTTAAATCAATGTGACCATCTTGCTTCAGTCTAATTTCAGAGTTTTCTCCCTTTGAGAGCTGTTCATATGATCCGGTGATTATAATTTTTGAAAGGGCACTTGATATGTTTTTCCACTCTTGAATATCCTTCTGGACGAAAGCAACATTTCTGGCGTTAACTTGCAGCGGAAACGATCAGCTAAAATGGAAAAGAGGAGCCAACATCACTGTACCTGGTCTCCACTGGAAAGTTAGTGTTAAACAAAAAACCAAAAAAAAAAAACCCCTGAAATTTTTTTTCCATGACTATCCAAAGGAAAATCTTTACAGTTTGTTTGGACTGGCGTAGAATTCAACAGCTAAAAAACCCTCTGCATTTATTACTGCCTATTGACTTGCCTGCATTACTAGATTCTCTTTCAGCCCTTTCTTCTGCAATATCCAGTCCAGAAAGAGTTTCTGTTTTCACGAGAGATTCATAGCTTCATAGACATTAGGGGCTGGAAGGGACCTTGGGAGATCATCGAGTCCCGCCCCCCCGCCATACGCAGGAAGTCAGCTGGGATCAAGTGATCCCAGAAAGAAAAATATCCAGATGTTTTTGGAGGAGTCCAGAGTAGGTGCTTGCACCACCTCTGGGGGGAGTTTGTGCCAGACCCTGGACACTCACACTGTAAAGAACTTTTTTCTTATATCCAGTCTAAATTGGCCTTCTTGGAGTTTATGGCCATTAGGCCTTGCTATCCCTTGGGGAGCCCTGGTGAAGTTCTCCCAGGTCCTGGTGTTACCCCTTTATCTAACTGCAGGCTGCCACCAAGTCCCCCCCAAGCCTTCTCTTCTCCAGACTGAAAGAGTCCCAGGTCCCTCAGCCTCTCCTTGTACGGCCTGCCCTCCAGGCCTTGGATCACACAAGTGGCTCTCAAGCTTTTCCATGTCCCTCCTGAAATGAGGGGCTCAAAACTGGATGCAGTGCTCCAGCTGCAGCCTCACCATGGCCAAGTAAAGCGGGAGGATGATTTCCCTGGTTTTGCTTGAGATGCATAAATGGATGCAAGCCAGAGTTTGGTTTGCTCCGCCGGGCACAGCATCGCATTGGTTACTTATATTTATCTTGTGGTCAGTCTCTTTCCAGATCGTGACCACCACTGAGTTCTTGCCGCTACAATTTGCAGTATCATAGAAGACCAGAAGCCAACTGCACTTGAACCCAAACTAACCTAGGGACTTCGAAACCACCAAATCTGGCCTGTATCCTCCAAGCAGAGAGCACAGCTTGCCATCTGCTGTCACCGAATAATCTCATCATCAATTTTAGCAAAAAACAATCATTGTGGGTTAATGATGACTACTTAGCAGTTGTGAAATTGCTTTTTCGCCACTGTTATCTTCTCTCTGGAGTAGGCGCTGCCCACTTCTCCTATCTTTAACGCCAGCCCGACTTCTACAAGAATCCAGTTCTGATGCCTGTGTCAACTGCCTGAAGGCTTAATAAGGAAAAAGTGGCCCTTTGGGAGGACATAAGTGGTGCAAAATCATCATCCATTGTTTTGTGATGGATGGTTTCTTTGCGCTACCTCCCTGAGAAATGCGGAGTTGTCTATCACACGTAACACTTGTATTTGAACCTCACGCTCACACCATTGCTCCAAGGCTTGGATTGGAGGGTTGCAAACGGAGATCCATTTTCACAGTAACTAGGAGGCATGTTAATGCTTCTGAATTTTTGACCTACTCTGGTGCATCAAAGCATGAGGTAAACAGAGGAACATGCTCAGAAATCACCTGGAAGAAACCTCTTACACAAACGCTGGCAGCTTCATGCAAAAAACCCAACGCTGCGATGGGCCCGAATAAACACGTAACCGCCGTGGAGACGAGGAGTTCTCCACCTAAAAAAAACCTGATTCCCTTCTTAAGCAAATTTGGAAACCCAACCTATCTGGCGCTGACAGCCCTCCACCCATAAGCTCTGACTGAATTCAAAGAGAAAAATGTATATATATGCAGCAGTTCTCAACCGCAAGCATTCAAAAAAAAATCACGAGTCAGGCCACTAAAACAAACAAGCCCCCACATGACTGGGTTAAAAAAGTCATGAGGTTCACTCACTCTTTTTTTTTTTAACAAGTTTTATTTGCCTTTTGGCTTTGGAGCCTCTAGGATTCATGCTTTCAAGTTCTCCGTGGCCAAGACAAAAAGAAACCCTAATGTTCTTCCTCCCTGCCCCAGAGCTGATTCCCACATAAATCGCGTGACTGCAGAAGCTGAGTGTGCAAGTCAAAAAAAAACAACCCAAAATACAGCAAAGCTCCAGATGCAACTGGAAAAACAAGGGAAAAAGCTTGGAGAGATCAGGACCGAGCTGCAACAGGGCAGGACGCCATCGATCCCAGGGAATACTCCTCCACCTCTTGGTTCAACCCCATACCTTGGCTTCAACTCCTTCTTGGGGGATTTGAAGTATCAAGTATATCTGCCTATTGGCAGCTGCCAGTATAATAGCACTTCTGAATTTTGTTTGTGCAGCTAGGCAGCTTTTTCTGATGTCCAGGTCATTAGCGAACACGTCCCTGTAACAAGTTCTAGCTAAATAGCAAGGGCTGAGATATATTTGTAAAGTAAACAGCCAAGTAATCCTGGTACTGGGATCTTACGGTTTGAAAGCAAGTGAGATAAATCTAAATGAGATGGGGCGTTGGGTCAGAGAGCTTAGTCTATTTATCAAGGACTCAATCACTGCAGAAGTTAGATCTTGCATGGTATAGGGCCGCATCCAAAGGACTTTGGTGCTTGTGAGAAGACCCACAACACCTAACTTTTAAGCCCGGACTCTGGGAGCAGAATCCAGAAATCCAGAGTTAAGTGCCTAGGCTCTGTGTACAGTTATGAGGAGAGTTGGGAGCCTTGGAAAGAAGATCTATAATAAACAGCCTAATGCACGGGGAGCCACCTGGAAACGTAGTTAGCACAAGGACCTCTGGCATCTCTCCAAAATTTAAGGCCTTCAAGGCAGACACCACTATCCAATTGGGACCCAGAGCGTAGATTTTGATACTGAAGGTAGACACCTTCACTAATGCTTTGAAAGAACTGAGCAAAACTGCTTAGGGAACTTCCACGTCACAAAAAAGGACGTGGCTGGTAAGTTTAGATCGGGGTGGGCAAAATGCGTGACCTGCCAGGCCATTCTATCCAGTGCGCAGGGCCCCTGAAAATTTAGAAAATTAATCTTTATCTGGCCCTGACTGCCTGTCATGTGGCCCTCGATGGCTTGCCAAAACTCAGTAAGTGGCCCTCCACCCGAAATAATTGCCCGCCCCTGGTTTAGACACTTCTTTAGGGTTAGGCAGCCATTCAACACAACTTTTGACCTATTTTATTGATCACAAGTTTTGACTTATTTTAGTCCTGACATCCTTTCAGCTCTGGCCCCCAGCATTGATGTTTCACATGGCCTAGCAGTTATTTTGCAGCTTTAATGTAGGATTTCAGTGCAGAATTGCGCTTCCAACCACTTGTTGAAGTACAATGGGATCAGACTCCTAATATCTAGTCCATATTTTCCTTATCTGAAGGCGCTTTCCCCACCAATTCTGTCTAGGATCCTACCTCCCCTCACAGTTATTTTGCTGTACACCTAGATTTCATCCTTTGCCACCACAAGTGAGCAGTCAATATTTACCATTTTCCGGTTCCACCTCAGCTACGGCATTTTCACACTTCAAACACTTGCAGTCATCTGTGTCCCTGTACTTCTCATCTCTGTTTGTTATCATGTAGCCAGGTTGGGCCATCCCTCTTTAGCTCTGTTCATCTACATCACCCCCTCAATCATTTTGCATTTGTTAAACATCCAAAAACTATGAATTAAAGGAATGTGTTGAGGGGGAGAGGAGAATTTTGAATCTCTATTATTTAAAAACAAAAGGACACCGTTGATTGAGAGCTGTCAGATAGTGAGAGAGAGCGACTTTCTCAGTTTACCTCCAGGATAAAGCATATTAAGAAGGTGCCTGTGTATTACCTTAGGCACTTTAATGGACATTTGGACAACCAATCAAACCGACCCCAGGCACCCAAAAATTCAGCCCCCCAACCAAAACAGTATGATAGCATCGGTATAGCAAAAATCTGGTGATTTAAAGTGATTGCTAGCCATTTCAGAACCAGAGGTAGTTAAGGAAACAATTAAAGAGGCTCTGAAAGAACCCTAAAATGGTAGAAAGCCATTAGGATTTGAAATGGGAGATTTTCAAAGGGTAACCTGATAGCAAGAGCACAATATATTGCAAGTCACCCAACCAAGAAAAAAAGCACCAGTTTAATAAATGATTGCACACATAGCAATGATGCCTAAGACGGCCAAATTGCTAGTTATTGGAGACTTTTAATTACATAAGTACAGAGTGAATGACATTAAGAGGAGGGGAAAGATTGGCAATGTGTGTGTAGATCTGTACAGGACTTTTTTTCCCCTATTCAGTAGGTACATAAACAAACAAGGAAGGGAATCTTTATGAGTCTTGGTATTAAGCAACAAAGAGAGTCAACAGAAATATAAGAAGTAATAGAGAATCTGGGAAACACCACCAACAAACAATTTTAATTTGGGCTACGGATATAAAGTGAGTGCTCAAGAAGGAAGGGCAGAACTACCTGTATTGAACTTTTTCTGGTTATTATCCACTTAAGGCACAAATCTACTCAGTAGAATCAGATGAAATAAGATACCAAATTAAATATAAGTGATAGACAAGCTGGGCTGCTTCCATATTGGACATCACAAAGCAGTCACACTCTTGAGAATAAATTGGGTTTGGAACTTGCAAGCGCAGAACAACAAGCACCAACAAGAGGCTTCGGGGACCAAATACAAGCCTCACCCAAGGTCTTGGCATGTTGTCTCGAACGAGACAAAGGGAAGAGGGAATTGTTCTTTTGCATTGGGTCTGCAGCCAAAGAACAGATGCAAGCTTTGGGTTTTCAGTGACATCCCATCCTCTTTCTGCCACGAGGACAGTCACTAGAAGCAATCATCTGGGTATACCATAGCTTAACCCACGGATGGGCACTTATTTTGGGCGGAGGGCCGCTTACTGAGTTTTGGCAAGCCATGGAGGGCCGCATGATGGGCAGCCAGCAGCAGATAAATAATAATTTTCTAAATTTTTTAGGGGCCCTGCAGGCCGGATTGAATGGCCTGGCGGGCTGCATCTGGCCCTTGGGCCGCATTCTGCCCACCCCTGGTTTAACCAAACCTGACTGCCTCCTTGCCCAGTCACATCATGAAGATACTTTTTAAACCTTTTTTAAACCTATCGGCAAGTGTCATAGGAACAGTCATGTGGTTACAAGCTGTGATTTATCCACAATCATATGATATTGTATCTCTTACCATGGCAGATGCCGGATGTTCCTAAGGAAGGTCTCAGCTCCCTAATACACCTCATCACTCAACACCCAGCTGTAGTTCTGCATCTTCCAAACAATAAAACAGCAATTTATTCCTAATACTTACCCCGACAAAAAGGCTAGTTTATATTTTTATAAGGCAAAACCATACAAGATAGGTATTTGTTTGTTTTCATATAAAACCTGTCTTGTTTGCTTTAAAAGAGTAACCAAGTAAACCAATACTGATGTTTCTTTTTCTGGTGTTTTCATGATGGAAACTTGGCCTCCCATAAGAAGGTCAAGGTTACCATTTTTCCAATCCAGCTCATATGAGTTAATATAAAATCATATATACAATTGTATCATTAAAGATCATGACATCTAGTAAGTTGTTTCTTCTCTCATCTAGGCAATTTCCATTCTAGACACGTGGCTTTCTGCTTTTCTCTGCAAGCTGAGCTTGAGGAGTATGACCGTGCTAGACATGCCCGTATTTAACCTGGGTTCTTGTTGCAGGATGTATTGCACATCATGGCTGTGTTGAAGCAAAATGTTGTAACACAGGCCCCGGACTGTTATTCCCAACCCCAGTAGACAGTGCAGAATACAGCTCACCTTAGGTGTCACAAACAAGGTCAAAGCCATTTTCAAGTGTTAGCGTTGATGTGCCCGTATCAATCTGTGCTACTTGAATAATGCTGCAAACCACCCCGTGGGCTTCATATGGTTTCTGCTAGGAAGAAGCGTTAAAAATTGTGTTTTGACTTTTCCAAAAATACAGAAATCCAGCTACTTTAAGAGTGTAATAACTTGCTGCCTCCATCTCCAGGAAGTCATAAGAGGAGGGGGAGCGATCAGACGTTCAGCTTCTCTTATGCAGGACAGCATACCAGTATGTGAATATAGTGCAGAAGCACTGAACATGGAAGACCGGGCAGGGATTTGATAGCAGCCTTTAATTCCCTGCAGGGTGGCTCAAAAGATGGAGCAGGGCTGTTCTCAGTGGTGGCAGATGACAGAACGAGGAGCAACGGGCTCATGTTGCAGCAAGGGAGGCTTAGTTTGGATATTAGGGGAAACGTTCTCACTCGGAGGGTGGCGAAGCACTGGAATGGGTGGTAGACTCTCCATCCTTGGAGGTTTTTAAGGCTCAGCTAGTCAAAGCCTTGGCTGGGATGATCTAACTGGGGCTGGTCCTGCTTGGAGCAGGGGGCTGGACTAGATGCGACCTGTTGCGGTCCCTCCCAGCCCTCGTTTTCTATGATTCTCATATTATATAGAGGAACGTATTAGCACCGGAGTGCATATCCTCTCCGATAGTAAAATACATCCTTCCTTTTCCTTTCCCAAATGCCAATACTCTTAAATCGAAATCTGCAGCACATCTCACATTAATATTTCAGCGAAAGGTGCGTCTCAAAAGTCTATAAAAGCCTCGCCTCTGCAAATGCACCACCACTCGGTCGGAGGGAACCAACTTAACAGCCAAGCATTCGCCTCCCGTGCTCTCCAACATGAATTAGACGTAACGCCTCCAGTGCCGACAGAATTACACCAGCGCATACACACCGAACAGAACAATAAGGCCCTTAATAAGTCCTACTCCTGCATTTCTTTCCTTCTGTTCAGAATAATCCTTAGATAAGCAGGAAGAAGGATTTGCAAAATCCAGTTTACCTGCTGGGGTTGCATCTGAGGCTTTCACTTAGCTCAGAGCCTAACAATTTGCAAAGTCACTTCTGTTTGCTCCCGACTCGGCCTCTTCGCTCGGCCAGGCTTAGGGGTCCCCGTGGTGGGCAAACAGCTTTGACGGCAGCTTTAATCTTTGTGTGACAGACGCGCTTGGGAAGGGCTAGGTCCGCAAGCGGCAGGTGTCCCAAACCCAACAGACTAGTTCAACTTTTCTCTGGGCCTAATCTGCATCGAAAGCAAACTGCCCCAAACAGGAGATTTTACTACTTTGAGCTCTCCTGTGAAATACGGCCTTGCGCTTGTACCCGGGAGAACGGTTGCGCTCTTTTCTCCTATGCCTGAAGAGGGGTGCTTCTGCCCCACAGCTTGCAATGAGCTTTTTTTTTTTTTGCAAAAAATCTAATAAAAAGAAATCATCTTTACCACCAGCCCTGATTGCTTCTGAGCTGCTCCATGCAGGGAAACCCGGAGGGGGGGGGACAAGGTCCCTCATTTGAGCAGAGATGACGCAGCAGAAGGAGCCCCCCGAAGCACCTGATGGGGAGAGGACATGGGGCTGGGGGGCACAAAGCAGCGGCAGGGAGAGACGCCAGCATCCCGCCCGCCCGCGCCGCTTCCCCGGGCGCGCCGAGCCGCCAACCTAAAAATCGCGTTGCCTTGCACAGCTCCGCCCCCGCGCTACGTCACGCGGGAACGCCGCCCGCGGGCGGCGGCGTCACGTGGGGCGCGGGGTGACCTACTTCGGGCGCGAGGCCTGGCGCAGGGGGCTTGCTGCGCCCGGCCGCACCCTCCCGCACCCCCGGGGATGCACCTCGGGCCGGGCAGAGGGAGGCTGCCTGCGGCTGAACTGAATTCATTCCTGACCCCCCAAGCTGCCAGGGTGCAGCCTGGCCCCTGGCCCAGGGCTGCTGGAAGGGTCATTTCCAGCCCCACCTTGGGGTTTCTGCAAAGTTTCCCTTCGGGGGGGTTTGCAAAGGGCTGGCGTTCCTTCCCGCTCCCATGCCCGGGGTGCAGGCTGGTGACGCCTCACCCCAGCAGAAGACCGGGAAGGAGGGTGGGCGAGACAGAGCCGGGGAAGTGGCGCAGGGGCCACAAGCTTTCGTGGCCGGTGGCCGCGTGTCGGGGGCCCTTTGCCGCGGCCAGCGATGCCAGGCGTTCTCGGGCAAAGATCACGGCACAAGGGCGATGGCAGCGGAGCCGGTGCCACCCTTGCGTCCAAGTGCTTGCGGAGCGCCTCGTCTCTGCAGTTTTGCCTCGGGCTCTCCCAGCTGGAGGGAAAAGCTGGAATAGATGCATTCAGGTTTGGTATGCCTCATGTCACAGATCGAACCCGACGGTTTATTTCTAGGACCGTCCAGGTTCTTGCATTTTTTGTTGTTGTTGTTGCAACATTACCAGTTCCTTTTTCACTAACCAGTTTTCTTTTAAATGTGCAAAACATTTCCAATTTCTTGGTTTACATCTAAATGTATTGCGTTCTTCCTAGGGTGTTTTTGCTCCATTATTGCCTCACTGTTGCTCTGGGGACTCCCAGTGCACGAAGAGTCCCGGGGAAATACAAGGGGAGTTTCCCTGCCGCCCTCCTGCGTATAGGGCCTGATGGGTGTAAGTATTGTGCGCACTACATGCCGATCAGGGGAATCAGGTTATAATAAAGCCTCTCCACAAATGCAGTTTTAAAACAGGACTTGAGAGCTGGAGGGAGGTCAGAAGACAAGCTGTACCCGTTTAAAAGGGGAGCGGTAGAGGACACCAGCTGTGTGGCATGTAACTTAGCACACGGGAAGACCCAGATCAGAACGGGTTGATCGTGAATAATAAGTTAGGGATAACTTCTTGTGGTTTAGGTTCCCCTTGCCATGGGCTAGCAGCAAGCCTACAAAACCGTTCCCATGACGCAGCGGACGCAGAGGAAGTCCTTCACGCCTTGGTGCAGTGTGCTCACCTACCTCAGCACAGTTGAAGACGCTGCTAGAAGTACGCTGCGCTCCTGTTTACAGCACAAGACGACTTGCTGTATTGGAACCTGATTTTTTCCCCGCTTCTGCATAGTTGTTTTACATCATGGCTGGTACACGGGTGCCCAGCCCTTTTATCTGCCCATCTTGCTCTGCCGTGGAGCCATACAGGAAAAGAGCCATCCCATTTGGAAAAAAACCTTTCGGCTCTAGATGAAGCTGGCCAAAGATCGGATACGGGCAGCTCAGCAGATGCTCTCTTTAGCTGTCTTCTCATGCCCTCCTCCCTGCGTGTGAAATCTAGGTGCAAAAAGAGGGAAAAGAAACCATCCTGAAAGGAAAGGGGTCACTTAGGAACCCAAGGACAACCAGCTCTTCTATTAATACTTAGCAGAAGATGAAGAGGTGATGAACAGCACAACTCTGGTTTGCACATAGCCTCATGCCTCTATTTCAGCCCTTCAAAACTTGCCTGTAGAACAAGAGGGAGCAAAATGGGCATGCAACAGGCTGGAAGGAGAGGAAAACTAGCTTGAAGTGGCTTAAAAAGGACTGTTTGTTACTTCCGATTTGGCAGGAGCCGAGGAGATGCTGCCAGGTTGGTATGGGGCAGGTCTGGGAGGAAAGGATGCGAGTCTCTTCCAGCCAGGCACAGTTCAGAGTAACATACAGAGCAGTGCACTGGAGGCGAGCGTATCTGACTACTGTGCAGCAATCTGGAGGCACAGTCAAAAGCATTAGGCATCTTGGCCCTACTAAAATTAAAGAAAAAAAATGATACGTCCTGGAAGAAGCCCTGATTCGGCTTTCTAAGCAAAAGCCATTCCTGACAGACTTGAATTGCTTCTCAGTTGATGCGTGTCGGCCACTTGGCATACAACTGAGCAAGCGGACGTGATTTTGCACCAAAGGAAAAATGTTCAGCAAATGAACTGTGACCTCCCACCTTAGGATTAATTGCATGAGGAAGAGACAAATTTGGAATTGCTCCTAGGCGGTGGCAGAGGAACGTCTCTGAAGTAACCTGGGGTGGCTCCAAATGGCATTTCAGTTCTCAGAAAAATAGGTATTACTAGTCATCGCTTCCACACGGTGGGTTGAAAGATTAATAAGTCTTCTCTGCCAAGTTTACAGTCAGTCCTTGACACGAGAGCAGAGGGAGGATTTGCCTGGGTGACTGACCTGGTTTGAACCGAGCAAGAGTTACTCTGCAGAACGACTGAGTGTTTTTAGAAAGAAATACTGTGCTTTGGGGAGCTGGTCTGTGACTGACGCTGCACCGACCCCTGTAAACCATTAGCCAGCCTGCTGGAGCCTGCAGGTGTGCGGCGGACATGGATTCAAGGTCCTTGCTGTTGCGCGAAGCTGGAAGAGCCTCATTGGTAGGCTACCTGGAGCACAGCCAGCTGAGCGGCAAGACTGACTCGTGCTGAACCATGGTGAAGTTAGCGAGCAAGGAAGCAAAGAAAGGCTGGGTCGATTTGGGACCCGGCAAAGTACAAGGGCAGAGCTTCCACTGGCTTCAGAGGCGGCATGGTTTCATTTCTCCTGCGTCACTTCGGCCTCATTGCAAAAAGTGACGGTTGCAGGCGGGACCATTTGAGGATTTGACATGTTTGGGCTGTTTTCTTTTAAAGCTGACAATTGTTTTATTGGAGATTTTTAAACAGATGAAAGAAGAAAATTAAACCCCCCCCCCCATCCCTGAGCAGGGCCATAATAAAACAAAGGAATGAGAGGGTTCAGATCTGACCCTGACATGTAGCTTTAAGTAAAATTCCCCACTGAAATTGATAATCCTGGTTCCCCTGACACGATGAGGTTCATCTCAGCAAGAGTTCCTGGTATGGGAGGACGATAAAGTTGTCAGGCAGAAACTAGCTACAAGGGAGTTTTATCTAGGCTTGTAATTTGTTGCATCTTGTACTCCCTTATTCAATTCCACGACATCCAACTGGAATTGAAGTTTTCCAGTGAACGGATCCCAGTTCTTCTGGGTCAGGGTGTTGCAATTAAATAAAAGCACTGTAGGAAAGCCTGGCTTTTCTTTTTGGAAAAACCTGCAAGCATCCCAGAGACAGAGGCAGGCTATAAAACATAAGGCTGCATTACATTTTTGTCTTAGCTTTTTAAGGGACCCTCATTACAAGAAGTGCATGACATTTTAAAGGCAGCTGTAATATTAACCATCTCTCTTCATCTACATGCAGCTTTATCGCGGGAAGGAGTCGCTAGCTCTTCTGCTTACGGTTGCCAAGGACAGCACTCATTTTATAACTGAATAACCAAGTATTACACCGGCGAGAAACCACAGCATCACCACCGATCATGTGCCTATGCAGATAACAATGAAACCAGAAATGAGCACGTCATGTTTAATACACCATAGATCTTTAAATAATTTCCCTTAAGTTGTTAGATGACTCTAAGGACGACAGTTTATAGTGAAGGGATGAAAACTTTAAAGAAGCCTTAAGATGCTTTACCAGTTCAAACAACACTTTGCTTATGTTGTCTTGTTTATTGAACAGAATTGGGCTTTTTTAATGAAAAGTGAAATGCGGGACCTAGAGACAATGTTTGGTAGGAACTTAAGCTTGTGAACTGCATCCACCGCCCTGCACATTCGAAGTTTTGGTAACTGCTCAGGTCTGCTACATTTTCTTCCAGCCTTGCTACCTGCTCTGTAAGCCTTTTGACTCTGCTCCTGTGCATATACACTTGTGTAATCCAGGATTTAGGCTGCGATCTGTTCTGGATGCACCGGGCATAATACAAGTCTATTTTGACTCCATTTGTTTCCATCCTTTCTGAAATATTTTCTTCTACGTTAAAGTAATTAATGGCTTTGCAGAGTGATTTTTTTTACCCCCTTTTCCACAACTTTATACAGTCAGGGTACAAATTGCACTTACATGTTTCTAGGCCTATAGAACAGCGCGTGCAAGATATCTTTAAGATCCGTGTCCCCCTGTATTTTTTTTGTAATGCTTCTGACCCAGAGAGTACATTATTTTGATTGGCATGGGAAAGGAGGCTGTGATCTTATTTTGACTATTTGTTATTGCTTTTTCAAACCTTATCAAAGGAAGAAATAAGAGGACTTTTCAATGGCTTCTTGCCAACATCACTAATCAAAATTTTAATGAGATTTTTCCTTTTGAGGCCTAATTTAGGTCCAATTAATAGTGTACAAAGCAAATGTGCTATGCCATAAAAGGGCTTAGACATACTGGCTCTGTCTACAGCATTTGTGTTTGAATCCCTTTACAAGAGAAATATTAAACAAACAAGTTTAATGTGCTATCTTTAATATAGGCAGACTTTTGACTGTTATGCTTTAATGAACAAGAGTGCCTTTAGAAAGTGGGGACCCCTATTTTTATAATTGGCTTTGGATCTGTGTAGCGTAAACACTCCAAGAGTTTTAGCTGCGTGACTCCCCTATCGACTCCATGGAGGTATTTTAATGCCCAACCCAAACACACCACTGCCTGGGAAGAGATCCCATCTCTCTGGGTATAGAAATCTGGCAGGACTGCATGGCTCAACAGGACTGCTAGGCTGCAGATCCATGCTTAACACAGGTACTTAACACCCGTTTTCGCTAAAATATTGCAACGGTTGCCGAATAAGGCAATTTCAGAACAACTCCTTCAAAATGAAGCACTGTCAAGCAGAACTGCGACCCCCCCCCCCCCCCCAAAAAAAAAAAAAAAAAAGATCATGAGAAACATTTTCTCTTTTTCCACAAAGGGCAGGGTATGTGGTAATGGTTTAAAATGCAGCAAAACAAATTTCGATCAAGTGTCACGAAAACCTAGCTGTGAGGCTGGATTCAAGGACAGTGGAACAAGTTCCTGAGCGAAGGGAAGGGATGCAATATCCTTCATTGGAGGTTCACAAGATGTCTGTGCAGATTTCTCCATCTAGGATGGTTTAGGACTAAAGCATCCTACATCCATGCAGGGGGTTGAACTAGATGACCTTTAGTGTCTCTTTAATTCTTGATTTCACAAACTGACTTTCACTTTTGTTGCCAACAAAGTGACAAACCAAGCAGACAACAATGGGGATACAGGGTATGATTAGGTAGGGTCAAAGGCATATAGTGACTCTAGGCCCCAATTCTTGATTTCACTATGATCACCATACACAGCTTTTGTCATTTAAAGGAGCCTTAAACCGGCTCCTTTCCGTTCTCGGTGTACCGTGCAGCAGTTTCTGAGTCGGAGAGATGCAGGAGCAATTGAGTCTGGGCACCTTCTGCTGACCTAGCGCATCGAGTATTTCAAGTTCACTGTTTCTCCACTTAATTTACAGCTTTTAGTAGGATCCTAAGTAAGAAGTATAAAATACTTTAACAAAATAGGACATTAAGTAATCCAAATGCTGTTCAGAGTTAAAAGCCCATTGCAGCTAAAACACAAACCTGAAATCTTGGAAGTACCGAAATCACACACTGAAGCTAAGCAAGCCAAACGATTCTGTTGGCAGCCAGAGCCCGTTGCATCGGAGGGAAAAAAGAAAAAGTTCTTAAGTGCCATCTCCAAATTTCAGGTCTTTCAAACAAATCTAATTTCTTACTTAGAAATTCTCTTTCTTTGCGCTCAAGATAATATTTTTCCTGACTCATCTTAGCCGTTGGGAGAGTCATCAAGTTTATAGGAATGAATTAAAAGGAGCGATAAGGAAAAGTAACTTCATTTACAGACAGCAGAAAATGCACAGAACTCAGTCCTTTCTGAAGGAAAGCAGAAAGGATCTGAGAATGAAAATGCTAGTCAGGCTGAAGTGAAGACTTAACCATGTATAGCTGATGGAAAAAAAGACGGAAGAATTCGAAGCTAAGTGTTACTACAGATCACCTGCGTCTGGCCAGCTGTGGATGAAGTTCATGCTAAATAGTAGCAGGTGGGTTAGAAGAGTAGCCTATCGAGTGACCATTGGCTTTGAAGTCACATGAGGCATATTGCAAGCACGCTTAAATACACCTTCCAAATGTGTACTTCGAGATGTGTAAATAAATAGACTCTCCGCGAATCGTGAAGAAAGAGCCAAACCACAGGGCAGAGCGGAGCCAGGATCTTTCTGCATCTGTTACAACATTACAACACCCTGAACGGTGCCTTGGTTGATTTGCAGTGGAAATATTTGTTTTTCAATTGGAATTTCGATAACTCAGAACAGATGTTCACATTCATGGCCCAACACTGCCTACTCGTTGCATGCAGCTTGAACCAGGTTTTACATCTGTCATCTGCTCTATCACGGTCTTATCTGGAATGGACTATAGCTGGAAAGCCGTTATCCTGGGAAATAAGTGTAGCACAAAACGGGAACTGATCTTTGTTCTAGTCTGCCTTATGAACATCTCACCACTGACAAGAACAGAATTAAAAACAAGAAAGAAAGTTATTTTTATGCACTCCAAAGCAATTTGATTTTCATCAGTCCCGGGAGAGTGGCATGCAAAAGAGAGTGCTGATCTCACATATTGGTTGCTGAGTCTTTCAAAGCTTTGCATTATTGTTCCATTCAGACTAGAACCAACCCAGACTCTGATCTTTTCCTTCCTATTTATCTAGGAAATAATTTTAACAGGAGGTGACAATATTCAGTAATTAATTAGTTTCTCCAAAAGAAAGAACTAGGTTTTTTTTGGGTGATTAGGATTGCAGTCTGGGGGAAAAATAAAAGCGCGATTTAGGTCTTTGAAGACCTCCACCCACAATAGACACCTGCACAACTACTGGTAGCGAGTCAGCCTGTCGGCTTAGCCAGAAAGGGTGTTGTGAAGCAGGAAGCGAATGTCCCATTCCTTGGCGATCCGATCCACTCGGACAGAAGACAATGGACGTTCCTGGATCTGCTTCAACGACAGTGGAATAAGGACCTCTATTTCGCTCTTGAGTAATGTTATTTGTATTCCTCAATGCTCCCTTGCCACCTACACAAAATCCAGAGGCATTCACCGAAGCTAGAAGAGTTACTCCAGGTTTACAATGGAGCTTGGCTTGAAGTCTGTAACTTCACCTTCTTCTGTGGCTAGGATTAATTTTTATTCCCTTACTGAACACCATTTTGTGAAATTTACTGCCCATGAAAAATCCCAGTCGGGCAGCAGGCAACACATTTATTCCATTATCAGCTAGATTTCTTGCCAGAAGGCATCAATACGTTATATTAATGCCTTGATCCATTAATAATGCCAGATAACATCGCAGTCACTTACCCATTTGTGGAACACAGCTTTACATTGCAACGCTTATCAGAGATAAGCTTTATAAAGAAGTTGCTTCTCCTCAGCTAGGAAAAGGAGCTAATATTCCTCATTTGTCATCACTATCAATGCCACACGTCAAAAAAAATAAAAATAAATTGGCAACCTGAGGGTGAAACGTGCAGAATGGCTGTTGCAATGGTGGGTGCACCATATTCATACCTCTCAGGGCAGTGAAAAGAAATGCACGTTCTTGCTGTTCTGGAGCAAGACATACAGCGATACGCTGTGCATCACTGACATGCTGAAGAGATTGCAGTCTTGGATGTAGGACCTCCCCAGGGTAAGCCCAGTAAAAATGCTGACTATTCTCCATCAGGGAGACTAGCATTTGTAATAGTGACAGGGGTCACCCACTGTGCCTAGATGCCATGGACACAGCCACTCTCCTGGTAACTCCAGGAAGGATAATCTTCTTTTCATGATACTTCTGCGATATCCGTTGTGAAATTAGCCGGTACAACTTCACTCTTTTCAAACACTCCCATCGCCCCGTGTCCAAGCAGGAACTCCAGCCCATCAGCTGATGCACTTCCATATTTCGGGAAAGAAAGTCCACTACAGTCCTGTTAAGCAAGGCTTCTCGACTGCAGCTTGCTTGCCTTTCACTCCTGACAATAAGCCTCGTTATTCTAGTCTGGCATAGTCTAACTGATTTCTTAGCCTGTAAAATGCAGTTGGCCCTTGGAAAAGCTGCTTCTGCAGACAGCTACATAGCGTGTCAGTACCTGAACCATAAACCCGGCACCCAGACTCCACCAAGTTTCTTCGACACCAGGTCCGAGCAGCCATCTCCATTCTCAGCTCCTATTCTGGGGAAGGTACCAAGTGCATCTGCACAATCATTTTGCAGTGCAATACCTTTGCTTTGATGTCAGATCACGGGGAAAATAGTGCAGGCTAAGCAGGAGAGATCTTCAGATCACAAGGGTATCAAGGAGCTAGATTAGGAGCAAGAGCTTCAGCCTGGTCAACCTGTGACAGCTCTGTCAAGGGTCCTAAAAGCTTGGGCTGTTGCTCAGTGACGTGGTGGCAGATCTGAAGTGAATTATAAAAGGTGTTATATGAGGATTTCCTTGGAAGCCCTGACACTGGGGGAATGCTGGTGACAGGTTGTACCTGGTAGACGCTGGGTTGCACATCACACTATGGAAGTCCCACCTGGTTCAGTGACCCACAAGCAGCTGGGATCAAGGGGCTGGAGCTTCAGTAGGCCCTCAGGTCTCCTCATTATGCTTGCGGCCACACAGCAACTCAGGATCAGGGTGGCGCAAAACCAACACATTGCCCCATCCCTGCTGGGTCGAGATCTTTGTTGCCACAATTAAAAAATGCAGCTTAGTATCTCACCCAGGTGTTCAAGAGGGTGGTAGGTGGAGAGAGACTGGAAAGAGACTCTTGCTTTCTGTACTATGACATTTTAGAGAAACCTTCCTTTGAGATGCTTATTTGAAGGATGGTTTTCCTTCCTAAAGTTTTGTATGTCGATGTCTTCAGCTTTCTTTAATCAAGACACCATAGGTCTACTGCTAGGCAGGTAGGAGACCTGTGCTCCATCGTGCCTCTGCCGCTGACTTAAGCAAACTTGAGCAAATCTCTCTGTGTCACCGTTTTCCTTCCTATCCCATGTCTGCTTTTCATATTATGCTGGAAGACCTTGGAGACAGAAACAGGAAAAGGATGCATAATTTCACCAAAGACATTAGGTTTACTTGCATGAGTTTGCATGGCAGAATTGGGCTACAATTGTCTGAGTTTCAAACAGTGCATCTTTCCCATCTCTTCCCTACTGCATGTCGAACCCTGCACCTCAGCTTTGATTTGTTCACTGAAAACCAAACAGAGGTTCACCAGCATCAGCTATAATTGGTTTGCCAATGATTTATATGTAAGTGCTTTGTTCTCTCACCCTGCTGAAGGATTGTAAGTCTCCCACACCTGACAACCAGGCTCTGCATTTCCTGGTAATGTGTTCTGTGGCTGCAATCTGTATTTCTGAACCTCTCAATAATGTGTTTCGTCTTTCAGATCTTCTTAAAGAAGAGACTTTGTCCATTAATGGAGTCCATATTGATCCTGGTCATTACAGATCGATATAATCTGTCTGCTTTGGCAGTGATTTTCAGGGATCTCATAAATAAGCACTTATTAAACTGCTTCAATCCTAATTAGATTTTAAGGGTCTGATCCTGCCGGATGCTGAACACCTGCAAAGTATCATGTGGATTTGAAGTCGTCATGACTCCTAGCATTTAAGATTAAACCCTTGGAGTGCTGCAGCCTTATATTACTGCCTGTTTGCACCTGGCACCATTGCTTGTTCTGGATAACAACCGAGTAGGACTACTTTATTTACAGGCAACCCATGTTTAACACTGTTTCGCTTAGCACTGTTTCACTTTAACACTCACTTTAAATCGCTACCGGATTTCACTTAGCGCTCTGCGAGCTTTGTTATAACGCTCGTGGTCACCACCTTGGGTCATGAAAAACACTTGCAGTCACCATCTTGGGTCGTCAGATACTTTCGGTCCCACTTATTGCTTGTTTCGCTTACCGCTGGGGTTTTTAGGAGCCAATTACAAGCACAAGGGGGGCTTGCCTGTATGTATTTTACGGGAGCTCTGATACAGCCAATCACTTGGAAATTACCCAAAGACTGTGTATGCCAAGATTTACAATTAGGAATCTTTAAAGTTGCCAGAGAGCGATCCCTCCTGAAACAAAGCCTATTACACTGGTGGTTCTCAATTTTTTAGACTCAAGTTCCCCCTTGACAAATACAGTGCTTAATTTTTGCTTCGACTATGAAGAGGTAAGGGCACTGTACACATGACGGGTTGCACGCTCTGCCCCCCGAACTGAAATGTTGGGTGTTTAATTGAAGACCACTGTTTCAGTTTAGGGGCTTTATTTTTCCATCACTGTTACTGTGAGGGACCTGATCCTTTCCTCCCCACCCCGCCCCCCTTTCAGCAGACCCTGCCCATGGCCGGTGGGGCAAGCTGCTGGCGGTGTGAGCGGCCCTTGAGCTGCAGGGGACCCCAAGTCCTTCCCTCCGCGGCAGCAGTGCTCCTGTGGCTGCCCAGGTGGGCTGCTAGCGGGCTGGGTGTTGCCCCAGCTCAGAGGCAGCACCTGGCCCGACCCAACTCTTCCTCAACCCCAAGCCGGGGCAGCACCTGGCTTGCCAGCAGCTGACCCAGGTAGCTCCGTGGTGCATTGCTGCCGCAGAGGGAAGGACTGGGGCCCTATGCAGCTCAGGGGCTCCCGCAGCCATGGGAGAGGTAGGCAGACTCTGCTGGAAAAAAAAGCATCAGGCCCTTTGCTGGTTCTGCCTTCAGCAGGTGCCTGCAAAAAGCAGAAGTGGTGAGGGACCCAATCCTTTTTTTCTGTGGTGCCTGCCCACCTCTCTCAGAGCCGGGGGGCAAGCTGACTAATAGCTGCAATGCAGCGTCGCAAACTAAACGACATCTGAATGTAGTTTAGTTTGCAATGATGCAAACTCTCTTAACCCCCCCCAAACCCATGCACGTGTACAGCGTGACACCATTAAGCCATGCAAAGTGATATTTTCGTCATGTGCATAGGTGACATGTAGGGAGGGGAATGGGGCGGGGGCATGTACCCCTCTGAGACTGGCCCTAGCTGGCTGGGGGGTGCGGGTGCCAAAAGAAGTGTTGGCCAGCGCCCCCCTCCTCCCTGAGACTGGCGCTGGCTGGGGAGCGGGGTCACCGAGAGAAGCGCTGGCAGCACTTCCAGTTTTGCCGCTGGCACTTCCGGGGTTGGCGATCGGCTGCTGGGAGACCCCTCCCCCTCCAGTGGCCCATTGGCTGCTGGTGCCCCCCCCAGACTCAGGAAGCACCAGTCACCCATGGCCACGTGTGCAAGTGCCCTAAGAGAGCAATTCTTCTGTTGCTGAGACCTCAGAAAGACCATGCCAGGGCAGAACGTTTCCTATTTGAAATCTCTGGGTTTGCCTCATGGATCGTACCTCGCTGTTTGCAATATTGCAAAGCACCCCATGACACCCTTAAAAGGATCTTGTGGCACCCTGGTGGGGTGGATCCCTGGTCTAGACAACAAACTGACTGCCCTTCGCATACTGCACTGCTTAAACCACAAGCAATGCAACCAATACTGTGCGGTGCCTTAGGTAGGCTAATTAGCATCACCCTGGTTGAGAGCCGCTGGCCCAGACCTTTGCAGTTTGTTACATGCAACCCGCTACTACCATGGGGCCCAATTTTGATCCCAGCGAGGTTACTACAGTGACAGGTACTAGGAATTGCTCCTGCAATTACTTAAGGGTAACAACAACAAAAAACAGCAGAACTACTATGAGACTGGCAGAAAAACCAGAACACCACCTGCTATAGTAAATGCAGTAACACAAGCTTATTAGCAATGCTATATTTAGATTTACTCTCATCTTCAATTGCTTTTAAGTTTAAACAAATAAGCGAGCGATGCACAAGCCCAAAATTCTTCAAAAAAAAAAAAAAAATCACATTGCATAAAAAATAGAGGTGCAATAACACTTCATTCTCTATTCGGCCCTCCGACAATACCCTGAGCTACCCTGCCCTAGCTCTACTTGGTACAGCTCTTTACCGTTACAGATGCTTTGTTACAAATACTTCTGTAAACCATTCATTGGGGTTTAATCCTACACTTTTTTTTGCACCTTATTATTACTATTATTGATTTCAATTAGCTTTGGATCAAGACTCAAGCTGTACGGGGTTTGTAGGGTCTGATGAAGACGTTTGTTTAGAGCTCTAGCAATCTTGCACGTTTAGAAACATTTCAGCAGTCTAGAACAAGGGGAGCGAGGGGGAAAACGGAAACAAGAATTACGGCCCGTATTGCTGCAACCAGAGGCAACTCTTGCTATAAGCTGCCAATGATCATAACTGTAGGGAAAAGTTACGGTGACTAAGAAAAACATGTTTAATTTTAAACTGCCACATTGTGATTGGGGATGGTGGGAAAAGCACTTTTTAACATTACACTAGCTTATTTTTGATCAAAGTCTCGGAAATGGATTTAGTATTTTCAGAGTTACAAAATGTAAATGAAGGTGCAAACTACACATAGAAGTTACTGTTTCTCACCACTGGAAAAACAGCCACTCTGGGGGCAAAACCTGGCCCCTGTTCAATAACACTGCCCAACAGTTTAAGAAAGGAAGCGGAGATTTGGTTTCATGGACTCCACGTGGAATATTTAGGCAAATGAAATGGAATTTCCAGCACTGGGATTCGGCGCGAGCGCTGCGATCGCCACTGGTAAAACGATTAAAACAGTCAGGTTTCAACTAGTGAGTGAAAGGAGCAGGGGATTTCAAGCTCATTGAAAGAGCCACGACGTTATTAACCAGGAGCAAAGGCAATGAAAGATTCCAGAAGAAAAATACAAAACCAAACCAAACCCCCAAATGGATAGCTTTTTGCTTTACAAACTGATGGCTGTTGATTAAGTTGTAATAAAGGTCACCAGGAGCTTTTTAAAATTGGTTTCCCTACAGGGTGCATCTGCTTTCATACAAGCTTGTTTCTTCCACTCCAATAACCTTGCTCATCTCCTGTTACAATGAGAGAGGTCAGTGGAGTTTTTGCAAGCTCTCAGTGTTATGCTGCTCTGCTAGTCCTGCGTGGAAACAGGGCCATCCCACAGTGCTCTTCTAATTAGGGGTTATATTGCCATGTCATGACCGCTAATTATGGTTTCACAGACACAGACATTAGGGGCTGGAAGGGACTTTGCAAGGTCCCTGAGTCCAGCCCCCCTGCTGCAGGCAGGAAGTCTGCTGGGGTCAAATGAGCCCAGTGAGATATGCATCCAAACGCCTTTTGAATGAGTCCAGAGGAGGTGCTTTGCACCCCCTCTGGGGGAAGTCTGTTCCAGACCCTGAGCACAAAAGTTGGGGAGAAATTTTGGCATCAAAGGAAGCCACAGCAAAACGTCCAAGTAGATTGATGGAGCCAGAGTTTCACCCCAGTGCACCCTTGCAAGTGACTTGACCTGCCTATAGCTGCCACCCACATCTGTGCAATGGTGTATGGTTCAGGTATGTGCCAGAGGGACAGTGCTTACCTGCTTCGCAATAGGCAAACGAAAAGCCACGAGCACGGTGGCCCGATTTGTATGGTTAGCAGCAGCTTCCCAGAGGCCTGTGCACCAACCCAGGGGCCAAGCAACTGGAAGCTCCAGTGAGATTGGCTAATTGCCGCCTCCTTTTCTCAGTGCTCGTTAACAGCCTTTGTCAGGAATCGTTTCAGCTGAGGAGGGAAGGAAGCTAGGCAGCAGGCAGGGTTTGCACAGAGCCAGCGCCAGTTTGGAACAGGATCCGTTTCTCAACAGTAGCGACAACGCCTCCGAGCTGCTTTCCTACTGCACCCAGCAGCAGTTTAAAAAGTGATTCAGTGTCTCCCTTCCCCTACAAAAAGTCATTTCCCCCTATTAATGGGAGGCTCTAGACTGGCCCCGCTAATGCAAATTCATGCTAATACCTGAACAATCAGAGCAACAGCCCACCGGGAAGGAACTGAAGCAAGGGGCCGGAGGCCTGATCTGCTTCGTAGCACATTGATTGCACCCCACACTCATGCCACAAGTCTTGTGCTGAAGTTGAATCCTCTCCATAGAGGCAAAGGAAAAACTGAAACCAAACCCAGAGGGTCATGCTGTTCCCTGGATTTTGCTCATTTGAGGCAGGGATGTTGTTTCAAGGTTTTATGTAAAGCTGGGCTTGACGCTCCAGTAGCCCCATTGCAAAACACAAGTAAATACCAGTCCTGCTTCTGGCAGGGCCACGCGGCACGACGTGTGGGTTTATCTGACTCACAGAAACGCCTGCCTGTGCTGGCCCCTCCCTGCCATACGGGCCTCCGGACTGGGACAGGGTTGTGCCCGTCTCAGCCACCTGAGCTGTAGCAACTCTGCTTCACCCATCTGGGTTGTTTCTCAGCTTCGGTTCCCTCCCTGGCTTACACCACCGAAACGGGGAGGACAAGGGCGATGCAGAAAAGAGAAAGAAAAAAACCCTGAAGCACCTGGGAAGCAAATGAGAGATCGATGGAACTGGGAAGGAGGTCAGGAGAGCAACTCAAGAGAAAAACAGGCCTGTATACAGACTACCACAGCTGCACGCTCCCATAACGAGGGGCACCTAGCTTTGGATCCACTTTAAAACACGCCTATTCTGTGAATGAGCTTCTTAGGTACATCCATGTGTACACAGAGTAAACCCCTTTTCTGAGTGATGGGTTTTAATTCATCTCTTCCTCCCCTTCTGCAGACTAAATTTCACTTGACCCCTCTCACCTAGAGGAGGTGAAGTTTTCTTCCTCCTCACCTACCCTAGGAAAGGGAACGTGGTCCGGCTGCGCACCCCAGTAACAGGGGAGCCTGGCCCAAGACAGCCTTCTCCTTGCTCCCAGCTATGCATTTCTCTTCCCCCCTCCCTGCACTGCACCAAAATTGGAGACCAGCCATCTCTCCTAATCCCCCCCTCTGAAACACTGACCAGCCCTCTCCCCTCAGCCACGTAGGAGAAGACGAGTTTGCTAATCAGCCCCATGTGCTGTATTTAACACCTCTCAAGATTATTGCTCCTTGTCTGGACGATTAGTTTTCCGGAGCCCTCTTGCTGCAGTGAAACTTCATTGTGGTGGGATAATAAATTGTCTCGTAGGAGAAATCGGAGTGCGCAGGCACGCACGGATGCGACCGGGGCCTCCCACGCCGCTTCGCTACGCCTCGGTTCACGACAGAGGGTTTCCTCGGATATAAATAACATTCAGGGTCAGCAATGCTAGCTGACCTTGACTGAAGCAGGCACGAGTGTGAGTGGGCTGTTAAACAGTCCTAGACTTGGAGACGGAAAATGCCCTTTCAGGTCCTCTTAATTAGTCTCCAAGGCCTCGGTGCTGTTGTACACGTTGTATATTTACTAGCAATTACCCGGTTAGGTTTTGGTACTATTTCTCGGATTTAAAGTGAAAATACCAAGGCTCACATCCTCACCGGTATGCAAACACCCAACTCCACTGAAATCAATGCGAGTCAGGCATGTATCTAAATAACTACCAAAGACAAGCAGATGGAAAACTGATCAACAGTTAATTATACTTATCCACTCCCCACCTTTAATTATAATATCATCCCTCTCTGGAGTCATCTTTTGTTAGTCACGTAACAAGTCAGCTCTGCTCTACCTGACCCTTTTTTGTGTCCTAGTTCCTTTTCTATTACATCAAGTTGTATTAATTTCAAATTATAACTTCCATTTTTAAAAGGCATAGTATGTTCTGAGAGCAATAGACCGCTTGCTTAATGGGCTTCTCTGGCCCTGGTAACAGACCGTGACATCAATTATGTGCGGTTGTCTTTGACCTGAGATGCATAACTCCCCTGGTGACTAATTACAGCACCTAATGGTCAGGTCCACAGTGACATGGAACGGTGCTTAATAAATGAAGTGCAGCACGCTACTTTGGGGACTGAATCTTTTACTATACCTGGAGGTCTCAGCTTTACCTTAGCACGGGGATTGGAAAGCAGAGACAAATCATTCCCATTTCCAGAACTGTGAAAAATAAATCTATTTAGTCCCGCAGTAGAAGAAAACCCAGTATTTTGGTTTTTCCCAAACTCTGCACCATGATGCGCCTTCCTACTGTTCAACCCTGAGGCTGTAGGCATTGTTTTGCTTCTTTTCTCTTAAAACCACACACAGCTTAATGAGTTTGCCTGCGCAAGGTTTATTAATGGACCGATTCCTGAGGATATATAATACAGTTGGGGCATACTTTGGGGCATAAAGTGTTGACTGCTGAAGAGCTAATGGGCCCAGTGCTGTAAAGCAGCCACCGAAGTTGTAACCTCTGAGCTTTTCAGGGCTTCTGGAGGCCAGAGAGGTGAAATCCTGGCTACGATGAACTCAGCAATAAAACTCCTGTTGGTTTCAGGTGTGGAAACATTTCACCCCACAACTTCGGAGCTTCCCTGTAGGCTGATGGATCTTCCCAGAATAGAGGAGGTCAAAAAGCCCTCAGTGCTTTATGATTAAGCAGACATATGATAGATTTTGTTTTCTTTTAGCAGTAGACTGCTCCCCCAAATACAACCCCCAGATATCGAGGCTCTCAGCTGTTTGCCTTAATCTATTACAAATACATAGAGCAGAACCTTTGCTCTTCCCCAGCCTTCCTAAGGGTCAGGCTTGGAAACAGAATCAAATCCACACAATTAAATATGTCTCCGAAACCTTGACTGAGGGACAGCCTCACTTCTCAGAATGGGATCAGTGTTTTCCCTTCAGATACAACAGAGCATTTCCAAACCTCCACATGCCCAGGGAAATTCAAGGCAAATGCAGCTCTTAGAAGCATCTGTACTTTCCCTACAGTCGAGACCAGACACGACGCAGCTTTCCTGGTCGCCCGCTTCAAGAGTCCCCCAGTCAGTTCATTCCAGCAACCGCAGCGAGTAAGCTGCTGCCCACAAAGCTGCTACCTGACGTTGCGTCTCGTGCCAGTCAGGAGAAAATGGGAACCTTTACATTTTGGAAATGACTTGAGACCAAGTCCTCTACCAAGGGGCCTCTTATTAATTCTATTAGTAAATACTTTCCTAAAGAACTGACATGGTTGACGGGCCTTCCTTATCAATGAAAACTTTTAAAATTGAGTTTACGCATGTCACACCTATTTTACAAAGGAGCGAACTCCAGAACACAGCAGTTAAGTGGTTTGCCCATGGTCACTTTGTAAGGCAGTGGCAGAATCAATAAGAGTCCCAAGCCTTGAGTTCCAGTGCTAGCCACTAGACTTGATGTCTTTTTCCCAGCGTGATCTCTGCAGCCACAACTGGGTACCTAATTCAGAAACTAGGTGCATTCACATGCTTTATCACAAGCTTATTCAGACTCAGATTCAAGGTCACAGGGACGCATTCAACCATGGGACTTCAGTCTAGCTCCTAACCCAGTATTTGGGGCCATGGGGCAAGAGGGAAGATTCTGCTGCGTGTCTCTATTTGTAACAGCTTAAAAGCAACATCTGCACCTTGGGGCCATCTCTTCCATCGTTCTGCGTACTATGCAATGCAAAATTCAGCCTTTGCAGGAGTTTCAGCTATCGTCATGCTGTAATAAAGCCGCTATGCCAGAAAAATGTTAAAAAATAGGGAACTTATTAAATCGGTAGCAGCTTCAGCCCATGTCTCGAGAAAACTCCTGAGTAAGCAACAATCCAGCTGCCATAAAATATGAAAAGAATCTGGATGGTACAAGCTGTTAAATGGTTGGTATGACATGGAAACAATTGCCCTTAGGAAAGGGAAAATTAGCTATTGAGATGAGAGGTGAGATTGTTTGCTGGCATCTGACTCTTGGCACAATATCATTCCAGCCTTATGATGGCATAAAGTACGTACCAGGGGCCTAATTTATAAATAATGCAGTCAGGCCCATAGGAAGCAGATGAAATGCCTGACTCCCATTCAGTTAATCTGCAACTTAAAAGCTTTTACACTGTAATGCTGGCTCCAGAGCCTTACCTCACGTGAATTGGCATATCTCCATTCAATCGACTGTGGCTGTGCTGGTTTATATCAGCTGAGGATCTGTTTCTGAAGGTGATGCTCTTTAGGGAGCACGTGGGTATCTTGGGAGGAAAAACATTTAGTGGTTAGAGCACAGGGCCGAGGACAATTCCTGGGTCTGCTTTATGTTTTTGTCACTGGCTCACCACATAACGTAACGTTGGGGAGCCACTGATTTTCAGGGCCAGATCTAGGATCTGGGTGACTTTGGCTGGAGACATGAATATTGAAGAGCTGATGCGGATGCAAGCGAGGGCCACATTCGGCTGCCGTCTCAAATGAGGGGTGGAAAATGAGGCCACGTCCCCCATTTTTCAGTCTCCGAAAGCAGTATCCCTTGGCATCATCCCTGCTTGGTGCTCATCTTCACTAACTGACTAACAATCCTTGTGCCAGTCAGCACAGACTGACGGGCTGCCTGTCAGAAACTGGTTCAACAGTAAAAGAACAAATAATTTGTTTCGGAGTCCTAAAACTGCTTGGCACAAGAAGCATTAAATAGTTGGTGAATACTATCTGAGGCAATCTCTCTGAGCCACTTAGCTTGGCCACACCTGTCTCTCCATATTCTTGCCTGCTGGATTTATCCCGGGAGACAGAGGAGGGGGGTAACTTTCCCACAATGAAGCCCCATTCTCTAATAGCAATAAAGAAACCCCAGTAGGCTTAGTTAATTGAAAGAAAAATGCCTGTGCCTGTGGAGTAGATGTGGTCAGGCAATAGATAGCTCCCATGAGCCAAATATGTTCTGAAACAAACCAGCTAATTAATGGGTTGGATCACTTGTGGAGAGTGTATTTCAGGAAAAGAGGAAATGCTGTTGTTTGTGTGTTGGATTTTCTTTCCTTTTACTTAATTGCTACTTATTTTATGGCTTGGTGGTAGTGCCCAAGAGCTCCAGCTGAGATCGGAGACCCATCATGTACAAATGTGTGGTAGGAAGCATTTCTGGCCCCACAGACCTTTCAATAAATTTTGCCCTGACAGAAGCACGAGAGCTTGACATCAGCAAAAGTGCAATTTCAATACAGAGAGGGGGGTTGACTTCACCAGTTTATGGTACTGAAAAGGGCTTTCTGAAGCAGGCACTGATTGAGGACCAACCATTGGAGCTACTATGCTTAAATAACAAGCAATGGGAACATACATTGCTGCACTCAGGGCCTTTCGACACTCCTGGCCTGAAATCTTCAGCGCTGCAGCTGAAATGAACCGTATAACTCCTCCAGCTGCAGTGCAGTGCTCCTGGAGGCACACATGGTGCAAGGGCCTCACCCTCCCGTCATGGTTGTTGTGGGTGGCATGTCACACAGTAGGAAACAACAGCGGATAAGGACTTACCTCTCTGCTTGGCAGTGTGGCTGAGGCAGGAACTGGTGTTTATTTTTTAAACTGAAACAATGGGAAGCATTTTAATGAGAAAGTTTTAGCATCTCCCAAAGTTGATGCTGAACCTGCTGCATTAGGTATTTAGATAGAAGTAATCACTCTAATAAGCTCATGATGTAGCAATTACACTTACTAGAGTCTTTGCAGTATTTCCAGTGAGAAGTGTAAGCGCTAAGGATAATTGTATAGCAGAAGCATATTTTAAGGGTGTTAAATGTATACAGAAGGTAGATGCATAGGAAGCCATGTTAAGGATCCAATATCTATTTTCTTTCAAAGCCACTGTTTTATTGTTTTATAGACTACAATGTTGTACTTCCATTTCTCTTGAAGTCAGGATGTTTTATTGTGCAGTAAAAATGTAAAATAGCCATTACATCACTGCGTATTTTGACAATTCCTCTTTACAAATTTGCATTACATTATTCTAGACCCATTTTCTCAGTTTATACAATTCAGCTTAATCAAAATTGTTTTGCAAACTACTTCGCAGAGAGAGAGAGAAAAAAGAAGGGAGAGGGAGGGAGGGAGAGATGAAGGGAGAGAGAGAGGATAACCTAGGAAACAAGTATGCCAGCTTACAAAAATAGACTAGAACATTTGGAGATTACAGGTATGAAAAAAAGAGACCAGCGGTGGAGAATATGAACTAGGGTAGCTTATCTGGAGAACCAACACTTGAATAAGGAAGAAACTAGATGGATGCAGAGATCTTTTTTTAGGTAGTCCTTAATTACAAGGTAAAAATGGAAGAGAGACTAGAACGTGCTCCGAATCGCTGAAATGTTCTCAGATGTGGGTGGAGATAGCAAGCACAGCAGAAGGCCAGCGTTTTTTTTGACTGGTGCGGTGGGCTGTGAATAGCATGCTCGGGGTAGGGGGTTCCTTGGGGAAAGACAGGCAGAGTGTACATGGCTGTCCTCCTCCACCCGGTCCAACAAAAGGGCAGCTTTAAATGCCATGCGGTTCCTGCTGGAGCGGGCCTGGGGAGCTGCTAGTGGACTGATGCTGCAACTACCTAGTGCTGCCTTACACTTTGCGAAGACAAAACTCTGGACTAAATCAAGTCCTATGAGGACAGCACAGCTCAACAACCCAGTTCACATGTCTCACAACAGAAGCAGAAAAGCAGTCTACATGCAGGCTGACTGACCAGATTTTTTAAATGCTTCCTGATTAAAACCCAAATGCCCAAAGTCTTCCATCCTGAAAGGATCCGTCATACATAAAGCACCTACATTATTGCTAGAGCCCAAGTTAACATTGTCAGAAAGCCAGATAGGTCTGGTGAGCAGTTTATATATCTGTGCTGGGTCTGAGTCCAAGGTCTGCACCTCAGAGGACTGTATAAAGCACAAGCAAATGAGCTCTGCTCAGTGGTGCCAGGTCATTGTTTGGAGGCACCGTCCTCCCTCAAGCCATGAAGCAGCTCAGGGCTAGTGGAACAGAGAATGGCTGGAGCACAGCAACTCCCAGGGCTGCTGTTGCACATGGAGCATTTGTTTGTTCACTGGATGCAAGTTACTGTGGATCTGCTGATCCAGCTTTTCCTGAACACCCTCTTTGCCCCCTCAAAAGGGCATAGGCCCCACATCCATGGGTAACTTAACCCCACGCTAATTAAAAGCAGACAACAAAGGCCTAAATTCTGTTTTACCCACTAGATGTCTTGGGTGTAGCTACTGGCAACGTCCTGGCTTGAATGGCAAGGACCAGGGAGGCATCCCATTTCACCTGGAGAGATGCACAGTTCTCAGCTCCTTAAATATACTTTCAACTTCCCTTTGCAGAATGACTCAGCTGCGTCAGCCTGTCATCCTAATTTCCTTACAGTAGAGCCCCATATCTTGGTCCTTATTGTCAAAAAATACTGTTTTCCTCTGGCATGTTGATCAGTGCTTCTGCAAAGTCTGTGTTCCTTATTTAATTTGTTAGTCAATACCTGACATACGTACACACATAAAAAGCCACAGGAATGACCTACTGTAGAATCAAACAGTCGACAAAGCAGCCATCGTATTGTGTGCTGTGAGCAACACAGTCTTAAGAAGTCTTGTGCTGCCTGTGTACAGTGAAACCTGCTTGTAGCTTCTCTAGCAGTCCTGGTCCTTTTCAGCCACCCCTTTAAATCATCACCAGGATTTCCAGAGTGATTTTGTTTTACTTCTACTTAAAGCCCAGCTTCAAGGAGGTGACTGATTTCTGCTGATCCTGGAGGTGGTTTCACAGGTTTCATTGTACTTGAAACTTCACAGCTTCCACAGAAACATTCAATGCGTATGTGTACCAGTTTAGCAGAGTACAAAAGTGAAACAGTTTTCATTCCTGCATAATTATGCTGACAGAGAAGAGTGTCCTCCACCAGAACTGAGGTCAACAACTTTCCAGACCTCATTTTTTCTAAAGCCGAATCATTAACTGCCATAAAAATAATGGTAAAAAAAAAAAAATCATCTGGGCTTCAGTATTTGTAAGAAATTGCCATAAACTTCTGATAGCAAAATACATATGAAATCTTTTATAAAAATCATTCACTCAGTAGTTACACAAAAGGCTTCTGTGTTACACCTACTAGTTTTGGTAAAAAAACTCATCCACCAACCAGTGACAGAAAGTTCCTCTGGGAATTGCATCCAATGTGCCCCTCTCATGCTGCTGCAAATGGCAATTAACTCAGTTCAAGACAATGGAGTTACAGCCACACAGAACTGAAGACAGGAGAGGATAAGGTCCTAAAGGGATACGGGTAAGGTTCACCCCTGTACCCGCAAGCTGGGCAGACCCTGTGCACTAAACAAGCCCTTCGGGGTTTCAGAGAACTTGTGTACGTAATGCACAGAGCTCTTGCAGAGGTGAATTTCACCCATGAAACTGATCCCACATAAATCAATGACACAACTCCCTTCGAGTTCAAGCGCAGCAAGATCAGGTGTAATATGCTAGTCTACAGGAAAGCGCGGTCTTCTGATAATATTGGGTAAGAACGAGTGAAACTATCTACCAACAGACATCCTCAGCTCCTGGGCTCTGCTAGCTCTCTGGTGCCGTCTTCCCCAATCTCCTCAGAACAGGATAAGCTCAGTGCGCTGGTTACAGGATGGATCCATGATGTTGTCTGTGTTACATGGCTGAAGAGAAATGAGAAATGCCGTTAGCAACCTAATAAATCTTGGAAACAAGGCAACCCCATAAGGATGCTCTGCCCCTTTCCAGAGGCCCCCGCATCTTGCCAGCTGAGACTGCCAAGAAGCAAATTCACTAATTCCCAAAGGGCTAAATCCAATGAGAGGGAACGCCCAGACTGAGCAGGAAAAAAGGCAAATCTGGGGTCCCAAACTCCGCTGTTCTGGAATCCCTATGCTAACAAGCTGCCCCAGCTACTCACATGGGCACAGGATGCAGACTGAGCCAGCCTTCAGTGATGCTATTCTAATAGCTGGAAGAGTATCAACAGCCTCCATAAACATCATTAATTTCTATTTAGTGCATTTTGCAGGAGTTTTCCCAAAATTTTAGGTGCTACAGAAAGTTAACTGGAATGCAGTATTGTGGTCTCGGCAAAAGGAATGAAACAGGACCAGTGGTTACCAATTATGAAGTAACAAGAACTGGCTCACTCTAGGAGGCCTGATACACCGTTACACAATTTTTAGATGTCTATATTTAACCAGAAACATGCTTAGAGCTGCATGCCGAACCACTGAAGAATTCACAGTCATATTTTACAGGCACTTTATGATTAACCATGATTGTGTGCACATAGGTATTTACAAACCTGGCTTTCTACAGGACAGCATCTTTGCCTCCTGTAGAGGGTAAGGGGGATGTAGAGCCAGGTCCCCCCTTCTGCTGGCTGAAAGGCAGGTGGGTCCTTCCTCTTCCACCACCATTTTACTCCCAGCAGGTCCACGCGTGCAGTGATTCTGTTCTACCACAGGGCAGACCAGAATCCCAAACTGTGCACAAGTGCCACAACCTGCAGTTAGGTTGCTGCAAACGTGCCCCTGAAGCATGGAAAGCTAAACAGGCCCAGGCCCCATGTTCTTTATCCAAGCACCCTTACCAGAAAAGGAACTCAGTCATGTTCAATCCAGATACCATACATCACATCACAGAAAGATCCATATGATTCTCACAGGTTATTTGGGAATAAAATAAATGTATGCTCCCCAGCTACTTTAGGTTTTTTTGCAAGTGCTGTAGCTCAAGAGCTTTGACACAAACAGTCGGATGGGATAATCCTAGATTTGCTGGTTCCTGTGTTAGAAATGCTTCCTCTGTGGTTTGTGTTACAGGGGCATCTGTAGAAGTGAGAAATTCCAATCTACTTGTAAGCTTTGCCGATTTGAAGGACCTCTGTCCTTTAAAGTGAGAAGCTGCTGTCATTATGAAAGGGCTTTTGAAATGGCAGCAAAGCAAATTCCTAGAGGTAAAACTTTCCCCATTTGCAAATCTTCTTGTGGCAAAGATCCATTCAACCACTTTTCAAGGGCACTTGAGTAGATTTTAGATGTACTTAAAGCTTTTTATGTTTTCAAGCAAGTCATCCTTGTTGGAGAGTAGCCAAGTTTATTGTGAGAAAACAGAAACATTTAATCTGGGAATATGTCAGCAGTTTATTTAGTCTTTTTAATATTAGCAAATTGCAAGGCAAATTTTATAGCTTGTACAAACAAACCAAAAGAACACAGGCTTTATTTTATTGGCAGAGAAATGGCTGCGAATTATTTGAATCCCATTCTAATTACTCTCCTTATGGCTCTTCCTTCCTAGCATCAATGCAAGGAATACTTTCTTTTATAAGAAGAATTTAGGGCGCTCTCTTAAGAAAAGCAAATGTCTCAGAGAAGATGTAAGGATGAGCTGAGGCAGGATTAGTTTGTGCACCTTTGACAGACTTTGAAAAATCCAGCTGGTGCTAACACTTGCCTCAATTGATACAACTCACCCATTTCAGTTGCATTAGTTGAAAAACTCCCCAAATCCATGTAATGCTCTGTAGCAGCTTTTCTTTTCATGCTACTGTGTACTGAAGTCAGAAGGGGTGAAATGGGCACTTCTCCAGGATCTTCCTGACTAAAATAAAAAGCTTCCAGCCCACGCTCCTAACCATCCACTGCAAGTTGTGGATAATGAAATCTTGTGCAAGCCCTGTTTGCTTGAGGTTTGTCCAAGAGTCAGGATGTAACCCTGAACCATCAATCAGCCAAACGTCCACGCTAAGCAGACTCATTTAAGTGCCAAATGAACTCTGCCAAATGGGATTCAGCTGTATTTAAACACAGAAAGCCAAATTCCCAGCTCAGGTGAAGGCTATTGCTACCTGGGTGAACTGTGTGGTGTCGCAAAGGCAGATCATTGCTGCTGTAGGCACAAACACAGCGACAATGGTACCTGTCTTCCTCTCGCTCTTAATAACTGCTAGCCCACCCTGTTTAACATGCAACAGTGATCTTACAGAGCTATTCACCTTCTTCTTCTTGATTTAGGATTTCCCAAACTGAACTGGCAATGCAAAACGCAGGAGCGCTTAACTCAAGATTACTGGTGCTTGACAAAGCTTTAACTGATCTATGCATGAACGAAAATTACTGCAAAACCATGTGAGCATTGCAGCTCCTGCTGACTGCCTTAAGGCCAAGGACTGAGGACAGGAAATCACATTTCAAAGCCTTAACCTTTGATACTTATACTGTTGCTACTGAAACACCCTGGGAAAATAAAAAAAAGCAGGTAGGAAAGGGTATTGCTAGCAGCAAATGTGTAGGCTGTACAAGTCCATTGCCCTCATCACCCAGTAATACTGGAACGTTACACTGACTTCCCTCCCCGATACCTCATACAAGCCCTGTTCAGTTCTCTACTCAGGCTTCCAGGGGCCAACCCTGATGTTATCGCCCGCACACACACTCAAACACCTGACCGTGGAAGCCCCTGGACACAGCCAGGCGGTGATGAGGGGATACCGTACCAGGATGCATGTCGCCTGCAAGGGGCACAGCATGCTGGGGAGCACGCCGCACTGTTATGCAGAGACCTTGGAAGTGGGTCAGGCCAGAGAAGAAGTGGAGCTATAGCCCTGGAGTGAAGGCTATGTGTATAGTCCCACTGCCCACCACCAGCATTTGCCCTTTCTCTTGCAAGCAATTGCAGTCCGCAGCCTGTTTGTTGGGCCATGCACTGCTCTGCAGGATTTGCCTGCACTGCTCCCTCTGTCTCCTCCTGCTCTGCCTCTTCTTTCAGTCCCCACCCCCAACCCTTTATGCTTTGAATGACTTTCTGCTTTGCATACACCAGTCATCCTCTTCCTCCTCCAAATCCCACCTCTTTTCAAAAGCCTCCTACACCGAATGCTTCACCCAGTCCCTCACGCCACCTCTTGCCCCTACTGTTTCATCTGTCTCCGAGTTGCTCATGATGCTTAACACTCATGGGTGGACAAGGTTCACACATTCACAGACGTTTAGGGCTGGAAGGGACCTTGGGAGATCATCGGGTCCAGCCCCCCCTGCTCTAGGCAGGAAATACTGCTGGGTTCAAATAACCCCAGCAAGGTGTGCATCCAGTCTCCTTTGGAGATCTCTGGGGTAGGCGCCTGCAGCTTTCCCCTGGGGCACTTTGGTGAATAGATGTTCGCCTAGCCCCTGATGCTCTCCCCTGATACATTTGTAAGCTGCCACCAAACGCCACCCAAAGTCTTCTCTTTTCTAGGCTGAACAGTCCTATATCTGTCAGCCTTTCCTCATATGGCTTGCTCTTCACGTCTCTAATCATATGAGTGGCTCTTCTCTGGACTCTCTTTCAGTTCTTTGGATAAATCTGATAGATTTTATTAGACCAACTAAAATAGCTGGAAAAATTCTTCTTTGCAAGCTTTCGGGTACGAACACCCTTCTTCAGGCTGAGGAAGACTGCAGTAGTACTCATGGATAAATCCTGGGCAAAGTCTGTGGCACACTGCAGGTGCAAGGTGAATTATCCTTCCGTCATCGCCACGTAGCAGTGGAGCATCCATGGAACCAGAAAGGCTTACAGACACCTTGTGGCGGTGGAGACTGGAAAGAGCTGCCAGACCGACGAGGGAGCCCCCGGAAGGCAGGTTTACCCCGGTGGGGAACCCCGAAGACGTACCCGCCAACAGAGAAGAGCATGGACCGGCAAGGTGCAACTGCACTGCTTTATCAGCTCCATCTCCATCTGCCTGGGCAGCAACTGGCGGATGACATCAGGGCAAGGTGACCCGACACCAGATTTAAGGGCACCCAGGACATGCCATGATGGAAGAGATCGCTGGGCGACAAAAGCCCCATAGTAGGTCAGGCTGGCAGGCTCCAGGGCTTCATGGTACATGCTCGGACACAGCAGCTGTGGGGAACCAGATTCCCCCTTCTCTGCCTTCCCCCACCCTTTCCCTGGAGAGGGCACCAGTGGGGACTGGGCATTGTCTTTCTTTTTTGTGTTTGGCATTGTCCCTCCTGTTTAGCAGGGAGCCTCACCCAAGCAGAGGAAGACCCGAGGGACTAGGCTTGAAGCAGGGCCCAAGGGCAAAGGCTGAGAAAGCCCTCATTTACTTACCTGGCAAGACATCCAGGAGAAAGGGTCAACCGACCCTGGCCCCTGACTATGAGGGGAGTATTTGTTTCAATCTTCAGAATTTCTTCTGGTTAGTCCTTTTTACAAGCAATGCCTCATCAGCCAGCAAGCAGAAGCAGCAGACACGATTACCACCCCAGGTGGTAATGGGGTCAAGGGCCAGATGATGCACTCGCACCATTTTCTTTTGGGCCACTAGGGCTGGTGCAGAGGCCAGGAGCAGTGAGGACTGCCTTGGAATCACCCCCATCTATGTTGGCGAGTGGACAGGGTGTAGGGGAGGCAAAGCACCAAGTCCTTTGCACCCAGGCATGTGAGTAACCCCATGGGGAGCCTGTTGTGTACATCACTGGACCCTCCCAATTTTTTTGTACGACCAAGGCATGGCAGGAAAGAAGGGGCGGTTCCCACTTGAGGCTCTTGCGGCCTAATCACCGATTAGGCTGCGGGCATGACACCTCAACACCTGCTGTTCCTGATCTCCTTGGAACAAGTTTTTTGGGCCAGAGGATCCAAGAATCATAGCTTACTTCTAGTGAGGTGACCCAACAACAAATGCAGATACATGCCAGAAATGTACTTGCTCCATTGCTCTTGGGTTACACGCTGCTTGAGGTGCTTACACAGCATTTCACAGATGGAAAATACAGACTGGACTCAGTGCATAGATTGTACACCAATATAATTACTTGTATGACTTTTCTGAGATCAAAATGTCTTGGCTTTGAGGAGCCCTTTGCTTCTCTCCTATTAAGTGCATTTTGACTTTGCCTTGTAAATCAACCCTGGTCTCTTTTGCTGATAGCAGTGCACACTGGCTCTTGGAGTTAGCATACACGGATGGCCCTATCGTGATTTCTGTTATGTTGGTAGTCTCCTGTGAAATGTTAGTATTTGGAAGCCAGATGCTAAATAATGTAGTCTCAACCAATGAAGAGTAATTGCAACTGCATCCTGTAATATTAACTGCAACAAGCTAATGTTGTTGGGGTCTAGAAGGAGTAAATCGTTTTTAACCATAGCTAATGGTTGTCAGCTCAGTAGGGGAATTAGATCAAAATTAAGTGATTGATTTAAATTGGGGTAAGTACAGCAAATCAGCCTTCAGAGAGCTGCCAAGGACAATTTCCAGAGATTCTGAACCTACAAGAGCTTGGGAAGTTACTTTTTCTGTATTTATCAAAACCAGATGATTTGAGCTTAACATACACATTCTTCTCTCTCTTTTTAATATCTTTATTTTTCAGCTGGTTGGGCTCTCTCCCAGGACTACAATTTTATAAGAAACACCTGCACAAAAGGCAAAGCATATGAGTTGCATTTTAAGGGGCTGGTCCTTCAAGGTGCTGAGCAAGTCCTGGACGATGGTTTGGTGCCATTAGCTCTCATGGGCTCTAAAGAGGCCGAGGACATTCATCAGCTCACAGGATGGGTTGCTAAGGTGACATAAACAAACATCTTGTGTTTCTCTCATGCAGTGTAGGTTTAGCTTGAATGGCAATTAATTGTGGACGGCTATCAAATGAAACTCCACAAGACCATCCACATATTCATTCTTTGATTAAACCAAGTCCACTATAGCCTAGCAAGAAAAAGCTATAGGCCATTTTGTAAGACACAAAAAGAAGAGATATTTGCCTAAATTCTACTCTTTAATAAAAACACGAAATCACCTAATCTAGAAACAAAGCACTAATAAGATGTGAGCCAGGACTGAATGAACCCAGAGGTGAAGTGATGAGCTATCTGACCTTTTCACTTTTACAGCAACCATGTATATCCCTGCATCAGCAATGCGTGAGTGTTATCACTCTGAGGGCTGTTCAGCACCCTATACCAATGGCTTGGAGGGTGCCAATGTACAAGTATCTGCCAGCACAAAAGGCAAAATCCCTTATGCTGCAGTTCCTTCACCGTTTAAGTTCTTGGCCTTTGCTGAGAAGAAAAGTGGTGGTCCTGCCCCGCAGGGTTAACTTACTGCAGTTATGTCCCAGGCTAACCTTGTAATCTGGATTGTCTCTGGGGCTCCCAGCCTGGCAGCTGCACAAGAACTAAATAAACAGTAGGAAAGGAAATTAAATTCTGGGATGCATAAATAGAGGAACTGGGTCTTTCACCCCAACCAACTGCAACGAGGCTACATTCTTCTCCTGCTCCCTTCCATGTGTACCTGGAAAAGGATGTAGGATGTTAGGAGTGTTGCCTCCCCTGGCCCTGACAACGTGGAAGCTAATGTACAGTGAAACAGTCTGCAGTGCAGAGAATCTGAAGAGATTTACTGTGTCTACCAATCCTTGAAGATGGCTCTACAGAGAACAGATGTTAGAGAAAGCGCCTGACAGCCTAGTCAATGAGCATGTCATTATTCTCCAGGTGTTACCAGGAACCAGGTATTTCTGTAGACTCTCTTTGCTTCTAGTGGATTTCCAAAGATCAATATAAGTCTCAGTGGAACTGCAGGTTAAAGGCTGAAAACTTTAAACCGCCTGTTCTGTAAGGTGGCAAATCTGGCCCCAGCAATGGAAGAGTTCCCAGCATTTTGAACTTACTATGTTTCCAGTTCTTGAAACAGAAATAACCCAGAAGAAGAGAATTTGGCACACAACCATGGCTCCCTAAAAGTACAGTCACTCTACTGAAGTGCAAGAGATTGGAACATGCTCTAGAGATCTGAGTTGCATCCACCACCATATGCAACAGAAGAAGTTAGCTCCCAGCGTTCTGGTAACAGAAAGGAAATGTAAACTGGTCCCATGCACCAGGAAGTAGAGTACCTATAGAGGATGAAAGAATTTCGCTCCATTCTGTTGCCTGAAACTTAAAAACAGCTTCCCCACAAAAAATTACCCAACCAGGAGCTGCTTAAAGTCTTAACATTCTTGTATTACAAACTCATGTTATCATAAAAGCCAGTGCCACGTTCCCTAGTTTTACCTCTAAGGACAGCAATGCAAAATGAATTCACTGAAAATCAGAGTAAATGCAACCAACACATACTACAAGTTAAACTATTTTCAAACTTTGGAAGCATTTTTTCCCTTTTTCAAATAAGTACATTCTATTTACCGAAAATCTGTCGTGCATTTTTGCATTGGCAAAGTGGTCTTTGTGTCTGGGGCTAAACTGCTGTTGTGGACTGCTAAAAAGAAGCCTTTTTTAAATCTCAGAGGTGACTGAGTGTTATCGGTAGATACTGTGTGATTCTGGGCATCTCAATTTTTAAATGCCCAATTTATGACCCAGTTAAAAGGCCTGTGGTTTAGACAGGTGGTACTTAGCACTTTTAAAAAAAATCAGACCCCTCTGACATGTCTCAGTGTGGGAAACTCAAAAATTAAGGAATCCAAAATGTTGTAAACCTTGGGCTGACCCGAGGTTAAAGGGTGCACTTTGTAGCCCTTTGATTCCTA
>NW_017728928.1:7791483-7850913 GCF_001723895.1 Crocodylus porosus
AAACCTTGGGAGACGCTAGACTGTAACTCCAAAGTCAATCCAGCAGCTCATGCTGCCTCTTGCTATACAGCTTACATATATTAGCCTTGATGGCAAGTGCTGAAATCTCCTTTTAATGAAAATTAGAGCAGCTCTGCTAATCCTTAATCTATAAAGACAATATCACACAAGAAAGATGCTATGGATATTATGAAAATAACCTCTGGATTCTACCATACAACATGATCTTCACTAAGGTGCTGATTCTTCTTGTTGCCTCGATCCAGACAGCAAAACAGCAGTGATTTTGATGTGCTGGGCGCCCTCTGGTCACAATGAAACTATATAGCTATATATATATACTATAGCTGTGTTTATAGTCCAGAAGTGGTCTACTCATGAAGTTGCTAACGAGTTCAGTCATTAAATCACAAACAGATTTCTAGAAATGCCTGGCTTTCAGTAAAACTAATGGTGATATTCCCCCCTCCCCCCCCCAAACAAACTGGATATTTCTAATTCAGTTGATGGTATTAATTATATAAGCATGATAGCAGTAATAGGGTGCTTGCTTTCAAGAAGGCAACCTGATTTATCAGCCTTCATTACAAAAGCCACAAAGACATTTTTTTCCTGCATTGTACTGCTCACTGGCTTGTTTCTCAGTAATGTCTCTGACTACCTGGTTACTTATCTCTCAGAGACCCAACTGCATTCTTGGCTCCACTGGCTTGCATGCAAAACAACTCCATTGCCTTCACTGAAAGTTTTTTTTTTCAGAATTTACTGGGTTGAAAGACAGTGGGCTCTAACCCTGAGACAGACACTCATCTGGCTTTACGAATTCCAACAGAGGAAATAAATGGTCAAAAATACTGTGCAGTCCTCAGCCATCTGTTCCCCTCATCTCCTCTTTACTGCACAACAGAGAAAGAATTTTCAACCAGTGCTTCAGTTAACAAGATACCAGATCCTTAAGGTTTCAGAAAGCAGGAGGACTGGCAATGTTTTCTCCTTGTCCTTGACAGGTCTTTGTTTCTTAAGTGGTTTGGACCCCGTGTACCGCTCTTACAGTTTCAGGGTATCCTCAGAACTGTTTAGAACATTGCAGGGTTTTGTTCGTCAGCTGGGAGTATGTCAGGGATCATCGCCGTCGCCTCAATTTCAGATTGCCCCGATAGCTGGAGGAGACGGGGTTATACAGCAGTGCAAAGGACAGAGGAGGCTAACACCTGCCAAAGGACACAACCATTTGTTTGTGCTACAGTGCTCAAGCAAAACTTCTGGCTTTTGGATGAACTACAACCCCTTCCCGAAAAAATAAAAACAAAAACCCAAAAAACCCAACAACTGCCCCTCACCTGGCTATAGGCACAAAGCTAATCACAGGCTTCCATCTATCTAGACAAAAAGATCACAAGAGATTAATTTGGCAATTTGCATCTTGGCTTCCAAGGAATACTTATATAAAGCAAAGGTTGTTTCTTCCTATCTTGAACAAAATACTCATCTAGTGCAGCGCTGAAGAACTGAAAGCTACTTCTATTAAGCAGCCAGAAAAGATGGTGTTTACAGGGGCAAGCTCCACAGCTGGTCCTTGCAAATTTTACACATATGCAAGGAGTGGGTGAGAGTGGGAGGGAGAATAGCAAGGCCCTACCTAATTTTAGGTGCTAGTCCTATGATACAGAGCTGCCATATGTTAAAGGTGAACACAGTGGGAGGACAGCAGAGATTAACTATAGCGGGGTGTTCTGAAAGCAAAATTTGTATCCTGGCTGTGCTCCTCTAACGTTGCCATGATTCCTACCTCAGCTCCATCCAATATGACTACATCTGTTAGCTACTTGGCACGGGATACTTCAGGGGATGAGCAAAGCTACATATAGCCTCTTTCTTTCAATACTTTTAAATCCAAGATCAGAACCCATCACAAAAGCCAATCAACAAGATCACAGATCACATGCTGTCTCAAAGGCTGTGCTGATGGGGTGCCTGTACTTGCTCAGGCCAGGCTCTCTGGGTCGATGTGATATCTTTTATTAGACCACCTGAATAGTTGGAACAAAGCTCTTTGCAAGCTTTTGGGCACAAGCACCCTTCGTTATTTTCTCACGAGGTTTATTACAGCCAGATCACCAATGGGTCAGATTCTTTCCTAATTTACACAGGTTACAACCCCTAACGTAAACCTGCATCACGTGTCTAGTATGAAAAAGGGAACAAGATGAACTTGCTCTGGTAAAAAAATCATTCTCAATACTTCCCAACTGATCACTACCTACTTATTTTTGAATGCAGGGAGTTGCTGCTATGAAACCACAAGCTCTCAATTGGGTCCTGGGGTTTTGCCTGTCAAATTCCTTTTGGAACCGGAGTAACTGGATTTTTCCCAGAAGTGATAATGTCCCACACAAGATTTCTTGTTCCCTTCAACCAGGGCACAGAGTTAATATAAACAGAGTAAATTGAATTGCTGAGGGGGGGGAGGAGGGGGTGTGGAAATCAGTCAGTCACTTGGGGGGCCTGAAACATCCATGTCTGTGACTGAGAAGGAATTCAATTCACATGCCATTCACTGCAGCAGGGCTGTAAGGACATAGCTCAGAGGTACAACTTTTGAAACTTCAGTCCCCCAGATGCTGCCTTCTGCCCATAGGTGATCAAGTCCCCATGTACAGCAACAAGCAGGCACACAGTTTTCCAAAGTCAAAACCACCTTTCTCTAAGAACCTGAGTTCTGAACATACCCCGTGGACTTAAGGAAAAAAAAGGAAAGTATCTAGAACTGATTTTGTGTGCAAACCAACCAAGAAGGAAACCTTTTATGGAGTGGTGACTGTGCATGCCTTAAAGATCGTCAGAAGCTTTATCACCTGAGAAAGAAAGGCTACCTCTTCCCTACAGCCCTGAAGGGAGAAAAATAACCCCAATCCCATAGAAAGGAAAAGTGATTTTAGTACCCAACCCTGTCTTTTGTTACATGGGCAACTCCTCAATGCTCCTGAATCTCGACTGGCTGCTGAGACACAATGGGTTATATCTTCAGCAGCCACCTGGAGCAAATTGGCATAATTCTTCTGAAACCGCTGTGCCAAACAACACGGGTGATGTAAGCAGGTGTAAGCAGTAAAATGCTACAATTTCGATGATATATCTGCTTAGTGGGGGTTGACTATGAATGTAGCTTACATGGATTGGCTGGATATAGCAGGAAGGTGCAAGAAATCATAAGACTTGCCCTCCACGCTCTGCTTTAAATGACACCATTTAAATTCACAATCTTTGGAGGCCAAACTCCGCCCCACTGATGACGTTAGGAGCCATGCCCAATTTTATTCGTGACAAAGTTTGATCCCTACCCACTACGTCACTGGTACAATATACATTCATTTTATAGTCTCGCTTGTCAAATATGAGCAAATTACACTTGCACTCGTTTTTTCACCAACATACTCTCAGCATATAACTCACCATGCTGTGTACATCACTACTGAATGCCTTCTGGTGGACATGTGTGTAGAGGACGCTGCCTTCGCACCCAGCATAGGGTCAGTTGTACTTACGAGGCACCACTGAAGTCTGAAAAGTACTTTTCCTGTACTTTTCAGTACTTGATAACGGATGTTTAACAATCTGGTTGATCCAGAATGAATTAACGAAGGACTAAAATGCCCTTGGGAATAATAAAGTAGATCTTAAAAAATTCTCTTAAGCATTTTATTCATGTACCAGCTGCAGCTCTCCCTGACAGGTACAGAGAAATGTCTCATCCATAAAGAATGCATCAATATGAATGTTTTATTCATGGCGGTTACTCACATAAGTGGGTTTCCCTGTAGTATGTAACATAAGCCAGCTGGTTTGCTCCTTTTAAACTCTGATTTTTCATGCACTCCACAATGTTACATCCCCATCCCCACCATCAAAGATACTTATAGAAATTTTGCAGTGAGCCGTCTCTAGCTTACATGGCATCCAGCTTCCGTTCTGGAGTGTTTATCCCGTTAGATTTACAACGGACAGAATTAATGGCCCCAGCTATCTGATGGCCTGCTACAGAACCTTGAATGTTAAGGAGCCTATTAATTAACGAAAATACTCAATCATCCTTAGCACGCTGTAAAAATTGAATGCTGAAGATTCTCTACATGTCACAGTAACCACGTGGTAGGACAAGGGACAGAACTCAGATTTAACGTGAGTTTAAGTGCGCCAACATTTGGGAGCTTGTAACTATCATGATGACCAAGAAGGGGTCTTATTCCTGATTATATGCACTGGAGAGGGACAGTAGCAAAATACTTCTAAGTACCTCATGGCTCTGGCTGTTCTAAATACCAAAGAGTGAAAGGAAGGATTGAAATTCACAGCCAAACAGTACAAGAGGGTTACAGTATTCGTGCTAGTGCTGTAAAGTACCAATTATTCCACTAATCCTTATTTAAACATACAACAATTAGATTAAATCCTATTGAAAAGGATCAGCTGATCAAAAGCACCTGAAGGTAAGTTTCTTCCAGAAAAAAGATACCTTTTAGCCTTCGTACACTTTCTTTTTGAAAGCTGTACTGCGGTATGGTAGCAGTAAGGGGTAGGAGCTGCTCTTGCTTCTGGCTCTACATAGTTATTGCTCTATTGCTCTCTCAGCCCAAAGAGCTTCACCAGGTTCTACAAGGAAGGGCCTCAGGGCCAGGGCTGTCTTGACCTTTGTTCTGTGCAAGGTCCCTGGCAGAGTCAAGGGCTACCTGTACAAAATCTGACTGTACGCTCACTCCTATCACTTACAAATGCATTCACCCTGGTGAAAAGGACTGGTGCAAGAGTGCTGGTCCCACTCGAATCCAGTGGTTCAACCCTGGGGAATGGAGGTTTCAGAGAATGGTCAAGCAAAGGGACCTCACCCCTCTCTTCCTGCTCTTACCCAGAGGGTCTCTCTTTTCTAGCTCTCTGAAGGCCACTATAGATAGACATGTAATCTGGGATAGGTACTGGGAGCACTAAAGTGAAGGACCATCAGACTTAATGTAAAGACTGCCATAAGAAATGCAAAGATACTATGAAAAAGCCATCACTGAATTTTCAGATGAGAATAGGAAATGCAGAGAACGTTGTGAGAAAGCCTGTTCTTGAGAGGTTTGCAGGCCAAATCCGCAGGCTCAACAGATAATCTGGAAAGCATCTCAATATCTGATGCTTTCTGCACACTGACTTTCCACCACTGGACTTCAGAGGTTCATCCATTGCTAATCTACACCTTATTGTCACATCTGTTATAGTTTAAACCTCGAAATTGCAGCTCTTGACAGAATTCCCTCAGGCATATTCAATGGATCCTGCTTTCTGCTGGGACAGGAGGAGAACGAAGAAACTGCATTTGTGCCTTTCTGCTGGTAACAGAACCAAACTGAGAAGCAAATCAGAGAGTATGAAAGGAGACCCTTCTTCTGCCTTGCTGCTGTTTATATACATTGAAGCAAAGATGGATTTTGCTAACTGCTACCATGGGTTCTTTTAGTTCAGTCTGTGCTCTGCTCAGCTATGCTGGCATAAATGCAGTGCAACTATACTGCAGCAAGTGAAGATATCCCTGATTTACATAAAAGAGTTTGCATCCGTTACAAGAGGAGGAGGAAATCACTTCCCAGCTCCAAACGAAGCAATCAATCCTTTTTCAGACCTAATGTGATAGTGTCCTATTTTCATTGTTGCTTGTAAAATTCAGCTTGTCACAGGCTCCATAAAATGAGCATTTCTGCCTCTGTCGGCTTTATTTGCAGAGTATATAAACTTTAACAGGAAAACACTGCTCATCTTAATTTGTGTATTACTCCTTTGCATCATCCTTTGGTATAACTCTCCCATAGTAACCCCTATCAATATGAAAATAGTCAGCATATTTAATCCAATCCCTCATCCACAAATGGAATGCTGCAGCCTATCTGGTTCACAGGAAAACCATGTCTGCTCTAATAAATCTAGCTGTCAGCACCACAGGGTAAGCTAAGGACAACAGAGCAGTCAGTTAAAAATGCCCCTACTCTTGCTATGTGGCGCACAAACTTTAAATGCTCCAGTATTTACATATAATTTCCATAGTGGTCTGGGGGAAAAAGTAATTTCATTCTGCTGCAGGAGGCACCCTTGTAAGTCTCACAATCCTGTATATGCTTTTATGGCAGGCCTGTCCAAAAGCAAAATGATGCGTGCCTAACTGCTTGCAGGAACTGAACAATGTGCCAGATGTGAGAGCCGGGAGACGCTACTGGTTGTTAACCACACGCCAAATGGGCACCAAGTATGTTTTTAGCCAGCTGCTCTTCTAACCAGGGAGCGGGATGGTAGGATTCTCTGTGGAGTGGAATCTTAGCACAGTTGGGCTTCCCCCACAGGCTGGAACAAAGAACAATGTGCTTGCCTAAGTCACTTCCTCACAAAAGTCCAACAGAAACGGGAACAAATGCAGGGACACTGCTTCTTCCCCATGAATTTTTCTGGCAGCATCAGAGAACTCAGCTGAGACCTAACTGTGATCGAGAAGCCAAGTGGAATGGCTTCTACTGATGCTCCCAGTCACAATGAGGAGGGTACAGTCAATTTGCCCTTTCCAGATCACACTGCTTGAACCATGAGCAATACTCTGTCAGAACAAGAAGTCAGTATCTAGCTTGAATGAAAAGTTCACAAACATGAGCAAAATCTGATGAATCGCTGTGCTGGCTGGGGAGTGCAAATCCACGTCGAACTAAGCTGGCTTCCAGCGAGTTTGAGGTTTGATTCCAGTGTTGTCCACAGTTGTGCTGCAAAACCACTGGCCTAAATTATGCGATTCTAACCCAGATTGGTGAGCATGTACTCCTACCAGTCGCCTCAATGAAGTTGGGTGCTGTACTTGCATGGATACGTAGTTACTTTCATGAGCAAAGGTGAACAAGGGATTTAATACAGGAAACTATCTATTGCGACATGGCAGCTCAAACAGAGGAGAAGGCACCTTTATAGACTAAATTAAAGCAGACCTTTCATAAGCAGTGGCTTACTTCGTCAGATGCTGTGAAAGTACTGCAGGAAGCAACTGTTATGATCCTTTTCATAGCAACCTTACATGTAACATCCTACTTTGCTAAAGCTTCTTTCATCCAAAGATCTCAAAGCACCGTGCAATTGAATTCCCAAGCGCCCACTGACAGGCAGGTAGGTATTCCATAATCAGTCTTAACACTGAACTAATTAGGTAGCCACTGTATTCATTAGGTTAAAAACAAATTAGTGGATTTGATCCCTAAGACAGTTGATATCTATCCCAAACCTGTAAAGTATTTTGTGACTTTGGCTGCAGGGTGCTACACTCTAAAATCACTTCAAGCGCTTTGGACTTGGTTCAAAGATCTTATCATCCTTTTTTTCACTTGTTGCAAATGCTGCACTGGCGTAATTAACTTTTAACTTTCCTTTTCATTTCTCAGGAAAATAATCATTAAGGAGATTCTTTAATTACGGAAAACCCAAGGGCAAATGACAAGGGATGCCTAATCTTGATGCTTTGTATTTTTTTAATCTCCCTCCAGAGGGTGGAAAAGCTTTGTAGAGCCTTCCATTGTACTTTATACCATACACTCCTGCAACAACTTTTCAATGTCACCTTGCCTCTAGTCTCAGGAGGGTTGTTTGAAAATTAATTTGTTTGCATAATTCTTCTTGTGTTCCACCTAATTGCAGGTGAACTTGGGAGAGGGTGGAGGGGTGTGTGTATAACACCCATGCCCCCTTCATTTACCCCCTGAATTTTCAATCTCTCCTTGCAGTAAGCAATCAAATGGCACCTGCTATGGAGCTGAGCCTGCTCATTGTTCTGCTCCGCGAGATTCACACAAAGATTTTACTTTAGTTTTTGTATGGTAAGGCAGAAAGTATTCTTACCATATTTCTGATACCTAATGTGCACTGTGATTTCAACAGCTGGTCTTTGGTAAAAGAGGTGTGTGCTGCTTGTGAGAAAATATGGTATAGCATAGGCAACTGGTAGGGGGTGCATGTGCCCCCCCCGATGGCTGACACTGATACTGTCGGTAGGGCAGGTGCTCCCCCTGACAGGGCCACTGCCGTCGGCAGCTTCTGCGGGTGCCCCCCCAGATTCAGGAGGCACCAGTCACTCATGTGGTATAGAATTCCTCAGTCTACCTTCAGTCATGTAAGATGCTTGAGTACTATCATACCATCCATGTTGCACTCGGATGGACCATTTGTTATTGATTAACATAATAAATGACGATGCTAAATAGCTGGAATAAACCACATCCCACGCTTCCTTGTCTAACTGTCCAGGAACTACTGTCAGACCCCAGGCAGAGATTTTTCAAACTTCTACTACTTTTGTTAACACCAAAATAGAGACAAGAAGCACTTGGCACTCGATAACAGGCCCGATTTCCATTGCTTTATTCAGTGAGTAAAGATAAGTTAACCTGAAGGCAGTGGTAATTTGACCTGTCAATATTCTCTAATTTCAAGTTACCAATCCTAAAATTAGTATCTTCAGTGTACGGTGTAATAACTTAGCTTTTTAATCAATGGCAGGGCACCTGGGGGACTCTTGACACTTTATAATTATGATGAAATGTCTCCACCCTTCTCCTCTGTTTCACAGCAACAGAGCAACTTAATTTCAGACATAAGCCCTGGCTACAAAGGCCCTTTTCTTCACAACAAGCATGCTGCTTTGACACACCAGGGATGGTCTGAGAGAGAAGCTGCACTGGTAGCTCTACAGGGCACTGCATTACAAAGGATGCCCATCTGGGACTGGCAACAAAGAGAAAATGACTAGCATATTAGTTCTTTTCCTCATGCACTTTTCTTTGTAAAGAGACTACAGATGGAAACTGATTAGGATTAGTCAGCATCTATGGCAATTATTTCAGTCGGAGGGCCACTTACTGAGTTTTGGCAAGCCATTGAGAGCTGCATGACAGCCAGCCAGGGGCAGATAAAATGTAATTTTCTAAATTTTTTGGGGGCCCTGCAGGCCGGATAGAATGGCCTGGTGGGCGGCATCAGATCCATGGGCTGCATTTTGCCCACCCCTGAGCTATCAGGTTCTCACTCCTTTTAAAACTTACCTGGGTAGAAAGGGAAACTGATTCATTTTGTAACAACTTAATTGGTTTCCCTCTACAGCCAGTTCCTGATAAAGCATTTGACACTGAAAGGAACTGGTTAGGGCTTTTACACATGAAACAGACTGCAGAGGGAGCCGAACAGCATCTTATGTATGGTTTTCTACCTGTATGTAGCATTCTGCCCCTGCAGCATGGGTGACACGTAATAGAGAATAGATAGGATAGAGACAAATATGAAAAGGAAATAAATGCGAGGAAAGAGGACAACAGAAAAACAAAAGCGCTGCTCGACCTGGTACTGGCTGCTGGGGATGACCTAATCAGCCACCTAGTGATCAGTGGGAAGCTGGGTGACAGCGACCATCAGCTGATCACCTCACCATCCGCTGTAAAGCTGGCAAGTCAGTCAGCAACACGTAAGTCCTTGATTTCAGGAAAGCCGACTTTGACAAGCTCAGGAGACTTGTCGGTGAAGCCCTAAGGGACCACGACCCCAGGAAGAGGGGGGAATTCAAGAAGAGTGGTTGCTCCTCAAGGGAGTGATCCTCAGTGCACAAGCTAATGCTCTTCCATCTCGGAGGAAAGGCAGCAAGAGGGCACAGCAGCCCCCCTGGCTCTCCAGGGATCTGGCAGACCTCCTGAGGCTAAAAAGAAAGGCCTACAAAGGATGGAGGATATGATTCACCTCCAAGGAGGATTATTCTGCACTGGTCTGGTCCTGCAGGGAGCAAACCAGGAAAGCCAAGGCTGCAACTGAACTCCAACTAGCTTTGAGCATCAAGGACAATAAAATGTCCCTTTTCAGATATGTGGGGAGCCGGAGGAAAAGCAAGGGCAACCTTGGACCCCTGCTGAACCAGATGGGGCAACTGAAAACTGACGCCCAGGAAAAAGCCAACCTATTAAATGGGTACTTTGGGTTGGTCTTTCATCAGTCCCATGGGACGCCCATGCCCGCTACGGGACAGGGAGGTCCAGGTGAGGAAGATCCCCTGACCTCCATTAATGCTGACCTCGTGAAGGAACACCTTGAGAAGCTGGATACCTTCAAGTCAGTCGGCCCTGACAACATACACCCTAGGGTACTCAAGGAGCCGGTGAGCATCGTAGCCCAGCCCCTGGCACGGATCTTCGAGAGCTCCTGGCACTCTGGTGTACTGCCTGAAGACTGGAAGAAGGCCAATGTGGTGCCTATCTTCAAGAAAGGGAGGAAAGTGGATCCGGCTACAACATCCTAAGGGATAGCCAGCACAGGGAGGGGGCGGGATTGGATCTCCTTCCAAATGTGATAGAAACAATTTATGTGGCTTTGATGCCAACACTCACTTGATAAAGTACTTGATTCCATCGGCTGTGTATGCTTCTTCCCATCCATAAGGTAGGCCTAGAGGGAAAGAAAGGAAGAAAATTACTCTTAAGGATTGAGAGACAGGATGAACCTATGGTTTGGATATAATACTGATTAAAACCCCGTGCTCTTCCACCTGACAATATTACTGTTAGAATCCCACCATATTTTGTAACACATACCAATAATACTTATCTGCAATCAAGGTAAACAGACATACTATGCCTTTGACAAAAACTTAGATGTGTAAATGTAAAATGTACGCTTGCTTCCACACCAAAGACTATTTACAAGCTACTACATGAAATGTTTAGCCATGTGACTGCTACTAAAGTCACTGGGAGTCACAGAATTGAATCCCAGAGCACTTAACATAATTAATGGAAAATTTCTGAGAGGATGGCACTAGGTTTAATAACTAACCTACGTCTTCCTTCCCTGTCAGGTAATTCTTAGGAGCACAGAATTAATTCTGAGATGCAACCCTGGTTATTCACAGTGGATTTTATTCGGAATACTGCTGTACAAAAAAGACTGCTGCTAATTTTCTGGTCTTGGGTAATGGACACTGAAAAAGATCTGAACTTGACTTTTTGCCTGTGCCATGCTATACCTCTTCTCTTCTCTTTGAAAATTTATTTTAAAAAGAAAAAAAAATGAAAAGCAATCCATGGCAATGGATTACACAGCATGCATCCTGGATCAGACTCTTTGCAGAGGTTGAAAAAAGCTGGAGAAAGCAGCATTAGTCAATGGGAAAAGATACTCCTGTACTCAGGTAGCAGTACATTTTAACTCTCTGCAAGGTGTATTTGATTTAGAAGCTGTACTGAATTGGTTGCAACACACAGTCTCTGAAAACTTCTCCACGAGGGAGGTCCCCAAGCAAAATGGCATTAGAAACCCTTCCCCAAAAAGTGCCTAGATCCTTCCCTTCCACCACTTCACCTGGATATCTATCTTCACCATTACTCCCTTCCCAAGTGTCTATTATATCAGCTGAGACACTTAGCAAGGCGGGGGGGCTGGCTTACTTCTGTAACATGGGCAGAGCTCCTTGCACCTGCAGAATCATTACTTTCCAGAGCACAGTGAGGGAGCAGGTGCAAACGATTTTGCAATGCTGATTAGGCCCAGAGGTACTGACTTAACAAAATCAAAGAGCATTAAGTTATGCACACTGGGTGAAGAGGCTCAGTGTCCTCTATGCTATTTAATAGAGCTTTTAAAAAAAAAGTTTCAGTGGAATTTTTCCAACTAGCTCAATCTTGTAATGTCTCTTCAACATGGCACCTTCTATGGTGCTTGCTTAACCCATGGTCTTTGTCAATGACATCTACCACAAATGTCCACAAGCGCCTCAAAATATATCACCCAGTACCTTCAGGACAAAAAACCACGGCTATCTCCTTCTATAGGATAAATATAAGGTTGTTGAGGCATAACAGCTCCTGGGATATCCCCTGTGAGGGAGGGTGGGAGGAAGACATTTTAAGTGATCAGTGGGTTGCCTTTAATGATGAGTAAAATTAAACTAGCAACCAACAGCTGTGAGAAGAAGCAGACTCTGTTCCCCCTTTTTTCTCCAAAACGTATGAACCAGCTGACAATGTCATTAAGAATAGCTGATTACATGCATAATAGCTTGACAGGAGAGGAAACAGATGAGAACCCAACATGAGGTACAATTTTGAAATTGAAAATAAACCATTTTTTCAGATACATTTTTTGAATTAAAAAAAATAAAAACTCCTAAAAGACCTCGTGCTTCTACAGTCAGAAAAGATGGAGCTGTTCCTCCCAAATGGTAGTTTGTCTATGGATTTCCAGGTGGTTGGGATTTTGCCCTACATATATGTCTGCTTCCTCTGAGCCCTTATCAGCCCTGTTAATGCTTTGCCAATTTGCATGCTCCAACATCAGAGTATAATAAATCTGTGCAATCATTAAAGAGACCTCAGTGACTGATCTGCCTTCACACCTTAACAAGTCCTCAGTGATGACTGCTTTATTCAGCAGTGACAACCACTCTGGCGGTGGTGAGGGATCTGATTGATTAGATACAAGGGACTGCCTTCATGACAGCGTGTTCAGAATTCGCAGGACCATTGATCAGCCAAGTGTATGAAACAAATTAAACTCTGTTAGCTGGTAATACCTTGCCATCCATCTCGCTGTCTCAGTGTCATTTGCAACTATGATATCTCTGATTACAGCAAAGGAAAGCAAGCACTGGAAGCCCCTGGATTTGGCTTGGATAACTGATGATTTCATCCAACTGCTCCACTTCATTGTTGCAAAGGAAAATAACGTACAACTACAAGTTTCCATGAAGAAGCAATTCCTGACAAGTGAGTGCAAGAACATGAATGTTCATGATTGATGATGGCATGTCACCGGGAAATAAGGCTAGAAACAGATGTTGCATTTGTCCCTGGACAAGCTGTATCTCTATCTGTCCCTGAACAGAAATATTCTAGGTTTGGTGTGTACATACATCACCTTTCTAATCAGGTTTTGGAGAGCAGCTGAACATATGGCAGCTTTTCTGAAATTGATTCAGTGATGCAATCCCAGGATCATTGTTCAGATAAAATGTTAGTATTTCTTGTCCCATGAACTTTTCTAGGATTTGTCTGGGACAACAGGCATGGATGTCTGAACAACTACACTTTGTCCATGGATAAAATGGTTTATCCTGGGATAAATGCAATGTATGTTCCTTAAGAGCTGTTAAGATATCTGCTAGTCCTTCATTTGGCTTCCTGACTTCTACTGCGTCAATTTAAAACTCCTCCACACAACACATCAAAACACCAATGTCTTTAATTTTATTTCCTATATTTCATATTTGTCTCCTTATTCCCTCCTCCTTCATCCTTTGTTACCACTGTTTGCACTTCTTTTTCACACTACTCCTTAGGCTACCTCCTAAGCCTTGCTCTCTTGCTTCTGCTGTCCTTGAGTAGCCCTTTCACTTCCTTCATGACTACTTTTTTGAGGAATCATTCATACACTGATCTGCTGCAACTGAAGCCTTGCTTGTAGAAAGGTTTGCTCCTGGAGGGGAAACTTCCAATTGGAGTTAATAGGAGCTGAAGGTGCTCAGTAATAATCAGGTGTGTGATCTGAAATGTGTAAGATGTGGCCTGCCTAATGTTAAACTCATTCACTCGTAGACGTCTTTTGTTTCCTACCAGTTTTGTGAAGGGCTACATTTATTTACAGAACTGGGTTAAGTAATAGATGTAGGTGGTGGGCATCTGCAAACTGCTTCTTTCAAAAGAAAAGAAACCCCCCCCCAATCTTATTTCAAAAGTAGCTTCTGTGCAAAAGAAAACACAAATTGTGCTGACTGAACGTCACAAATAGGTGATGTTTCCAAACTTAGATACAAACCAGTGTCATAAGAATATTTAAATAAGAGCTAGCATAAAACTGCATGCACCTGTTTCTAAAGCAGTATAGTCTTTGGATATAGGACATACCAGACTGGCTTAAACTTAGCCAGAATTCATTGCAAACTGCCAATGTTGTATAACACTAGTTTATGTACAACTTTGCTAAAATGAACCCCGATGTTGTATCCTGAGTACTTAATTAACTAATACAAGGGAAATACTTGGAAAAGCAACATTCGAAGTACTCTAATACCCTGTTGCAGCTGATTACAGAGAAGCAAGGCAGTCTCCCTGGTGACTGCTTGCCTTCAGTGCAAGAGACCGCAGTGATTACCATGGCTCTAAAATAAGGGGCAGGGATGAGATGATATGAAGGAAAACAGGACTTGAAAGCCTTAGATTTGATTGAATCTATTCAGTACTTCATGAGCTAGGGCTTTTGCTTGGGTATGTGGGGGAAGGACAATGTTTTCTGCACTGATGCCTGGGTCCCTGTAGATTGCAATAAATGGAAAGCCAGACACCAGACTAGATCATCAATCAGTGTGAATACAGACCGCATGCTGCTTATCCTATCCCACATCTTGTACTGTCCTCTAGAATAGAAAATGCAGAAAGCATGGTCGTGACAGCATGTCGTTCAGGGAAATAAGGCTTTTACATTTTCTGGGAAGGGGCTGAGAGCTTTCATGGACTACCACCCAGTGCAGACTGCCTCTGTGCAATACAGCCAACTCCTGAAATGCACAGATAGTCCCAGCTGTACAACACTGAATTGGCAGTTCTGTGCAGCAGTGCTAATTTTAAAAGAAAATTCTGCCTGATTTATTCAAGTCTTGATTGAATTTCCTCATTTTACTGGGCAGTCATCACAGTCTGTAAATAGTGAAGTGATGCCATTATTTTAGTAAGACATTAATGAAAAAAACAAGTAGTTACTGGTTTCAAAGAGAGATGCAGCTGTGCTCCTGATCAAACTTACCTAGCACCAAAACATGTACATTCTTACTCAATTTTTGCTCTGGCAAAACTGGCACAGATTTGTCTTCATGGGCTAAAAACTGCTGAGCTACCCCCCCAAATATACTATTATTTCATATTTTCTGATATATTTGGTCAATACGAGAAAAGCAGGCAGAGTCTAGCTGTACTAAAAGCTTAAGCACATTCTTGTGTTTAAGCATGTAAGTGGTTAAGTCAGGTGTAGATTAGAGCTTTGGTACTAATAAATAGAGCTGTTCCTTAGATAAAAAATGATCTTAGGTACCTACAGGAAGTCTGGGCAGTCCTGTGGGATACCAATGTATTCAGTGATACGCTTGCAGGGATAGGTTCATGTTAAGCACACAGCTGTGTAAATGTGGAGTTTTTTTAACATCTCACCCACTTCTGCTACTCCCAAAGATGCCTAACTTAATTCATCTGAGCTGTGGTCTCTCTTGCATAACATTTATTTTCCATTGTACATTACTTTTTGTTTTCTGACCTTTTCCTCACTAATATGGCTAAATGGACTGATCTGTATTACGATTTGGAATCCTACATCTTTATCTGATCTATCCAGGTTCTTCTATGTCCCTTTGCAACGCACCATTTTTAACTCTATATTAGGGGTGTGTGCAGCTTTGGCCACGGATTCAATTTGGAGAAGATTCGGCCCGATTTGGAGGTCTAATCACTGTATCCGAATCGAATCAGGCGACTAAAAAAACCCTCTGAATTGATTCAGACCGTCTTGGATTGGTGAGAATATCACTGGGTACAACTGTGGAGCACAAGAATGTTGAGTGCCTTGTCGAGTGAACTTCATATAACAGGGACTTCTTGGGAGCAAAAACAAATGGGTAAGCAAAACCCTCACTTCCTTCCTCCCCAGGTGAAAGTCCAAGAGTCCAGAATCTTTCAGGGCTGTACAGCCTTGCCCTATTGTTTTATATTTAATTACATAAAAAAAATGTTGAGATATTTGTAGTCCCTTCTTTATTCACAGATGTTTTGGTCACTGCACTATAAGCATGCTTAGTAGCTTTAAAAAAGTACATATTGGCATTATAAAACGCTCCATAGCCTGGGCTGATTAACAGTTCCACTTTGAACAGATGCAATGATCCCCTCTCAAAAGTCCTAACAATAGCATGAATCGTGGGCTGTACATTTAGCAGAGTAGGGCAGGTGATGTGCGTAACCACTCTACAAGAACATTCTGACCTTTTAATTGTTCTCATCAGATTAAATTTGCCCCAGTTTTGTTGAAACTATTCATTTATTTTGCTTACAAACATTTAGCATTGCCTTCAGCTTTTCACAAAGTGAATGACACTTCATTTCTTTATACAGCCCAATTATCATCACTGCTACTGGTATCAGTACCTTCAAGGAAGAACATAGCAACCTAATCTCCTATGTGAAGCATACAGATCCTTTCACAACAACTCACAGCTTTATAATCCATAGTGACACGGGAGCTTGCCTACATTTAGTTTCCCATCATGGTTAATCAAGCTCCTGGCTGTATCATTAAATCACCTAAAATGGAGTATAAGGTCTGTCTAGAATTATAAAGCCAAGCTGTACGTGCATTCATATTCAAAGTGAAAAAAAATTCTCTGAGCCATACAAGGATTAAGGATGCCTATATTCACATCTTCTCTGATTGCCTTAATTTTATGATTATATTTTTTTTTAAAAAGAATAATGGTGCAATTTAGTTCAGTATCACCCTAACTTTTTTCTCCATGCTGGTTGATGGTTAAAATAAATGACTGAAAAAAAGAGGTGATTCCTACAGATAAAATGCCGAAATAAATTCAACAGCATATTATTGGGATAACAGATTTGTTGCAGTGCACTGAACAGTTATTTCCTTCTTTGTCTTCTGACAAATGATATCAGGAATAAATGACGTCCACTAATCCAGCTCTTACCCCTTCTCACCATGGCCTATTTATGATGAAAGTTTCTCAGAAAATCAAATCCTTTTGAAAAGATCCTCAAGGCCTGGTCATTTCCCTGTAGTACCACCTGGCAATGTGGAGATAGGATGGGGACTTGAGGATCCCATTTGCTGAGTCTAAACCTCCTGGTCTGGAAGCCAAGAGTTTTAGTAAGTTATGGGGAAAAGTCAGGCACGAGTTAGTGAGATAACTTGTGTTACACAAAATTGGCAGTAGAGCCCCTCTAAGAGGCTGTACGCATTAGCATATCTTGAAAAAGTCAGTAGAGAGATACTTAATATGAGGTGTGCCAAAAAGAGCTTGAGCATACCTGAGAAAATGGCCTTTTACTTTTGAGGCTGTGGATGACGCCTACTGTGTGCTCACAAATTGCATGAAAAAAGCAGGTTGAGACAAATGGTGTTCAGAAAGGAATGCATGCTTTAGGTTAGCATCCGCGTGCTGTCCCATTCCACTGTCTCCCCCACACAAATATGCATTTTCACCTGATGAATAACGCTCTAGCTAAAGGGACATTCCATTCTTTCCTGCTGCATATCAAATTCCCTTCTCGGAACTGGATCTTCTCTTGTTGTTGCAGGTTTAGTAAAAGAGAGAGATGGCCTCCGTGTTTTACAAGTAGTGACATTAGAGAAGTCAAACCAACAGAAGCTCATGCTAATTTACAGAGTGGCTGGCATATTGGCTTACTTTCCCCCTCAAAATAATTATGTTACTGCAATTCAGCCAAAATCTTTTTTTTTTTCGGTCCCTCTTACATTCAGGGAAAGCAGGTGAAACATGTTTGTGTGTTTTCCCAGTTCCTGTTAATTTGACTCCTCTGTGTTAGAAAACAGTCTCGTTTGCATCCAGTGAGCCAACAAAGGAACTATTGTGCACCAAATACCAATATCCAAATGTTACTAAATAATTTTAGGCAACAAGTTAAATTTGTCAGAAAACCTGACTTAGCGATCATCTCTGAAAGCTTTTGAAAATGTCGAATAAGGACATCCCCTTTATTCTATTATTGGCCTGAAACTAATCTTAAAAATAGCAGTTATAGGGCTATTAACAGCAATCATCCTATCAGGTGATTTATTGAGTGGCATTTGACTGATCGGGGATTAAGGTGCACGATGGAACTTTTTATCAGATACCATTATAGCTGCCTTAGGTTCTTCTAACTTGCAAAATGAAGATATCAACATTTTGAACCACCTTTGTCTATGTTAGCATGGCTACAAAAGTTCTTCAGAAGTTAATGGGAGTTGCACCCATCCATCCATCCAAGTTTGGATTTCTCAGTCTCAAAGAAGGGTAAAGATACTCCTCTTGAAATGGTACTTTCCTCCTCCTGTCCCATACAAAAAGGTGAGTATGTGACATTTTAAAAAACATTTCTGAAAAATTAGTGGAAGAGGATATACAGTTTCCCCCTCCAAACAACAGAACAATGTGTTCTTTTCAAATAAAAGCTTTTCATATTTTCATACTGTAAGATCTGAGCCATCTCCATTGCTCTGGCAAGTTATTAAAATCAGAAGAGAAAGGTCTAGCTGAGACTCATTTTCAGCTAAGCAGGAGGCTAGTGATAAAAGTAAGAAATAAGCATGCTGTATCGAACATGAACAATAAAACACCTTCTCTTGCCTCACCAATGGCAATCAAACATGTACAACCAATTATACACAAATTGCTGAAGTCAACAAACCTTGCAGGTCACACTTAAAAGTAACACTGCTATAAAACTTCCTGGTTATATTTTAAAGGAAAGAGAAATAAAGTACTGTATGGTCTTTGTCACCAAATAGAGCTGTTCCCTTTCTGGACTACATTGCATTCATATATTAAGGTATTACTTGCCAGGTTCAAGGTGAGCCACTTGGATAGTCACTACAGCTATAACTTCAAAGGGCATTTCTTCTCTGATCAAATGGAGCGCTTTAGTGGTCCTGGGCCACTGACTGGAAAAGCACTGCCTTTTGAAATAAAAATGCAGCGAACTGACAGAGCACTTCAGTGGTCCCATTCACTTGCTTCACGTGGCTGGGCATACCCCCAGCTAATTTGCAAGCTCTCATTTTTGCAAGGGGGTAACCTAACCCTGTGAAGTATTTAGGTTGCATAGTGCATGCAGTGTACACATACGCTGCGTCTCAATTTTGGCTTCTAAAATCTCTCGGGCAGTCACATAGGGAAGTTGATTCAGAGTATGGCAAAATGCAAATTTAAAGCCAACTAGTTCTTTGTTAAGTGTCCTGTGCGGACACTTGTATTCCAGAATAAAGGTGCCTTATTCTGAAGTAGCATAATCCACTTCCAAATGTAATTGAACTAAATCAGAATGAGATACTCTTATTCACAGATTGCAAGTATTCTGGAAGATGAACATACACACAAGCAATTAAACAGTAACAGTTAATCAGCAACAGCTATTCTGGAATACCTCACTATGGAGGAAAAAACCCTAAATCTTTTTCTACCCTTTTAAATTCCCCTGTTCTCTTGCTCTCTTGATTGCTATCTGCATCTTGGAATTCATCTGTCTCCTTTCTTTAGCGGATGAGCTTCTCCTGTCACCATCTATTGTGCTACCCACCCACTTCCATCACTGTCATTTCACATTGCTCATTGAAGCATGTGACTGTTAAATATAAGTTTAATTAGAAAGCGTAGCATTTATTGGTCACAAATCAAAATGACTGTGTCTAAAATTAGAACTGAGCAAACCTGACTGAAATTCTAAAAGTAATAGTATTAAATGATATGTTTTTCTCGCTAAGTAATATCTGACTTTCATGCACTGAGGGTGAAATTAAATTCAGTGCAGAGGAGCCACCTACACTGAAGATACAGACCTCTTCCTACTGGAGTTAATTTAATCTCCGAATGTATCCTAATGGAGATACACCAACAGACATGCTTTTTAGATCACCCTGTTTTAAAAAATACATCAACACCTGTCTAGAGCCCAGGATAAGCTATTCCTAAATCAGAATATATGGAACTGGGTGAAGGAATTAGCTGAGGAAATTTCAGAGCCATTGGCTATCCCTCTTTGAGGACTTCTGGAGGTCAGGTGAAGTCCCAGATGATTAATGCCCATCTTTAAGAAAGGGAAGGAGGAGGATCCAGGGACTTGCAGATTAGTTAGCCTGACCTCAATACCTGGAAAGATCATGGAGCAGGTTCTCAAGGAATCTACTGTGAAGCACCTAGAGGAGAACAAGGCGATCAGCAACAACCAGCATGGATTCACAAACAGCAAGTTATTCCTGACCAACCTGATTTCCTTCTATGATAAGGCGACAAGCTCTGTGGATGTGGGGGGACATCAGTGGATATGACCTACCTTGACCTGAGCAAGGCTTTTGACACTATTTCTCATGATTTTCTCATTAACACGCTATGGAAATACAGACAAGATGAAGGTACTGTAAAGCGGGTACATAACTGGTTGCATCATCATGCTTGGTAAGTAATCATTATTGGCTCAATGTCTGGCTGGCAGAGATATCAAGTGGGGCTTCCCAAGGGACTGGGCCGGGTATTGTTTAATATCTTCATTAATTATTTGGATGACGGTTTGAGAGTATGCCTAGCCAACTGGCAAACAACACCAAATTGGGTGGAGTTGCAGACTCTTCAGAGGGTAGGGCTAGGATCCAGAATGACCTAGACTGGAAAAATGGTCCACACTCACCAGATAATATTCAGCAAGGACAAGTGCAAAGTCCTGCACTTGGGATAGGATAACTGCATGCAGGGATACAGACTGGGGAATGACAGGCAAGGCTGTAGTATTGCAGAGAAGAACGTGGGCATTACAGGAGACCATAAACTGAATATGAGCCAAGAGCGTGTTCTTGTTGGTTCAATGCACTGTTTGTATTAACAGGAGTGCCACTTGCTAATCAAGGGAAGCTCTATTCAACACTAGTGAGGCCTCAGCTGGAGCACTGTGTCCAATTTGGGGCATCACACTTCAAGAAGGATGTGGAGAAATTGGAAAAATTCCAGCACAAAACATTAGAAATGATTAGGGGCCTTGGAAACATAACATACTGACGGGCTGAAAGAATGGGAGTTCTTTAGTATGGAAAAATCCAAGATTGACGGGGGGGCTTGATAAGTCTTCAAATACCTGACTAAAAATTACATTGATGATGGCTGTAGGGGACAGGACTAGGAGCAATGGCCTCAAACATCAGCAGGAATAATTTCGGTTGGAGGTTAGGAGGAACTTTTTGACTATGAGGGTGGTCAAATACTGGAACAGGCTACTTGAGGAAACTGTAAAGTCTCTATCTTTGGAAGGTTTCAACAGCGGGTTAGACAGACACTTGGCTGAGATGGTCTAGTCAGGAAAGGCTTGGATTTGAGCAGGAGGCTGGACTAGATGACCTTGTGAGGTCCCTTCCAGCCCTACCTTCCTATGATTCCTATGTGATTATCCAAGTGAAAAAGGCCCAAATTCAGTTCTCAGAACAGTTAAGGATGCAAGAAAATAACCTATAAATAACATCCACTTAAAACACGTATGTTTTACATTGCTAGGTAGAAGTCAATCCTATAAAGAAAGCTGGCTTAAGACTTCTGTGGCACTTAAATTGTATCTCAGGTATAACCATTTTCCTTCCGCAAACCCCTCTTAAAAACACACAGATGTCCTATTAGGTTCTCCTTCAATCTTCTTTATGCTCCCTGGTATCTACACTATTATACCCGTGCATCATATCTCACTGACTGGCTAGTTTCTAGCTTCTTAAATCTTATCTACTTAAAAAGGGATGATGGAAGGGACTCTTTTTATTCAAAATAAGCACAGTTTCCTTGCAAAGATCTGACTGCAGCACAGTCATAGCAACCAGGGCCCACATATCTACCCAGCTTCTTGGGTGGCTTTTTGGATTGTGAGTTCTGTGTTGTCATGACTGTTTCAATGTCTGAGTTAGCCAGTTGAAATCTAGCTTGCATAGGTCTACGTAAGTGGACTGCAGTGTAGTTACAGACAGATATCTACTTTTCCACTTCTACTGGTGGTTGAACCACATTGGCAGGATAAGGTGAAGGGAAGAGTGATTTTGTACACAAGGAGATTCTGGATTCAGGTCCTGTCTCTGGTGCAAACTGCCTGTGTGACTTATCTCTGTGCTTCAACTTCTCATCTATAGCATTATAATAATGTTCCCTTCTCCTACCTTAGGTGTGTCCTGATTATTCAGACTTTAAAAGCACTTTGAGGTAGGGACTTTTCTACTTTATTACACATAGCACTTAGCACAAAAAATCCCTAGAAATACTGCAATATAAATGAATATGGGCATGGAGGAAGCAATGACTTAGTCTAAGGAACATGAACTTCTGTCTCCATAGCTATTGAGACTAGGCATGACGTTCATGGGAAGTTGCACAAAGTCAGGTGAATTTTGTCACAGAAAGGATGCATAGAAAAATGGAATAAAGACCTCAGGATTTGGCCCTAAGTTTTTAGAAGTCAGCTTTTTAATAAAGTCTTGCACAAGAAATATTGGAGAGGAAACTAACAAGGCTCATCTGCATATTGGCTCATCTGCATTTTAAGGTATAATAATGTCGTATACTTGTTTTTCATTCTTAAAATGTTTTGATTAAAAAGTCAGCACAGACGGTACCTGCTCAACAGCTTACTCATCATTTATCATTAAAGGTAGGTGAATGGAGAAAGAATAAATCAGCTTTCTAGAGATGACAATACAGAGGTTTGAAATCTAGGTCACATTAAAGAACATTTAAACACTGATTTTTTTTCCTTACTGTAAAACAACAGGAACAGTGAATACACTACTTATCAATTACTGTACAATTAGATAAGTTTACATTTGGCAATCATTGATCCTCCTGGATCACGGTGTATGCATGATGGCCACCCAGACCTTTGATGCATATGCCTGGGCAGGAAGTTTTTGGAGGAGTGGAGGCTGGCCACTGAGACAGAATCCAAAGACCATACTAAGTCCAGATGTTTGGTGCTTCCATGGCTGTAGTCATCTAAGTGTCTGGGAATCAAACCCAGGTCTCCTGTGTGGTAGACAAAGATTCTAGCACTGAAGCACCCTACTGCAATTAAATACATAATTAACTTTATGGGGAGAACATCCAGGCATCCCGAGGGAAGACAAGCTCTAATGGTCCCAAACTGCTGGAAGACCATTTTAGATTGGACATAAGGAAAAACTTCTTTACTGTCTGAGTCTCCAGATTCTGGAATAGACTCGCCCAGAAGTGATGCAAGCACCTACTTTGGCTACTTTTTAAGAAACGCTTGGATGCCTTTCTTGCTGGGGTCATCTGACCCCAGCTGACTTCCTGTGTCTTGGACCTGATGATCTCATGAGGTCCCTTCCAGCCCTAATGTCTATGAAATCTATGAAATATAAAAAGATTTTGTGTATACCTATCTTGGGCTTTTTATCTGGCTTCCCTATTTGTGTGCACATAGGAGTTTTTATATTTGGAACCTCAGACGTCAAATCAAATATGTGAACCCCGATTCCTCCATGCTGCGGAAACACCTACAGCAAAGAGACGATACTAATCCATGACTAAAGTTCTTGAGATGTACTGTCCACATGGATGCCCTCCAGGTGGGTCTGCCTGTACCACAGCACTCAAGCTGGGAAACTTTGTATCTGCAGTAATTGCCACTAGATTACATTGACATGCAAGGTTTCCTGGTCCCCATTTCGAAGACACCTGCATGATCTACATTTATAAGAGCAATCAATTACAATCTCCCTCGACATCAAGCAACACCACACTCCTTCCAATTTTTTGCTTTAAAAATCAATCCACAGCCTGGCCAAACAAACATGTTTTACGCTGTGCTTTGAAACTTGCCAGACAGATATAAAAACCAACCCCCCCAACAAAACAAACAGCTCCCTCCCTTCACTCCCCAAGATCAAATGCAAGCAAAACCAAAAGAAAACCACTTTGTGAATTTGTTTGGCACCTCCCACTCGTTTATACATCACTAGACCCCATATTTATGGTTGGAAGAAACTGGGCAGAACTGTCCACAGCTTCCTGAGACCTCCTGATTCTAGGGATAGATCATGGCATCCTCTGTCTTTAAATCCAGGTGGCATCATAGAAAATTAAAAAGAAAGGCTTCTTGGCACACACAGGAGCTTTTTCAACAAAGAAGATGCTGTATGTCCAATCTGCTATTTAAGCATGTAGACAATAAGTATGTGATGATTATTAACCTAACTCAGACCAAGCATATTCTTCCATCCCAGGACAGCATTTGTGATCCAAGGAATAATGAAAAATAATGTAGAAAAACAAAGTGCAATAAAACTTTTGGACAAACTTGAACAGAACCTATGCTGCCTGCCCCTATTTTCAGGCTTGCAGTCCCTCATTAGTCATCCTTCTTCATAATGAAGACTTTAAGAGGATGAGACAGTGTAAGGTGCTGCATGACACTGCCTTAGAGTCATCCACTGACATCTTTTTGTCAATGAAAATACACTGCAGAAATGTAAAGTAGACAGGACTGATAAAATAGGAACAAGCTAGTTTAAATAAACAATCTCTAAGCCACTAAGAAACCTGCCTATTTGTTCCTGAGAGTGCAGAATATGACTAAGTACATTGTAATCAGTTTGGCTGCTATCATAATTGTTGAAAGGTCGGATCAGAGTTTCTTATTAATACATCTTCCATCTACTCAGACAAATCTCTCTCAAGCTGATTACAATGGAGTATTTGTAAAGGAGGCACTGCACTCAGACTCGGGAGATCTCTCTTCAGTATCCAGGTTTTTTTAGACTTACTTTGGGACTTTTCATTAAGTCACTGCACTTCTTTATGGCTAAGTTACCTCATTTATAAAACAGGATAAACTGTTGTTACGATACATTTGAGGCACTCAGATACTATGATATTGGAACCAATACCTTTTAACAGGTGAGAACCCTGCAAAACCTTGGAGCCTTAAAAGGTGAAACAGAAGAACATTTTCAGTTTAGATTTAGAAAAATAAAAGCTAAGTGAGGGGGGAACCCCCCAACACTGGTTCAAATATTTTGGGTTGAAGAGTTCGTTGTCAGAAAATAATGTTGGAATATTTTGTAGGAACTTACTAATTAAAAAAAACATAGAGGAGCGTGAAAGCAAATTGTTAAGGCTGTCCCATTTTCTTTCAGTAATGTCAAAATGTGTTTAGATACGGAAAAACTGCCTCATTTCTGACTACCCCCTCAGCTTCGATACTGCATACATTTTAATTCTGCAGTACATTTATATACATTTTATCTAAACACATTAGATATCTTAGGTGTATTTTTTGACATTATCAGGATGAAAGTATTAAATGTCATTGAAACGAAACATTTACAAGTTCCTACGTTCTTTGAAATTTCAATTCAATATAAGCCTCCCCCCCCACAAACAAACCCAAACAACCCAACAACACCAAAACAAAAAACCCAATTGAAGCTTTTCTCACTCCGATTTGGATCAAATACAGAACCAGATATGTCAGAGGATTGCCAGAACAGAAATGGCAATTTCTGGCCAGTTCTGCAAAACACTTTTTCTATTTTGCACGAAAGTTTTAAACCTTGAACTGTAGCTTTTTTGTAGATTAGAGCATTGTGGTCAAGATCCTCAGTTGGTTTAAATTAACATGGCTTCATGGGCTTAAGGAAAAAAGAGGACACATGAGCGTTCTTAATAGATCAATGAGACTGTGGTGAAAATGTCCAAATACGCCCTATTCACTTCTTCTCACCAACGTTAGGAGAGGTGGAACTGTACTAAGGGCAGCAGAGTAGTAGAGCATTCACAGTTGCAGGCAAGATGGCAGAGAGATGAGGTCAAGTTTTACCTTGTTGATGACTCTGAAACTCATGCTAAGCTCCGGCCTACTCGCAAAAGTTAAAATACCGAATACTGCAGCTAATTGCATAATGGAAGAGGATGCGAGTTCATGGCTAGGCCATCTGAGAAGGAATAATGAAGCATCTCTTCCAGCTTATCTTGCTATATTCAGGATGAGATTTCAGGCAGACTCTTAGTTGTCTGGTGTGTAACCACATGAAATGTCTATCCTTGATTAATTAGTATGGTAAATATTTCTTTTGCGACTAACTCATGTTCATGTACAGGAAAAGACATTCTCCATATGTGATAGATGTCTCCTCCTGATTTAGTATGTTTTTCCTGGCTGCTAATAAGTTTCTTGATATGTTCCAAACTGGATCACCTCTTGTTACTGAAGAAGGTAACTCATTCAAATTAGAAATTTCTGCTAACCAGTAATGAGCAGGTTTTTCCTGTCAATTACTGCTCAGGACTTTCTCTTGATTTACACAACTAAAAGAATGCTTTAAAGATGCTAAACTAAGGGTATAAAAAGGCAGTACAACAGAAAACAGCATGCGCGCTTCAAGAGCGAGAAATCTCTCTGACACCAGTTGCTGACGCGCCCGATTTACTCGAGAAGTTGAAGAGAAACAGACCGTCTCTTCGTCTCCTGTTTGGTGAGAAATCACCACCTTATAGCTAATTATTGGACTTTGATTTGGTTTGGGCTCACTTGACTTGATTTTAAATACTTGTAGTAAATAAAGCCTTTCTATCACCCATCGAACAAGGTGTCTTGTCAATCCCTGGGCAAGTCCAGAATCCTAGGTTTTTATTTGCTAACACCTTTAAACATCAAGGTGTAGCCTGACCCATCCATACCTGTGCTTGCTCAAGCTACCCAGAAACGCAGAGCATATCCAAGCGCTAGGACTCAGCCCAGATCTCGAGGCTGTGTGTCAGAGTTAGCAGACTGAGCACTCAACTTCTTATAAATATTTAACTGATGACTTGGTTCAACAATCAGCCATGCAAAAACAAGCTGGTAGTTTTCATATCATCTCCTTATACATCTACACAGAACATGCTTGGATTTGTCCCGAGGACTATAGAAACTGTTCTCAATGCTACAGTAGTTTGACTTGTAATTTCAATTTGTTTTGTTTTTCTATCTACATAGAAGAAGAAGCTGTTCCCTTCTGGCTTTGTTATTGTGACCTGATTTTCAATGCATCTAACAAGCTGTTAACAAGCTGCCAATTATCTATGCAAATGAGTAGGAAAAGATATAAAGTTTAAGGATTCTAGTGCAAAATGTAAACTTATTATTATTTCATTAACTGTCTTTACCCATATGTCTTAGAACACCTTTGCTATCTTGCATGCAACGAACAACTTGGAAATGAATCAGAGGTGAAAGGTTGCACTTACTCTGTACTTTCATAAGTTTACAAAAATATAAATCGAGACAAATTATGCTCTCAGGAACACTGGCATAAATTTGGAATAACTTGACCACACTGAAGTTACTCCAGATTTCAAGTGGCACAACTTCAAATCAGAATTTGTCTTGAAATTTAAAAGGACTCTATTTTAAGATGCAATTTACTTTCAGTGGTTTGCTCCTTTCTAGAGAATGGGAGAACAGACCTGGGACATAACCTGCATTTCTGGCAAAATCATTGCATATAACTTCATTTACATGACCCAAAGAGACCCATTTTGAAAACGTAATGCCCTATCAATACAACGGCTATAATATCTTCTACAGGAACATTTACAATTTGATATTAAAATTCCAGCTGACCTGCTAAAATCCTTTAATTAAAGTCAATTTATGCAGTTAGTAATTCAATATATCCAATATCCTGCCATTAATAAGATTTCATCCAATTTGTCCACATTTTGGTTCTTATCAAGAATTAATTTACAGATTATTTTAGAAAGAGCCAGGTTTCTTTAATGCAGGCTGAATGACAGTTTTGTGATTTCTAATTCCACTGTAAAATGGTGCTATTATTCACAAGCTGGCACAAGCTTCTAATTGGGAATTACATTTATGGCTATATTTCCAGGTGTGAGAAAAATGATCCTCATCAAAATAATTAGAATAGGTAGGAGACCACAGGCTCATATGTGCTGTTTGAGAGAAAAGGGTGAATGGAGCTGTTTCACTTCAGTGAAGAACAGTTTTTAGGAACTCAGCAATTGCTCAGACATTAGTTTTTATTTTAGACTGGGGTGTTCAATTTATCCAGTCCTGCTGGCTGAATGAGGGGCATGGAGCCGATCTGGAGACCATAGATCCGCCCTACAAAGTGGAGCAAGCCCACAGGGTCAGCCCAGAGCAGACAGCTTAGGCAGCGTGCACCTTGGGCCAGTTGTGCACGTTGCATGCAGTGCATGCCAGCACCAATCCGGAGCACGTGTATGGAGCCAGCATGGGGCACTTGCACTGGACTGGCTCCAAGAGCCAACTCTGATGCATGGGGTTGGTCTGTAGGACCAATTTGGACCAGCCCTGGAGCCAGTGCATGAGGCCGGGCCGGGTTGGTGCAGTGCAGTGTGAGCCCCAGACTGGCTCTCTGTGCTGCAAACAAGCTTTGGCCCAAGACACTGCATGCAGCAGGCGCCAGCCCCAGTCTGAAGCTTGTGCCCCACATGGCGTGCTGGGTGGGCACGAAGCACCTGTACCAGACTGGCTTTGGCACTCAGGGACAGTCCGTAGGCCCAATCCAGCCCTGGAGCCAGCACGCAGGGCCAGTCCAGCATTGGTGTCATGTACAGCACGCACTGGATAGGCTCCACATGCAGCATGTAGGGTCAGTCCAACACCCATGAGCTGGATCCTAGGGCTTTGCAGGCTAGGTCTGGCCAAGGGGCTGCGTCTCTGACACCCCTGTTCTAGACCAACTGTCCAACAAGATTAAAACACCTTCATCTTAATCTCTCCCAATTTGCCTAGACTGACTTCAATTGTGAGAACTGCCAGCTTTTACGATCGCTGAGCATTTATCTCCACTTCAGCACTAGCACCTCTTCTTCCCCACCATGTTTCAGATGGTCCCCCTCTCTGCATCCAGTCTTTCTTTTATTTCTTTGATGATCTTTTTTAAAGCTAAAGTATTGCAAACATCAATCCTTCTTTCATTTTCCCCCTTACTACCAGCAAACCCACCTTGTTCCCCTTGTCCTGACTGTCTTAAAGGGTCCAATTTATCATCCCAGCCATATTAGGAAAAACTCTCTCATGAGGGGGTAATAAAGCACTAGACCAGGTTTCATGGAGAGGCTGTGAAATTTCCTTGAAGATTTTTAAGACTTGGCTAAACAAAGCCTTGGCTGCTTTGTGCAGGGAGTTGCATTATATGACTTCCTGAGGTTCCTTCTAACCCTAATTTTCTATGATTCTATGAATTTTTTCAGTTTTACTGTAGCATAAAATCAAGCACCTAAAAATTAATGTTTTTACATTATCTCCTTGCTCTGTTATCTCAACTAATGCCTACATATACATGTTTGGAAATGCACTTTTCTGGACCTTGACACCACCACAATAGCATCCTCAACTTGCTATAGTTCTGGGTTTGCAGTTCAGCAGTGCAAAGAACTGCTAACACAAGTTAGAAGCCAAGTACAGTTGTCAAGGAAATGGGCACTTATCATCCGGGTTGCTGATGCGTGCATATTATTCAAATCAAAATTAGCTCTGATATATGCACTCAGCGTTCCTTGATTTGGGGGAAATAAGTCATTGCCTGAAGTTAATTAAGGCGTGATTTAATAAGATTGTAAGACTCCTTTACATGCACCTTCAGTCAACTATTACAACATCCCTCAACTCACTGAATTACGGGATGCCACTAAACTGATGGAATTTTTCAAGGTCTCTTTAAACCTGGGCTTGGAGCAACATACGGTATTACAGTGCAGAGTATATGGTGCATGTAACTGGGAGGTGTTAAGACTGCATATAGAGTCATTTCCCTCATACGTTACTTTTGCATTCCTTGCTTAGCTATCATCACATCAAAGCATACTTCACCCAGATAAGAACAAGAAATCTGCCTTCCAAGAGAGCTAGAAAAGTCTACTGGTCAGTGATATACTGTTTCTTGAGGGAAGTCTACATGGAAAAGAAAGTAGAAAAAACATGCACAACAAGCTTGAGAACCTACAGCAGTATAGCTGTCATAATTCAATATTAGTCACAAATCCAAATGTCACTTTGCGATACACATTCATTTAATATTGCATATGTGCATTGCTATTTATTAATATGTACTTAATAGGTTATAATAAGAATAGCCCCCGCATATGTCTCTAGTTGACACTGATGACAGTTTTACCATAAGGCCAATGACTGAACATTCATGGTACCTAGTCCTAAACCCATTCATTGTATCTAGTCCAAAACTGAACTCAATGGCAGTTTTGCTACTGACTTCAGCAGAAACGTAATCAAATGCAAGAGGAGGAGTGAAAAACCACTTTGGCCACTTTTGTTAGTTAGGTGGAAGGTAAGGATAAGATACTAGGGGGGAAGCCTGTATTACAGCCAAGTAGCTGTACTTGTTCTGAAGAGTAATGGAGGATTTCTTTCAAGGGATATCAACCCAACACTACCTCCACACCTACATAATATACAATAAAAAACAGAGAAAAAATTAAGACTTTTAAATGCATATAGTCTTTCTTATGCTTGGTCAGTTGGCTAGGCAAAGCAACCTCATTAATAAATGAATCAGTTCAACCACCCAATGATACCAGAACAGAGCAGAAAAGAGAAGGTACACGTGTGAAAACAAATTCCTATGGCACAAAAGATCTGTTTTCTCCTTGGGTTAATTTTTGAGGTAGAGTATGCTGTAAGCTTATCACATCTTTAAGTAACAAGCTGTGACTGAGATAGAGCCTAAGACAAAGAAACAAAATTCTACTTGGCTTTTCAGGTGCATCTCTGTCATTCTTACGGGAGTCATTTCTCCAAGAAGATGACCTGTATGTTCTTTCAGCTGCTGTATAAGCTGTCTTTGGAGTGTACTTGCTGAACTACTTAAAATTTACACGCTATCAGTAATTGATATACACATAGATAATGACTTTGGTTTACTTTCTACAGCCCAGCAGATATTATTCAGCTTGACAGAATCTGGAATAGAGATGTAAAATAGCTGTGGAAGTGAGGAGAGTGAGTATAGCTGTGAAAGCTCTGTATGCCCTGACACATAATTAATGCTACAACAAAAATCCCAGCAGCATTAAAATGATCATTCAACAGGAACTCAGTTAGCCAAGTACATGAAAAACGCAGCACAACCAAACCAAAGAAAAACAAGGGAAACCATCTCAAGCCTAAGCCAAAACTCCTACCAAATCAACGTCTTGAGCAATACACCTGGAAGGTCACTATGTTTGCTTACACTGAAAGGTAACATTAGGAAAGACCTGAAAGAATTAAGCTATCTTTATGCAGTGTCACAGGTGGAATCAAGGACAAGTTGCCCGAAGTACAAATTTGATCCAAAGTGCATCAAAGTACACAGAAATCTTTCCATCAGGCCCTTGGTGACCAACCAGTTTTCCCACTCTCTTTTGGAGTACATGTCCACAAATCACTGCATGAACCACTGTACTAAGAGATAAAAAGAGGTAAAAATAAAAATCCTGTCCACTTTAAACAAATTACTAATAGACTTGTTATGAGGACAAGCATTTCTGAACAATTCAAAAGGAGATTTTTATACTTCTTCTCAGCCCAGATTAACAGACTTTTTCTCTTTCCTCTACCCGCCAGCCTCCTACCATGGTAGAAGAAAAGCTCACAGCAGACTCATCTACACGTGCAATTAGTGCACCCGAACAAACTTTGGCACAGTTTGTGCTGGAGTTTATTGCTCCTAGATGCCGCATTTACATGTGAGCCAAGGACTGCAGCACAGCCCTGGCTGGCAGGGGGCCCAGGGGCTCAGCTTGCCAGCCCGGAGCTGCTCTGCCCTGGCTCAACATAGAGGGGCTAGCTGGGATACAAGGGGGCTACAGTGAGGGGCTAGCTGGCAGGCAATCCCAGCACTGTAGCATCATCGTGCCCTAGCCAGCCCCAGTCACCATTTACATGTGTGTTGCACCAGAGTAAATAACTCCACCATAGGACAGTATTTGTGTTGGGCAGTACTATCCTACAGGGGAGTTATATAGTTTATTCTGGCCTAATAGCACTGCATGTGTAGACAGTAATGCTTTACTGTGCAGCTAATTAGTTGACTGCAGTAAAGTACATGTATAGATGCCCCCTGTATTTCACAAGCAAAGTAAAAAATATCAGGATAATCTTGGTTTTCAGAGATGCAGCTCCTGATAATTTTGATCTGCTTCCAGTTTTGCTAATTTGTCCCTAGTGACTTTTGACTTGATTAGGTTGATCATCCATAACTGAATCTTATCGCACATTTCTTTTAACAGTTAGCACAAACAGATGTTAACCAAGGACTTCTTGGCCTCATTTACTGCCTCATCTTTACATACTAAAGATGACCCTTCACTTGGCTCCTGCCTGACCCCTACCGGTTGCAATGAACACTTCTAAAAAGCCAAGTTTTCTAACTGGGTTCTGCTACTTTCATATGTCTTCCACTTGTGTTTTATTTCAAGGACTGTAGATATGCAATATGCAGATCAGCTAATATGTCAAATCTGTGCAAGACCCTTGAAGTCTATTTTCCCCATTTCTCTGGGTTGCTATTTACCCTCAAGTAAGCAAGGGCATTGCAGACTTTGGCCCTGAATGTATTTCTTGGAAAGAATCACTGTCTTATCTTATGGCTTTGTACTGACAGTAACAAATAGCAGAGGGATAGGATAGGATGCTGGGCATCCCTAATGGTAGAGGGTGGCAACAGCAAGTTACCATTAATGAGTGATCATGAATTAAACTGAAAAATAATTGATTTCTGTATCCTGGTTGCTAATGGTTTTGTCAGATGTCAGAGACCTGGAGTGCAGAACTGTCAGTAGTATCTTGAGTATCAAGAGAAAAGGAACTAATGAGGAGTGAATACAAATTCTACCAGCTCCATTTGAACTTGCAGGAGGTACTCAGCACCTCTCATGATCTGGCCAAAAATGTAGATTTGGTACCATGTATACAACACAACAGGCCAACAAAATGACTCCCAAGGCAAATGCAAACAATGTTTGGTCAGTGCAACTTTTGCCTGTAGGGTTCTCTCAATAGGATGTTTCTATGCATGGGGACAGGCAGAATCTCCTGGGTCAGCGGGAACGCTGCACTCATATATTAGGTGAGTATGCCCTTTTAGGAAGGGCATTTGTTTAGAGAAAAGTTTGTAGTAAACAGCAGCCTGACTGCCATGTGTCATATTCCAGGGTGACAACAGATTAAAGACACATGGAGCGAGAAAATATTTTAAGATGCACTTGCAAGGTTCCTGCTGTACGGTGAAGCAGACTATAACACTTCATGGGATACTGATGACATACTAGGATTATATCAACAATAGCAGGTTTGTATTTTGGGCAGATACTTTCAGGTAGAGTGTAAAATAAGCAGTCAGAAAAACTTGAGAGTTGCATTATGGTAGTGCAGGTTTTGAAATATTTAATGTTCACTATATCGTGAAGAGATAAGCACGTTCCAGGGTCAATTAGATCTTGGACACTGCCAACGTCTAGCTGGGTTTTGATTATTTTTTTTTTTGTGAAAGTTTATTTGGATTGGAAGCGAGGATCAGGCTCTCTCAAATTCTTAGAACATGATTTTCACCATATGGGGCTCCCAACTGCAGCCAGCAAACTACTTTCAAATGCTATAGTATTTCACTGAGGCCCCATTTCTCCTCTGCAGGATATGAGTATGTCTTCTTGATGTCTTTGGGAGACGCTTGTATCCTGCTGGGCAGAACAAGGCCCCAGAGTTGTCTGCATGCAAAAATGGCCAACAATCATTCAAAAAGATGATTGTAGATGAGCTCTTTATTATTATTATTATTATCATTAGTGTTATCACACTGTGTGGGACCCTGCTGTGCCAGGTGTACCAAAGAACAAAAAGACGGTCTCTGCTTCCTGAAAGAACTGACATATGATCTTTATGCAGCTCTTGTCCTTCAGCAGCTGTCTGACCTGAACAGTTATGCTATGCTTTTTCAGTCCACTCAGAGAAGAGACAGCATGTGTGTGAGACTGTTGTGGATACAATGATTTTTTTCAAGCCTCTTCATTAGCCAGGATGTGCCAATACATGCAGGAAGATGGCCATTTGTGTGGATAATCCCCACTTCCTGGACTCCCTCCTAGTTTGTGCGAGAATGCTGAGATCGTTTCGAAACAGCGCTTCAGAAAGAAATAGCCTTTACCCTAGACTTGCACTTTGCATTTTCAGCAGTAAATCAAAAACCTTCATCACAAAAGCAGTTTTGATCAGGGCATGGTTCATGGCTTCCCCTTATGCTGAATGAACTACTGAAATGCTAATCAGAAAGGGAAAGGTATTGAGTATACAGATTTTCAGCTACCCTACATATTTGTCTGCTTAGCGATCTAGGAAATTCTTGCTCCAGTTCTAAAAATATATTATTAATGAACTACTATGTACTGCAGTCCTGGCTGAAGAGAGAGGAAAAAAAGATTTCGCTCCTCACTGCAATGTTGACTATAAACATTCGCTTTCGTACATTGTGAGTGGGTGCTGACACCGGTGCCCCTTTTCAGAGCAGTCCTTGCAACAGCGTTGAGGACCACATGGGAAACAATCTGTGAATGTCAGGCTCAGAGGACTGCAGAGAACTGTTGAATAGTCATGCTGCCTATTGCTTTTTTTTTTTTTTTTTAAGCTTGCAAAGCGTTAATGTTTCAATCTTGTACACAAGGCCAGCAGAGATGGAGTCTATCTGTAATGCTCTCCAAATCAGAACAAACCCAGAAGGATGAAGTTCAATCTTTAAATCCTTCTCTGCAGAGCTATTTTTAACCTTCAGTTCACAAAATGGATCCGTATGATGGCTCTAGAGCTTTCTAACAGAATCCTACCTATTACACTTGACACTGCCAGATGTTTGTCTTCAATTGCATTTAGAACTAAAGCTTTCTCGCATGATTTCCTGTGCAGTATGATAGAAATAATTTAATATGACAGAACATATCCATTCACATGGGTAGGAAAACTGATTCGATCCTTCCCAACTTTCCCCTCCCCCAAGAGAGAGAGAGAAAAATCTTCGTTTGTCAAATGAAGCTAGCTGAAAATCAAGTTATTGGTAGCTGGATTTAGACCATAACTGCAAATTAGATACAGCTATTAAACATGCAACATATCATGGCTGTACAGCAATAAAAATGCCTTAATAAATTCAATGAGCTTGCTGTGATTATTTTGCGCCTTCATTTAATCTACTGTAATTCCAGGACTCCTGGCCTTTCTGGGAAATTTTAAAATCTTATCACACAGCCTTCTTCACATGACATTTCAAGCACTCCTGTCCATAGATGGTAGATGAAATGGTTTCTGCATCTTGGAGTTAAGGATTCACAAGCAACATAACCTGACCAGAGACACTTATTTAGCATTTTTCAAAATGTTGTCCCAGCAGACAGGTAAAAGAGAATGGAAACATTTATTGTAATGCCTGTTCTCACTGTAATTCCCAGGTCTCTCCAAAAATTCTTGAAATGTTTAGGGCCACTTGGAAGTTAATCCGTCTATCCTGGATTTGCATTCACAACAAATGTGTGTGTGTGATTTGCATTCTCACACACTCCCAAATATAGGTAAATAATGAAAATGGGCAGCCATTTGGATGTTCTTGATTGGAAATTATGTTGTAAATCGCTATGATTTCTTACCCTCCATCTCCAACCAAATATCAGTCAAAAATGGGTTTACGCGGAAAACATGCGCAGCGTTTCCTAAATTTAGCTCAAAAATAAAAGTGCCTTTTCAGTCTCTTGGAACAACATTATGATTTTCCTTAACACTGGGCTAAAATATAAATGTTCACATATATCAGTAAATTCAGCAGAGAAACACTTTACAATATTATAGCGTAACAGTAAAGCATTATAAGCCCAAGTAATTCAATTACTTTTGCATACTTCTGAAGCCCCAACAACTCTGAAATTTCTCACCCAATCTGTTTTACATTTCCCAGAAAATATCAAATTTTGGCACAAGTTGATAACTAAAACGTTACAGGTACACTGCCTTCAATTTAACAAAGGTGTGGGCTTTCATGAAAAAACTGAAGCTTATAAAAGAAGACTGGCTTCAACTTTAATTATGGCTCAAACTAATGTCTTTCTATAAATAAAAATATAGCAGAGATTTAGGATTAGAATTAGGTGGCATACTTAATGAAAATAACCTCTGATACAATTGTTACTAATAGTGTCTTCCACCGGATTCACTACACATAAAACATCACTTCTTTCTCTAACGGACTGCTAGTAGGTTTAACAGCTTTGAGAGTATTTGTTCCCCTTAGCCTTTGCATGATTTCAATCAACAAGCAGGAAAAATCCCTAAACGATGCTCAACTTTGTAAAAGACTTTGAAGATCACTACCACTTTGATCAAACTTTGGCCTCGTGAAGGAAGAAACTATGCCTGTGCAGTACAAATACCCGTGTCTGTAAAGCTAGCATTCCAGACTACAGTTTGCCGTCAGGAGTTTGGCCGGCTCGCTGAGGTCAACAGGAATCTTTCTACTGACTTCAATGAGTTTTGTATCAGGGCCAACGAAAGGGAGAACCCCAAGTGTCTGGAAACCCTTTACGGTACTTACGGGACTTCCCTCTCAGAGTTAACAAATGAAACCATCTGAAGTACCTGCCATGTGTTTTATGAAGTGCGATGGATATTACTGCAAAGGGCTGAAATTACTGCCAAGCTAGCAGTTCTTTTCATGATTTCTTCATTAAACAAGTACCTTCTTTGCTAGGAAGCTGAAAGGTGTATTTTGCAAGAAAGAAGGGAAGTAGAAGAAATGAATTAGAAGTAAAAGCCAGATTTACTCAGCTATCACTGTAACTCTTTGAAAGACTTGTCTGCATGGCAGTGAAACAATAATTGAAATCTCCATTACAAGACATTGGCTTTGTTGCATTCTGTTACTGGCAACTTAATCTTTTATTTGCCCAGACAAACTTTCCAGAATTAGACACCTTGGATTTAATAGCTCTGAATTCCTATTCTTTCTGAAACATCTACCTATTGCCATCTTAAATCACAGAATAAATGTTTTCTTGATTTATTAACCTGCTGTGTTCTAGAAAAAAAAGCTGATCTAGCTAGGAAGAAAGGCATGACAAGATTGCTCTCCTTTTTCAGAGTAATATACATTTCTGAAACTTTAAACTGAAAATAATCAACCAAGCAACACACATCTGGTTAGAAATAATTTAAGGAAGTAGTTAATATGTTTCCTTACGGGAATATTAGCAATGCAACATCCTTCTATGACCTAGTTTTAATTGAAAACATTGGCAGTAATAAGGTACGATATTTCATTTTGTTTACTTTTTGTAGGGTTATATGCTTTCTATAAAAGTCTCACTATGATTAATTACATGACCTTCAATGAATTAGAGAGCGTATCCAGTTCACATAAACAAGGTCAATTATTATTTCCCTCCATTGACAATAAGATATGTACGTGGTAGACTATTTTGATAGCTCTGCCTAAAGTCAAGGAGGATATACAGATTACTATTGTGGGTGCACCAGGAAGGAGAAACACTGCTAATTCTAGAGACAGCTGCTAGTGTCTGAAATGCTACTAACCTGCGTGTCACGGCTGAGACACACATAAGGTCTGAACAGCCAAACGTAACGTAGTTCAGGATTTTGGGGGCTAGCAACTCCTATGAGTGAAATGAAAATCAGAGTAGTGGCAAGCCATGCTAAATATTCCAGAAATCAGTTCAAAGTAGTAGAAACTTGCTAACTCTCATTGAACCCACGGCCCTTACTTCTGTGATTATGCTTACTTATACCAATGGGCCAAATCACATGCACAAAAAAGGTGTAGGATCAGGCCCTTCTAATCTGGAACTGCATAACCTATTTCTTGTAAAGATTTAAGAAAGAGAGAGCTGTAATGATGTCTTTTTACTGGTTATGCTTGATCACAACTATATCTGTCATATCCTCGTGTAAAACCCACTTACAATGTAAAGGACCCTGGCGTAAAAGGAAAAATATTATAAATTGAAACGGAGTGAGTAAGAATGCAGTCAACTCTGCACACTGCTATCAAATACTTTCCTATTACACCAAACTGTCAAACTGCTCTGCTCAGTACTTACTCCCAAATCTGGATTTTTTCATTTATGACAGTTAATTATGAACTAGGATATCAAACATACTAATAGATTCTCAATGAAAAGATACAAGATACATTGTTCCAATTATAGCTTCGATACTTCAACAATACATGTTTGACAGTTGTTGCATTCAGTGATTGTAGCACTGTTAAAACTAGTGACTGACTATCTTTTCTTTCAGGCCGTTGCAAGTAATATTGATCATTTTTTATTATTAATCCATACAGGCCCGTCTTCCACCTCTGAGAAGACAGTTCATTCAAAATATAACTACTAAAAAGGCCTGAAGAAAAGACTAATTTTGTATTGCTCAGGGAAATGGATAATCTTTCTGCTGGAATGTTATTTCCTTTTTCTTTTGGCCTTCACATCTTGTCTAATTCTTTCCCTTCAGCCAATATAACTCTACTGACTACATTTTTTGCCAATTTACGCTGCTAAAATCAACAGAAAAGTGAGTATTAATACATTTATGTTGTTAAAAGGTTGAACTACCAGAATAACCCTTCTCTGTAGACTAGAATAGGAGGCAGGATGTAGGTGTGTGAGCTTAAGATGTGCTTTTTCCTCCTATAACGAGACTTTTAGCATTATAATTAGTTTTTTTCTGTGCATCTTCTCCTGTTGTGTCAGCTATTTACAATTATGAGCATGGGTATATCAACAGTGACGCCCTAACACAGGGTGATGATCAACATCTTACATCATAAACATAAAATGCCCTTTCAGCTCTTGATTCCGAAACAAGCTCTAAATACTATGAATATATGAACCCTTCCAGCAATTTTTAATCAAGTGAGGATTTTTCCAGATTTGTTTCCTTCTGAGACGTCTTCAACTATTATGAGTTAGGTTTACTAACATACCTCTTGCCAATGGCCTTCTACAGATGTTCAGTTTCTCCTGGGAGAGTTGCTGATCTCCCAGGAGAAATCACAAGTGTACAAATGTTCAGGCTCTTTCTTCCAAAGTAAAAACAAGCCACTTCAGGAGAAAAATAACCTGGCAAGAACCAGGGTTAAAATCACTCCCAGGAGAGTTTCTCCTAGGAAAGGAATGTGGAATGTTTCATTTACAACTGCTGAAACATTCTGCCCTAAATTGCCAAGTGAAAGGTGAAACTGAGAAACAGTGCAAGAAGAGGGGAAAAAAATTATAGAATATATATACGTATATACACATACAGATACACACACTCACAGTCTACTTCTAGAATGGCACGGACAGATTTAGCAAGGTCTTTGGCTTCAGCTCCAAGGGCTGCTGTGACAGTACGTCCGTTCTTCCCCAGTCGTGCAAGTAGCGTCTTAGCTGACAACGTCGCTCTTCTATCACTGAAAGGAAATAACTGTTTATTTGGCAGATTGCAAGGAGAAATATTCCTTTTAATAAAAAACTATATATTTCTTGATTGGTTTAAATCTCACTTCAGGGGAAAAAAAAAAAAAAAAAAAGGACTACATTACCAAATTCTGGAGACTTCCTCAAAGATTATTTTGTCTTAGTAATAAAAAGAATTTTTGGGGCAGTTCAATTAAAACAGAAATTATGCATTTCTGAGACCAGATCCCAGAAACTCAGCTGGTGTGAATCAACACAGCTCTTACAGACTCTGTGAAACAACCCAACTGGAACCAGAATCTGGCCTGAAGTCATCTTGTGGTTATTTATATTGGAGTAACATTGAGGAGACCCAGTTGTGGACCAGAGCTCGACTGTGTTAATGCTGCAGAAAAAGAAAACACGAAGATGGCCTTTTCATACGTAGGAAAGCTTTATTGTTGGTGTATTATTATTATTATTATTATAGGCATCTCCAATGTATAAAATATTTTCTAGATACCTATTCAGACAAAAAGAACAGGCATAGTCAACCTTCCATCTTCCACTCTGTCTGAGACTTTCTGTGAGACCTAGGGAAGTTACTTCTGCTCAGACCCTGTTAAAGTGGTTATGAAAAGCTGATGAATTCCCTGAATACTCTCAGGCATTCTGACAACACCAGACATACATCATTCTGATAGCCCAAGTCATGCATGGAGATCCAACACTGACAATAGCCATACCTCCAGCCCAGCTATATAATTATGTTTCCCATAAATACGCACTCAAGGGGGGTAGTAGAAGGGGAGAAGAGTAGGGGAAAGGAAGACTATGTTAAAAATACAACTTAAGGTGCGAACTGGTGATGAAAGGGATTCTGGATGCAACACAAATCAATCCAGCTCTTCCTAAAGTGAGTGAGAATTTTGACATTTGCAATATAAATCACAAGTCCACATAAAAGGGTGCAAAGGCTCCAGTTCTGACTTTTAAAAACTGCAGTTGCTCCCTATGAAGTCAATAGAGTTACTTTAATGAAAATGGTGGCATTATAATAAGAATTAAAATTATGCTTTTTTATGAATTCACACCATCTACTTTGAGAAGTTGTGGAGTAGTGTATAAATAAAAAATGATGACAACAAAAGTCCAATTTGTATTATCGTGCTAGTCATGAATAAAGAAAAAAATGCAGTGAAAAATAGCTGGACTCCCAAAACTCAAATGTACGTGGGGTTCACTAAATTTCACTGGCCACCTAATTTGGTGGCCAAATCTCCGAATCTGAAGACCCTTTAATCTCTCTGAATCGAACTGGAACCTTCCAAGTCGATTCGGAAAGAGTTGGAAATTTGGATACACACACAGCTTTAAATGTTTTTTCTACATACCTCTAAGTACCAGCATGGCTCGTGAATGCTATGATGCTGGGGTGCGTGGAGTGTCCCACGAAGCGTGGGGGGCACCTGGGGTCCTCCTATAGCCAATCGCTGAGCTGGGGGAGGGGAGGTGGCGTGGGGGGCCCCCTGCATGCTCGACAGTGGACTCGGAAGTGGACTGGAAGTACTTCCAGTCCACCTGCGGGTTCAGTGCTGAGCATGTGGAGCACCCCCCTGTACTCCAGTGGGACACTCCATCTGCCCCAGCATCACAGCATTCACGAGTTGCGCTAGTACCTTGAGATGCATAGAAAAAACTTTTAAAGCTGTGTCTATGTCCGAATCGCTGATTCCCCGAATTGGCATTGAATCTTCAGATTCAGCCAAATCAAATAGGACCGACTTTGCACACCCCAATGGTCTGGATCCCGAATCCATTAAGCACTTTCTTAAGTACTTTCCTTTATGGGTATTTTCTGCTGCCACTGAATTTCTATTTTATCTACCATATTTACTCAAATAGAAAATGAGGTCCCTGAAATGGCATGGGGAAAAAAGCCCCTCATCTTATAACGGCATACAAGGAAGACTCACTAAATACACTGTCTATCATTAAACTGCTGTAAAAGCAGCATGTGCTCAGCAATGGAAACCAACTATGAAGTTGATTAAATGCAGCCAACACTGAGTCTGACTATAAAACACATGGCCCACATTGGGCAAAAATGTTGATGGGAACCAACCACAAGGATAGGTTAGTGCAATCCATCTGAATTACACATATGCTAGTGCCCATTAAGTACAAATCCCCTCATTGCTGACTCTTTTTCAAGTCACAGTGAACCACAACGTTGCATACAATTCACCCGGAATCTCTGTCACACCCACTCTCAGGCTTGTACATATGAATAGTGTGACCCTGCTCACTATAAAGTGAAGACAGACCAAGTTGTCTTCCACATACATTTTTGGAGAATCCCAGGACTTGTGACAAGAACACCTGGTTTTAGTCATGAGTGGACTAATTACCACATGGATCCTTCGTGGGGGGCATCTGGAGTATACACATACGTACTGAACAGTGCTGAGCTGTGGGGTCACCATAGAAGGTGGGGCCACATTAACTGTATGCTCCACACTGAGAAAGGAGGTGACAGAGGGATTCTGGGTGAACTATATGCAATAGCATGGTTCACCATTGCTTGTAATGCTGTTGACTTGGTGGAGCCCAGCCCAGTGGTATAAGTAGGTGCCACAGTGCTATTCAAAAGTGTGTTTATGAAACATCTGTGCTAAAACTTGCAGCAGTTTCAAAAAAAGGTAACATGCATCAAAACACTGGAACAGGTTACCCAGAGAGGTTGTGGAATCTCCATCCTTGGAGGTTTTTAAGACCTGGGTAGACAAAGCTTTGGCTGGGCTGATCTAGCTGAGGATGGTCCTGCTTTGAGCAAGGGCGTGGACTAGATGACCTGAGGTCCCTTCCAACCCTAATTTTTTCTATGATTCCATGAATTTTGGATGAACTAAATCTATGTGCACTATATGTAAATTGCTACAGGCGTGTTTAATTTCAAGATTACTGTTTTCAAATTTGCTCCTCACTTCCACGTGCTCAGGGAGAGCAGGGTCTGACAGTAAGGGGAGGGGCAAGGTGGTGGCAGGGGAAAAAGTTTTCAGGAAGCAGAGAGCAAAGGGCTACCTGATCTCCCAGATTTATTTTCCCTGCTGTACCTGTGGGAGGGGGACAAACTCAAGGCAAATGTCCAATAATTAGATTATCTACCTGGAAAATTATAACAAATTAAAAATGTTTGCATATCTAATTATTGGGATGCTGTCTTATAATTAGGGTTGCCTTCAAGTAAATACAGTAGACATTACCACTTTGTTTACATTACACTGCTGTTCTTTTCATGGGAGTACCTCTGCAATGCACAACAGTTAAAAAAAATTATATGAACAGGCAACATGACCTTCTTCCACTGAAATCAGTGGGAAGCTTGCTGTTGGCTTCAATGGGAAGAGGAGAAAATTCAGAAGGGAACTGAACTGAGAAGGCACACCCAATTTTCTCCTGTATTTGCTTGTAGATGGCTTGAAGCAAATCCCCTTTCTAGCAGATTGAGGTAGGTGATTTCTCCTTACTCTTTTTGGGAGTGGGATCTTGTGGCAGGGGCAGTTTGGTTTGGGGCCAGGGCAGAACCATGATCTGCAGCCTGCATGCTCTGGGCAGGGGCACGCAGGCAGTGGATCACAGCTCTGCCCTGGCTCAGGACTATGCTGTCAGCGATGTAAGGAGCTGGGGAAGAGCTGCGACCTGCAACTTGCACACTCCGGACAGGGGCATGCAGGCAGCAAATCATGGCTCTGCCGTGGCCCTGAACCAAGCTGTCCCTGCCACAAGAACCCAGCGGTTCTGAAGCAGCCCCATGCCCTGCCCTGCTGCGTGTCTTTCCAGCGCAGCTGGGGCCAGTCTCCATGGCAACCCCAGGCTTGCAGCTGTAGCTGGGGTCTCCATGGAGACTGGCCCCACCCATTCAGGCAGGGTTGGGTGGGAAATAGAGTCTGGCTGCCAGCCGGATCTGCCATTTTGCACACCCCGGCTTAAGATGTGGTTTTGGGGGGCGTCTAATTCTGCCACAAAGGTTGTCACGTTGTATCATATCAACACAAGTAGTTTAGGTGCTCTTACCTTAAAGCTGACAAAGAGGAGTTTTCTGACAGGGCTTCGTGTACAATCTGTTGGCAAGTGTTAAGGAAATGCACAGTTAATATTTCAGATGTACCATCTGCATTGCTTCGTTGTCTACTTACAGATCTTCCCTCCCTCCCTCCACGAGCTTTGTGCTTATACCCCTTTATCCACAGAGAATGATTGGAGTCGTAACACTTTGCTCCTGTCACAGGACAGGTAAACAAAAACTGGCATATAAAATGCATATAATGACGTCTCCCTGCACATACATGACACGCATTTTCCTGCTTTAAACCTTTCTGTTATGCAAAGCAAATAAATAATGGGCCATAACTTCAGTGACTATAACCTGTTCAAACAGCCCAGAGAAAAACTGGCCTGTAAAATAGTACTAAATAAGGTAAACTGGATTAAACATATACAAAGCTACCATTTTGGCTTCCAACATATGTTCAAAATAACCTCTGCTTAATAATTTATAGCTTTCCTTTAATTTTTGAACATGAATTTAGTTAACGTTTTGAGAGGGGCGACTTGAACTCTAAATTTCATAGATTTCATAGGCATTAGGGCTGGAAGGGACCTCAGAAGATCATTGTGTTCAGCCTCCCACCCAAAGGGCAGGAAGTCAGCTGGGGTCATAGGATCCCAGCAAGATAAGCATCCAATTTGCTCTTGAAGGTGTTCAATGTAGGGTTTTTTTTTTCATTTTGAATTCTTTTTCCAAGGTAATTTTTTATAGACATTGACATATGACTTTACGAAACATTTTGGTTCCATTAACACCGTTTTTTTTGATGAAAAGCTATTTTCACAAAAATTCTCATCCAATCTACTTGCAATGCACACAGTAACAAACAGGATTCACAAACCGCTACATCAAATTCTGCTGTCACATCCTATTCTAGGAGGTTGCTTGAAACTGTGAAACTCTCTCTTTAAGACAGTTATACTCCGTATATCATGGTCATACACCAGATGTATTACCTTGTACATTTCCTATATAAAAACGTTGTTGAAGAAATTGGAAGTGGAAAAATTACCTCTGTGAACTGCAGCAGTTTTTCAGTGGCCACTTCAAAGGCTTTCCTAGATGACTCTGATTTCCGTAGCTGGCAGTCTAGCACTGTGATTCTCTTTCGTAAATCATGTGTACTATCCTGGCAAAGGAATTCAGTCAGTATCATTGGATTAATTCTAAAACTTTATCAGTTTCTCTTATTTGTCATTTTTCTACTTTCTCATACGACAGGGGTAGGGAGGGCAAATCTAACATTTTTAGGGTGAAAACAAATTAAATTACTGTTTGATTAAAAAAGGACTAGGAAGAACTAAAAATAGCCTCTAAAGTAATACTATTCTTTGAAAATAAACTCTGTTCAAAGACAATTTAGTAAGCCTGTGGATTTTGAATGATTTCCGCTGACCCTGCTGCTTTCCCATCTCTAGGGCTGTGTTCTGCTTTCCTTCAATCCAGTGGAACACTCTCTTTTTCCCACATGGCCTTCTAGCTTTAGAGCTGATAGTGAACCCACTGAACAGAATAGCTCTGATTCAGCTATTCATTAGAGAGGGAGTTGGGAATTAGATCTCCCACAGTGATCAAGGTGTTGCTGTGAGAGACTGCTGAGAGTCACCATTTCTTCTCCACATTTCTCTTTTTTGTTTTTTTTCCATAAAGAGATACAATGAAGTGCTGGATCTCCTAGTAGTCCCATAAACCATGTCCAGATGAGCGTGGATGTTTGGTTCCCTAGGGATAACTAGCAACGGCACACCTTGTGTTATGCACCCTCTGGCACATGGCAGGATACCCTGAGTGAGGTAGGGGAGGCTGGGACCAGCAACGGGATCTCCCAGGGTCAACCCCCGCAAGGTAGCAGCGTGGGAAGTGCCTGAATGTGCAGTGTGTGGTGCAACAGATGGGTCTGCGGTGCCACACATCACACAGCAGTGCTCATCTGGACATGGCCCTAGAGTGCCGATTCAAACACGATGGAACACGAAAATCAACTCATCGTTCAAACGTTACGGATAATTACTCAGTTAATTACAAAAAAAATGAAGAAGACTGCACCATACTGCATTCAGTGTTTTGATAAATGTAGACTTATAACATACAGAAGACAAACACAGAGTATTTTGAAAAAAAGCACAGCTCAGTTACATGAGAACTGAATGCTGCCCTTTTATTTTTGCTAAGTGGGGACTGATCCATTTATTATGTGCATCTATAAAGCATGAATGATAAAAGTGTGCATTAACAAAGTTCTGCTGTATTAACCTACGTACTCCGAGACAGAAAGTTGTGGCATGCTTTGAACAATGTTAAACAACTGAGATTTTACTATATGCATGTGTATAATCCACCGATGAGTGTTTCTTACACGTCGTGCCTGATCTGTAGAGGATGTTAATAACTCTCCGTGATGCACATGGTGCTACAGAATGTTATGGAGAAGTTCCTCTTTGGAAGAGGAACATTTCTGGGGTGGATTTACCATTTCTGTGGTGTTATAAATAGCGTGAACATATTCATGCCCACTCTTTGTACTGGTCAAAGTGCTACAAATATAATGTGTTTCCATATCCTAAGTCTGTTACAACCTTAGCTATAAAATCCGACTCAAGCCCTCAAGAAGTAGACACTCTCGCTTTCAACTCTATGAGTCCTTGTTTCAATTCCTGTGTGATAGGATGAAAATGATCTTGGGCACGTTCCTATGTTTGAGCTGTACACTGATCAGAAAATTTGAACGAAAATATGTCCTAGCAGAAAGGGCAGAAAATGTTTTTGCTTGAAAAAACAAACACTGAGTGTACTCTAGGTGAGTGTCTCCAAAACCCTACAGTCTGAATCAATCTTAGTGGAAGGCTTATAACTTCTACAAAGAACCTTTTTAGTATTAAATATATTGTCATTGGAAGAACACAAGTACACATTTATAATAGTTTTGTTTGGCAGGATTCCCAGCATCCTGAACTTCAGAGTCTGCTTGATTAGACAGCCTCTGTATGGTATTGTATATCTCACTGTTCAGTATTGAAAAAGGAGCTCCTACACCTTCTTAGGATTTTATTAAATGCAGCCAATTGCAGTGGTTTTACTAAGTACAGTTCTCTCTTTTTAGCTTTAAGATGTTATCTAACGGCAAAGTGGAGCAAAGCTCTTCTTAAAGCTCTGTACCTAAAGAACAAGGTGAACTGATCAATACCTCTTACGTAAAACTACTGGCTGCATATGTTAAATAAAAAGAGTTCAAAGCCTCCTACTGACCGGGCCTGATGCTCTATTGCCTTGCTCCTCATATCATCGCTTACATCAAGGGCAAGCATTTTACACCAACTTTGTACCGCTACTGGGGCTTATCCCGAACCTACTGGAGTGTTAACATTGAAAAGGATGAATAGAAAGCCAGGCCCCAAGTCATATTTCATAAGGGCTCAAGACCAGATTTCTGAGCGCTCACCTCAGAAATTGTCAAAAACGTTTAATAGCCAACATGAACCAACCACATTTGGCATTTTTGAAAAGCAGGGCACTTATATCAGCACTAATATGTGAGCTTATCTCTTGGAAATATGGCCCTAAATGGCTACACAAAGGGCATGGAAGGCAGTCGAGTATCAGTTTTCTGAAATTTATGGCTCCAGTACCACCATTTTACTTTTCAACACTGAACTCATTTTCAAGATCATAAGAAAGCAGGGCTGGAAGGGACTTCCTAAAGTAACCCAGCCTCCTGTTAAAGGCAGAAGCACCCCAGCCTAGAGTATGCAAGCCAGCTGTCTAACCTGCTTTTAAAAATTCCCAGTGATGGAGAATCACAACCTCTCTAGCTAGCCTCTTCCAGTGTTCAATTATGCTCATAATCAGGAAGTTCCCTCTAATCTCCATCTAACCTACCATCACCCTTCAGGTCTTTGAAGGCTGTTGCCAGACCCCCCGCTTAGTCTTCTCTTCAGGTCTTTGACTACATGACCCCAAATCATCACCCTTCAGGTCTTTGACTAAATGACCCCAATTCTTTCAGCCGTTCAGTAGAATTCATATTTCCTGGCCTCTACTAATTCTTGTTACTTTTTGCTGGACTCTTTCCAAACTCTCTATATCTTTTTGAAGTTTGGGACTCAAAACTGAACACAATACTCTAGGTGAGGCCTCACCAGTGCTGAACAGAGTGGAAGAATCACTTCTCTTGATTTGCAAGTAACTTTCTTGTTAATACAACCTAGTATACTGTTGGCCCTTTTTGGCAACGAGAGCACACTGTTGGCTCATACTGAGATTATAGTCTATTGTAATCCCGCAGGTCCTTCTCTGCAGTACTGCAGCCTAGTCAGTCAGATGAGAAGGGCGAACTTTCAGCAGGACAAAAGAGAAAGCCAAAGAAATAGATCATTCTGGATATGCTCTGCTCAAATATTCTTCCCCTTAGCATTCATTTTTCTACTGAGGGAGACAGGTCATCAGGCTTGGTAGATGACCTGTGGTATATGACCCACTGCCAATTCACTGGCTGTTACTCGGTTTGCTTACGCCGACGCTCGTCTTACATACGCAGCAAACAGATTGTTAGTAATGAAGGCCAATTCAAAATTACCCCAAATTATTTGATTTGTGAAATAGTATCTAAAAACAGCTCATTGGGAATAACAAGTGGCTTCAAGCATGAGGCTCAGGTGCACCATCCTTTTCATTTAAAATAATGCAGATTTAGGTCATAAAAACGTTTCTATAGTGCCTTTAAAATGCTAAGCTTGAGTAGGCTTGAATTTGTTCATGAATAGTCCTGGATTTTATATACGATTCTTTTTGCATCACTTAGGATTGGGCAAGAAGTACTAGAAACACACCAAGATTAAAAAAGGGGAAAGTCCTCACTCAAGGCATGCTTGCATTGATTTAAAAAAAAGAAATTGAGCAAAATATGTAAGTGAATTTGTTCATCTTGGAATCTGAAAAATCCTCTGGTCTTTCACACTTTTGTGAAAGCTGTTATCAGCTACAACAGATATATTTTTCTTTGTCTCATTTTTATATCACATATATTAAATTAAGACATAGAACAAAAAAAACCAAATAACCAAACCAAACAAAGCAAAGCATTCCCTACTTTACACTGCTTGAGATGTGTCATAATGACTAGTGACCCAAATAAGCTTTTGGCTCATTTTTTTCCCCCAGCCTAAAGATTTCTGGATAAAAGAAGACACACTATGCATCATTCCAGTTATTGAATAATACAAGACAAACAGTGACCTACTTTAGAAGAGCAGATGAAAAGAAAATGAAAACAGGATACATGACAACAGCAAGGAAACCATGGTAACTACGAAAGACAACTGCTTTGCTTACTTTATTTTGGCCAGAATGATCAGCGAGCTGAGCCTTCAGCTCTGTAATTTCAGCCTCTAATAGGTGGATTACTTCTTCATAGTCCATCTCCATCCCACGAGCCTGCCTCTGTGCGGCTTCTGCAAGATGAATCCTGCTTCGCAAAGCTCTCGTCTCTTCCACCGCTGCCTTGGCTTCCTGTCATTACAGGATTCCATTTAGATCGTGCAACTCTCAGAAATTCACCAATTCAGGACAAGTATCGCCGTTGATAAAGAAGTTACATTTTGGAACTGACATCAACTTTTTTATTTTTAAATCTATGGCCTGTATACAACAGAAGGGTTCTTTATTAAAAAAAAGACGGAGATGGTATCCATCAAAAAACTTCCATTTCTTCAGCAAGCAAAGTTGGCTCAGTCTGGAGGAATCACAAAAAAGTTGTATTTTGAGCTCAGTTACAATGGTGTTAATACAACGGAGTGAAAAGAGCATGCTCGGAAACTTTACCAATAGTCCTAATATGATTTATCATCTCTATTCCAGCACAGGGACTCTTAACTAAACACAGGTTTTTTACTAGTGTTGAAACACAGGTATTCAGTCCATAATTTCCACAGAACATCTCTGTATTAGGGCTGTGCTTAGCTTCAGCTGCCGATTTGATTGGGAGCAGATTCGGCCCGATTTGGTGGCTGCCGAATCTCCAACTCTGAATCAAATCAGGAGACCCATTAATTCCTATGAATCAATTGGAAGCCTCCGGTTCAATTTGGAAAGATTCGACGGTTCGGCCATATGTTTTGGCTTTATGGGGTTTTTTTGTTTGTTTTTTTGTTGTTTTTTTTTTTTTTTTTTTACATACCTCGAGGTACCAGGCAGCTCGTGAATGCTGAGATGGTGGGGCAGATAGAGAGTCCCACAGGAATGTGAGCGAGGTCCCCGGCGTGCTCAGCGGCGGACCCAGAAGTGGACCAGAAGTACTTCCGGTCCGCTTCCGAGTCTGTTTCGGAGTGCGCGGGGGATCCCCCTGCCTCGGCGACTGCTGCCTCCTCAGTCTGAAGGGGGTACCCAGGGTCCCCCCACGGCCGATTACCGAGCCGGAGGAACGTGGGGGGATCCACTGCCGAGCGCGCAGGAGACCCCGCTGCACTTCCACAGGATGCTCCATCCACCCCCATCACCTCAGCGTTAATGAGCCAGGCCTGGTACCTCGAGGTATGTAGAAAAAACATATAAAGCTGTGTCTATGGCTGAATCGCTGATTCTCTGAATCAGAATCGAATCTTCAGATTCGGCCGAATTGAATCGGGACAGTGATCCAAATCAGCTAATTGAATCACTGTCCCCTGAATTGGGCCGAACCCAAATCCAAATCGAATACTTCCTGCTTTGCCCACCCGTACTCTGTATGCATTGTTAACCCAAATGTCCTCTCCAAATTAATCTTCTCTGAAGACAAGCTACTACTTATTTTCTTTGGATTCTTACATTCAAATCTTTATCCCTATGTTATCCTGGGAAAATTTCAGACAGGAGCCATAGAGTACAGTAAGTACAGGAGAGGACAGTGGGAAAATTATGGTATACCTAATAAAAATATGTGCAAACTTTACATTAAAAAGTAGATAAATTATTCCTTCTTGCAAATACAGCTGTGAAAGAACGTGACCGCTATAAATTTTAAACACAGAAGTGCAGAAATCTCAGTTAAGTTTATCACTGAATTTTAATTCTCACTAACTTTCTTCAATCTGTAAATGGAATAATATTAAAGTGGAAGATTGCAAATCTCTCCTCATGTGAGTAAACCCACGGAGCAGACCGAGACGTGTGGTGTAGAAATGGTTTTCAGGGGTACGTCCTAACTCACAAGTGGTACCTTACAGCGGCACATAAAAGCGTAGAAGCATTTGCTGACCACAAGCCCACAGAACTATGAGCCTGCTTCTCCTCTTACTTCACTGACAATCAGAAGTTTGGAGGGAGTGGAGTCACACAGCATAAAATTCAGGTGAGCAAAAAAAGAATCAGATTATGTGCTTGTATCACACTAAAAAATGACTGAAGAGTCCTTTCAAGACACCCTGCTACAGTCTGATCCAATTCCCAGGGACTTCAAAGGAATTCCTAGCTGAACCCTTCATTTGCCTTTCACGAACAAGCTGGCAGAAACCCACTTCTTGTTGTGCTTAAGGAGAGGATCTATCTAATGTGGGATTCTGAAGCTCCCAGTGAGGGAAAGAAGGAATTAGTATTAATTGTGTGGTTGTCTGGGCTTCACTTCACAGGTCAGCAGGCACAGAATTAAGTCTGAATTAAGCCTTAAAAATGCAATGGTGATTCTTGGATAAAACGTTCACGTGGTTGTAGGTTTCTCCTAATTACATCGTGCAAGTTGTGCATCAAAATACATAAATGGAATAGGCAGTCCAGTGAATCACATTCCAAAGTACTACATTTACTCAGCAGTACACATTAGCACTTCATCTGAAAGCAAACCAGTTTTCTAAAAAAAAATCAGATGGAATAAGAAAGCAGGGGAGATAGGAGATTTTAAATCTCTCTCTAGCTTTGTGCCCAAGACTGGAGCAAAACAGATCAAAACAAGATATTCTCTTGACACTTAAACTGATATATTCTCTTTTTTCCTATCCAGTAGTACTACTTTGCATTTCCGCAGTTCCTTTTTATCTCAAAGTGGCTACTGAAGCAGCGTTTAAACCTCACAGTGATGTTTTATTACTAGAGGATCTGATGGAGTGTATCTGTTTGACAGATGAAGCTGGGTAACAGAAATGTAAATGAGTTGTCCAAGGTCACATCACATACGGTGCGGTCAGAGGTAGAAGCCAGGACTCCTGATGTTCTGCCTCCAAGAGAACATCAGAAGAGTGCACAACTTTATGACAGTCTGTCTACCAAAGGCTGCATTTACCATTAAAAAGTTATAGCTTACTGTAGGACTTTTAAAATAATTACTACATTTAAAAAGGCTATTCCTAACAGATAGGAAAAGAAATGCAAGCAGCCTACAACACACTAAATCATGCAGGATAGCCAAAATCCACTTTCCCCATCAGGAATATCTTCCAAATAGACAAGCGATTTCAATACTGCCCACACCTCAGCCAATTGATTCAGAAATTTTACTGGAGTCTAAATGCACATCTGAGTCCCTCACATCATTACTTATCACATGCTGAAGTCAATTCACTCCTCACTTTGCAGTCAGATGCTCTGTAATAGATTTTATCTCCTTTTTCCTAATGTGCAAAGAGGAAAAAGTAGGGCAAAGTAAATGAAATTATATTGGCGAAGGCAGTTTTGCTTCTTGTGGCCCAGCTCAATGCACACACTGGGATGTGTTTTCATCCTTACGTTCTCTCCAACAAGCTCCCTGTGTACTGCCCTCCCACTATTTCAGGGATACCTTGAAACCCCCCGTCATCCCCAAAGCCCCTATTTCCTCCAGTCCAGGGGCTCTGTGTGTGTGTGCCCCATACCCTCTCCCTCCCCACAGAAAGAAAGGGGGTCCATTATTATTTATTTTTGTTCTGTATGAAAGAGAATTCATTCTAGGATATCAACACCTCAAATGATCCAGGGAGGAAAGGAGAACAGAGATGGGAATGGTGGTCTGTAGAAAGGTATTAATTGGGGCCACCGACCGGTTCTTTCATCTACAGGGAAGTGCAGGAGTGCTTCAAGTCGTGGCTCTGCTGAAGGTAACAGGGATGCTACATGTCCCTCACCTTCCTCCCTGTTTTTTCTGATTTTCTCTAAGAAGCACAGGGTTTGGCCTGCTGATATCTAAAACGTTGTCTGCCATTCTGGAATTGTCTGGATGTGGCATTCAAAAGAGATTTCCTTACATCCTACCAGAAAAACCTCTAAAAAGATGAATGCCACCAAGCTGGAGGTAAAGCCTTGCCAGCTCAGCTGATAAGGAAATAAAGTTTATAAAGAACAAGATCTTTTAAAAACACAGATCTTTTCAATGAACAGCGCAGTAAATCTGGGAGAGGAATCAATGATCCAATGAAATCACACAGGAATGTTAAACAGAGATTTACTTAGGACTTACTATTCTCTTTTTCGTCTACATGCTTAAGGCCTGTTACCACTAATGGAAGAAATAGGAATGTTTCAGGTAAGACATGACGTTTGAGGTGCTACTACTTGCATTTCTTTAAAGGTCCCACAGTACATACTGTAAAAATAAGGATATGTTTAACACCCAAATTATTCTATCAAAAAGTCTCTCTGATTTTTAACTCATAGATGCAGTACTCTACTATCTTTCCCATACTAAACTGTTCTGCAGTATTTTTATACACTGTGGCTTCCTGCCACAATATTGGGAAAGGAGATTCATAAAGGGCTTGATCTCCATTCCTATTGTGAGAGTTTTGGCACTGGTTTCCATAAGAAAAGGGTTCAGCCCATAATCTCTGGATCAGCCTGTAAAGGCCCTGGGGTGGAAGACTGTTATTAGGGGGAATATCTTACATGCCAATTTATTTTACTTCTTTCTTAACCCAACTAGGTCAACCAAGATGGTTATTATCCTACTAGGAGAGGGAAATGGGGGGAAAGTAACTGTTTGAACTCCTCTCATTCAAAAGAGGTCCCAAGAAAATTAACATACGGAGATCCAGTTCCTTAGCTTGTGTAAATCAGCAAAGGTCCATTGATCCGAGTGCACTGTATCAAGTTATGCCAGCTGAGAAACTTGATCTAGGCATTCACTAGATAGAAAAACCGGACATCTAAACCACAGCATTTGAGCTTGCTTGACCAAATGGTAAAGTCTGGATTACAGAACATTTCTGCAATGAACACAGTCCTCTCCCTTTCCATCACAGAATGTGCCAGCAGTATATGAACACTAATTTTCAGCTGGTTTGGGGAATTCGACTTCTCTAGGCTTTGCTGAAAATTCCATACATTACTGTGACAGATTTTCCAAAATACAAAATGCAGGTGAGCATCTACTGAAAGTCAATAAGAGCTGGGCACCTCTTGGTTATATCTCTGAAAATTCCCTGCACCATATACACACACACAGCATCATTACTAAAGAGGACTACACTGTGTCCAGAAATATACTGAAAATACTATTGCTATCCCTATCACCTTCTGTACCATCAAGTCTTCATACAGTGAGTTCCATTAAAAATCTGCCATGTACCATGCCGTGCTGGCAAATTGAAACCACGATGATTTACCTTTCCCTTGGAGATTTTTTTAAACAAAGGAGCACTTCCAGAAGAAAGATACATGTGCATCTTGAGAGCCACAAGCTTTTCATTAGTTCAGTACATAAAGCTATCTGTACCAGGAAGCCCGTTCTCTTATGTTTTAGAGTTCTGAGGTTAATCAGCAAATCCTTCAAAACCGCTGGCTCGCTACTGATCAACCCCACCCCCAAACAGATCAGCAGCCTGCGCCAAGGTTCACTGGAACCTATAATAGCAAACTGCAGAGCTACATAGATAGCTTCTCGCAAACATGGAAACATCCCCATTTTAAAGGCATTTGTCCCTTATTAAGTCATAACCAACACAACCCTATTTTTTTATGATAAACTATCTTTTTTCCTCCCAGAGAATCCCTTTCCTCAGTCTTCTAAAGGCGCTGCCACGTGGTCGTGGAAACTCGACTGCATTTGGAATCTCAGGTCTTACCCAACGTTGCACATACAGATGAGCCCTGGCCCACAACGAATCCCCTTTGCTCAGAGTCACTTTGTGGCATCAGGGATTAATTAATTTCTTGCAAAACTAACAAGGTAGAATAAGCTTTGTACAAAAAGCATCAAGAAGCCTCAGCATCAAAGCAACTATTTATCTTACTTTCATTTTTCATACATTCGCTATCAATCAATTGCCACAACTTAGAATAGAAAGCAGTCTCTTCCCCTGAAATCAGTTGAGGAATGCTTGATTTATAGCATATAGCAAGCGTGGTCAACCGGTGGTACATGTACCCTCAGGGGTACTTGAGAAGGCTGTATGGGGGTACACGTGGGCAAGCGGGGATGGAGCACTGCCAGGTACCATCGTGCCCTGGAGGTGTGCTGCTCTGTGTCTGGCTGCTGGGGGGTACACTCATCCAAAAAGGTTGAAAACCTCTGGCATATGGTATTGGTACCTTGGGATTTACTCCCAAAGGTACCGAGCCAGTCTCCTGCTTAATGTCTCCTGTCTGCTTGGGGTGGTCTAATTCTGTAGATCCAATGTGTTTCCAGTTTGTAGACGGGGATTCTGCAGGCCCTTTAACTGCTGAAGCAGGTCAATCAATGTATAATCAGCTCTAATTAGTCTCCCTACAGGTTTTTCAGTTCTTTACCTGCAACTGCATGGCTGTTTCCAAGGTGACATATTGATTCCTGCCTTTGTAAACATCAAATAAATAATTCAAAGGCTCATCCTTATGACCAAAAAATCTCCTAAAGTGTATAAAAGATGTCAGATGCCTAAGGCCATGGGGGAAGTTGTCATTTGGAAAGTAAGATCTGATCATGTTAAATATTAAAAGATGATAAACAAAAATAAAACAAGCTGCAAGTTACACTACTATTTATTCTGTGATTGGATTTTTTGTAATAACTACTCTTTCCCTTTATTCTCCTCTTTGCTCTGACAGTAACTTTGCCTTGTAACCAATCTTAAGCTGGCTCTGCCAGAGGAATGTGTAGGCCAGGGGCAGGCAATTATTCCAACTAGAGGGCCACTTAACGAGTTTAGGTGAGCTGTTGAGGGCCACAAGTGTGGCTCCGCCCCTTGAAAACCACCCCGCCCCCTGGTCACCACCATGGGACTGGAAGTCCTATCTCCTAACTCCTGACATTTGCCACTGGAAGTTCCTCCCCTTGCCCCCAGAAGTACTCCTTTTGGGAAAGGGGCTAGCTGTCTTGAAACCAGAAAATAAAACAAATTATATACCAAAAATTAAACATCCATGTGGAGAAAACTTACCTGAGTTGGCAGAGAGGCAGCGGGATGCTGCGCCAGCAGAGGAGCATGGCAGGAGCAAAGCCGCGGCAGCCAGAGCCGCCATGGGTAAAGATCAAAGTGAAAACCCATGGTGGAGCCACGAGGAGCTCCCGCGTCTGCCTGGGCGTGCTTTATAAAAGCGTGCCATGATTGACTGGCCGGGTGGACGCCCAGCACTAGGATAAAAGACCTGGCAGAAAAGAAGCCAGGGGGAGCAGCCCTGACCTGGCATGCCCTGCACCTGCTCTGGACTCACCTGTCCAGGCTCAACAGCAGCAGTGGCGGCAAAGCCAGGCAGAAACTGTTGCTTGACATGGCCCGTCCCCTTTGCCACTGCCAGGCAGTTCTGTGCTGGTACTGTGGGGCTGGGGCCAGTGGAAAGAGTCGCTGCTGCCTGGGCTGCCTAGAAAAACAGTCCAGGCACAGAGCTCCCCCCAGCTCTGCTGCATGCCCAGGGTGGGCAGCAGGACGTGCCATGGCTGGGCAATGCCTGGGCCAGGCAGGACCAAAGGACCTGGCACCGGCTGGACAAAGGCCCTCTGTGGGCCACACGTGGCCTGCTGGCCATATTTTGCCCATCCCTGGTGTAGCCAAAAACGGAGCATTTTCTTACACTGTGGAAACAAGAGCGTTTTCTCTTTACAATCGTGCAACACTGTGGTACCAGCAAGAAGCAATGAAAGAAGGAAAGAAAATGGACATAAGTAAGCATGAAAGAAGAGAAGAAATAGCAGAATTTTTTTGGAAAGCCGAAAGAGAAATTCTGGCCCTGCTGAAAATGATGCCAAAGCCCCTACTGACTTCAGTGAGGAAAAACTTCACCCGTAATCATGTAGCATGAGCTACTAGAATGTTGTTGCACACAGAAATAAATTTAAAATGGTCATTTCATTGCATGCATATATAAGACACGGCTGGTAACACCTACAGTTAACGTTATTTGAGAACTTATATTACAAACACCCTATTTTCCACTATTTACAACTTTGCCAAACAGACTATGTGAAATTTCCCCACACTTGCTGTCTTTAGTTGGGAAAGTTTTAGCCACAATAACTTCTACATTTACTAGTGCAAAGATACTGCCTTTTTTTTTTTTTAAAGACTTACAATGGTTTCAATGAGCTGTTCTGGTACCTCCATGCTTAGCAGAGACTTTGAGTTTTATAACTACATTTTGAGAACATTCTGTCCACCCTGTACTATCCCATCTCCTCACAGTGTCTATGCATCTACCAAACCGCACAGGTGTCATCTTCACAAAGTATGCTTCCATCCTATGGCTGCAAGGGGTCTGAATGTTATTTCCCTTGCAGTTGCTCCTTCCAGCTCTCAGAAGGCAAAGGAATAGAGAAAGATGATTCTCTCTCTCTGTTGCTTTCTGAACTCAAGGTAGCATGGAAAACGAGGAAGCAACCCGATTCAAAGGCAAAGGGGGGGGGGCACTGAGAAAGGGGGCAAACGCAGGTATGGAGGGATGCAGAAGACAGAGGAGGAAGATACCAATAGACAGAAAGACACATGTGGTACCAGGGGAGACCATGAAGAGAGAGGAACCCAGGAAGACAAAGGACAGGAAAAGAGGGGTGGAAATGTGGGCAGGGGTACAAGGGGCGCAAAGAGAGAGGTCTGTAATAAGAAATATTCTCTTCAGATTCTGAAGTTGAATATATTGCCCCTAAGGCTCTATCAGTGACTGAACGAGGCAGGGATAGCATGGAAAAAGTAGTAAATCATCATATAATAACAGACTATCAAAATACCTGCGCAAGAGGGATGGAATTCAGGTTAGTATTTCCTAACTTTTGAGAGCTGGTTTACAACAATAACATTATGTTTATGTTGTCTTTTTGTTATCTGAATTATCACACGTTGACACTTAGTTTCTTCTGTGAACTGATCACTAGTTCCTCAAGCCTCCATTTCAGTTAGGCATGTCCTGTAAAGAAGCACTGAACTTAATAGAAAGTGGCATCTTTGTTCCAGACTGAAGGTAAATGGATCCAAATGACATATGGAGGGTATCATCATCCTCATATTTACACTGAGTTGATAGAATATGAATATGGATAATTACCAGGGAGGTTCAGCTCTCCTAGGAAATAAATAAAACATTACAAATAAATAAAAGCAACTGTCAAGATAGGACACACTAATATTATTAGTAGCTAAGGGTAATTTAGTTCAGGAATTCTCAAACATAATGTGGTGGTGTCTTGGGGAGCCTCGAGATACTTTCAAGGGTGCTGGTGGGGTGCCATGCAATGTTACCACGGCTAGGAATGCAAACATGATTTACAAGATAAACCCAGAGATTTCAAACAGGAATCCATAGTGTGCAAAAACATTCTGACCTGTTGTGGTTTTCCTGGGCTCTTTGCAACAGAAGAATCGCTCTTTTACTTTTTTCTTGTCAAAAAATAAGTGAGAACTAAGAACCAGCATTTTCCAAGAGGGGACTTGAGTCTAAAAAGGTTGAGAGCTGCTGCTTTAGTTTTTAGGGTTTTAAGCTTATAAGTGCTATATATGATAACAGGTGTATTCCATTAAATAACATCTGAGTCTAGCTACTCAGTATTTGGAAGTTCGCATGAGAACAAAAATAATGGCAACAGAATGGTTTCTTCAGCACGTAGTCCTAGAGATGTGACATGACATCCCACCATCTCTTCCTAGGACAGATCCTTTTTGCTTACTTAACATGTGCAGAACACTCCATGGTTCTCTCCCATGCTCACTGCTGGCTTTCTCTTTCCATTAGAAATATCTGGCTGTATCCCTGCAGAACAGATTATAACGCTAGATGCAGCTGCTACGAGTGGGTTACTGAGAATGGATGATTTTATCTAAGGGATGCCTTTTGTCTAAAGAACAAGATGAGAAAATGGGGACACTTGCTGGAGCTCATTCCTGCATAATATTCTGGAGGTTGCCTTTTGAATTTGCTAGCATTGGAAGTATATTATGATATTAAGATTTACTGATATAAATTAACCCAGAAACCTTAGCAATGGGTGCAGGTTCTGAAAAAAAGATAAGTATAAATGTAGGAATTTGTTAAACACACTGAAAAGAGAAAAGCCTTGGAAGAAATTTACTAAAATAAACAAAGAAAGGGGTTTTAGACTCCTTGGGGTACTTGTTTAATCTCCTATAATCCAGGATTAACTTTAAATGATCCAGTGTACTTTGGGAAGACCAATTGTTGAAAATGAATTCTTCTCTAGAGCCAGAGCCTAGGGAATGAACATTTCCAGGTTTTTTTGAACGGAGAAAAATAATGAGAAAAAAAGCAAAAAGCCGATTTAAAAAAAATTACATTTTCAATAACAGCAGTTCTCAACTGGGGGTCTGTGGCCCTGACTGCGGGTCTGGCATGAATATGATCTCTAAGGTCAGCTGGGGCAGCCCACTCCTTGGCTGAGCCTGTTGCCACCACTCCCGTCACCAGGTTCATGGAAAAAAGGTAGATTTTCTCCTTAAAAGGAGAAAGCCGTGGATTACATGTGGATTTTCTCCTTCAAAGGAGAAAAATGTGAGAAACTGTGGGTCTCTCCTTACAGGCTGGCAGCGTTCCAACCTGCAAAGGACGGTTTGGGTGTTGGGGGAGTGGGAGGAGGCCGATCTGGCACACATGCACATGGCAGGCAATCAGCAGTGGAGAGCAGGTCCCTGCAGGTAAGCTGGGGGTGGGGAGACATAAATGATGCACT
>NW_017728928.1:7851348-7854012 GCF_001723895.1 Crocodylus porosus
GATGTGGGTTGGGAGTGAGAGGCAACAGCAGGGCCAGGGGGCTGCACGTCTGGAGTGAGGGGCACCAGTAGGGCTGGGGGCAGGAGTGAGGGGGGCCTCAAGTCCAACAAGGCTGAGAATCACTGACCTAGAACACATTGTTTTCCCCAAGGTAATGCACAGAAGCAATATTAATGTTTGGGGAAAAGACCTAAAAAGCTCAATGTTCAGTTCACTGGGTGCTGATTGCATTTAAAGCTTGTATAGGATATTTGTGAGGATCACATTTTTCTCTGTCAGCTCTAAGTGAGGAATTTGGTTTTGGGTTATTCCACTGATATCTTCCACCGAGGCTGAGAGAAAAATGAACTTGGCTGTTTTTATCTCACTGGCTATTTCATCCAATGAACTCAGTTCTGACCAAGTTGTTAACTCGGGTAACACACCAAAACCAAATGTGGCTTCAATACAAAATAATAATAAGCAAATTAAAATTATATAAATAAAAATGAAATAGCTAAGCAACTCTCTTTTCAGACAAACAAACAAGCACACATTTAAAAACAGGAATAAATAGAACTATGCTCTTTTGGAAAAAAAAAAGTATTTCTGGTATATTTAACTTGGAGGGGCTGATAAAATCATTCACATTAAGTGAAAATTTGAGAAGAGCTTGGATTTCAATTAAGATTCATGGATTCAGTCTGTGAATGGACTGAAAGAAGTAGCCACAACACCAGGCAATCAAATACACTGGTTTGGATATCGGAATGAAGAAGTCATTCAAATTGGGAATAAAATTGTCCAGGTCCTCTGCTTCGTGGCAGAAACAGGTGAGCTTGATGGCTTCCCAATTCTAGAGCTAGCACAGGTTGTGGGCTGCTCTAGCCTATGTTTTTTACAGCGGATCCCCAGGAACCATGTGCCAGTGAGGGGCAGCTGAAATACAGCATGATTTGTCCTCCTGGCTGCTCAGCTGGCATATTAAATACTGAACCCATACCTGTGAGACCTCCCCTATGCAAAGGGAATTTTCATGGGGGAGATCAGGCCATTACCCAACCCTTGTACCATTAGAACAATCCAAAGTAGATGGAACAGGATGGGAACTCTGCTCAGTGTTTCTGGATTGATTTGGTATATGCTGTATCTGGTACACTGCATTTTTTCATACGTGTGTGTGTGCGCATGCATGTGTGTGTGTGTATTTTAGGCTTGGAAATAGACCTATATTTTAAGCCTGCAAATACAAGTTTCTGGTAATGAGCTATTTCAAGTAATGATGTACACATTCAAGCAAGAGCAACTATTGTTCTGCTCTAGTTGGTTGCCAAGGTAAAGTGGCCTTACAACATTGTGCACCATGTTCCATTTCTTCCTTGGATAAAATCGTCTAATTGACAGCTGAAATAATCTGTACAATACTCCAGCTATCAAAAATAGTGCAGCATGGAACGCTTTGCCTTTTAAAAACAGAGATTTCTTCTACTCTCACTACAGGCACGATCCAGAAGAAACTGGTAGGCAGATTAAATTTCACTGCGATTATTTTTATTTAACTTTTTACTTATCATAGAAATAATCTATACAGGAGTTCAGGCATCTTTTCCACATACTAAACACACAAATATTAATGAAAATAAAAATAAACCCAGCAGCTTCCTTAAAGACAAAAGAAAAATAAACTGCAACCCGAATCCACAATATCAGCCAACATGTCTTAGCATTCAAAACATATTCTCTCCTTCCTGGGAAAAGAGAACTGCTGTGCAGCATGCTAAATCTGGTCCACAGGAAACAGTCCTCTAGTAATGAGGGCTGTCACAGATATACCCTTGTCATTTGGTGCTTTTCTCCTATACCAAGGTTGCTCTAACTTGTACAGCTCAGCTGATCTCAACTGCAGCAATACAGCACAGGTAAAACCTAGTCTCATAGGTAGGCAGATCCCAAATGCTTCAGACTTTACAGAATCAGTTCCTTGAGCTCTACCCAGAAGCCAGAAGACAACCCAGTGATCCCACCCTTGTGAAGGCATAACTAGATCTACTTAAACTCCACGCTGCAAGTTCTATATTGGTTTAAGATAGTACTCCATACAGTGCACATCGTAGATAAAAACATTATAATGAGATTACTTGAGTACGGTCTACCAAAATTCTCAGAATTTCATGATGAAAACAAAAGAAAAAATGCCATCCTGGGCATTGCTGTTACATGATCTAGAGTAGATATTTAAATTACATTTTTATTTATTTATTTATTTTAGGAGAGAAGGGGAAAAAAGGGGAAACATTAAATTTAAAAGTCTGCCTTTCTTGGAAAAGGTATAGGACATGTGGGTGGGGGTGCAGGTGTGTGATGCATTGGGCTACTTTGGTCTAAGCAAACCTTACTGTAATTTAAAAAGCTAATTGTTTGAGTAACAGATATGGGGATTGGGAAGTTAAGTAGCTGATCACTGACCACAAGATGAATATGAGCCTTCAATATGATGCTGTGGCTAGTAAAGCGACCAAAACGCTGGCTTGCATCCATGGATGCTTCTTGAGCAAATCCTGGGACATCATTCTCCCGTTGTACTTGGCCTTGGGGAGGCCGCAGCTGGAGTACTGCGTCCAGTTTTGGGCTCCACAATTCAAAAAGGATGTGGAGAAGCTTGAGAGAGTCCAGAGAAGAGCCACG
>NW_017728928.1:7854112-7858977 GCF_001723895.1 Crocodylus porosus
GCCGCAGCTGGAGTACTGCATCCAGTTTTGGGCTCCACAATTCAAAAAGGATGTGGAGAAGCTTGAGAGAGTCCAGAGAAGAGCCACGTGCATGATCAGAGGTCAGGAAAACAGACCTTATGATGAGACGCTGAGAGCTATGGGGCTCTTTAGCCTGGAAAAGCGTAGGCTCAGGGGTGATCTGATGGCCACCTAAAAATTTGGACACTTATCTTGCTGGGATCCTATGACCCCATCTGACTTCCTGCCCCTGGGGCAGGAGGCTGGACTTGATCTTCCGAGGTCCCTTCCAGCCCTAATATCTATGAAATCTATGATGCTTCCTCCAATAATCAGTATTATAGCTGACTTCAGGACACTTCTCATTTAAGTTCCCAAACTGTGCCAGTACTCATATAAACACACGCTCATACATACATACAGAAGGGGAATAGCCAGAAGAGCATTCAGCATGCAGTCCTGCAGAGACGGCAAGCAATGCTTAAAGCACTGCCATCAGGTTGGGACAGGCTGTCATAACTGAAGTCTCTAGGGCTGTTCAAGTTACGCTGGGGCCTCCACAGTCCTTGGAGCAAATCAGGATCAAAAGGGCACAAAGGTGACTTAAAGGAACATTAGGTATTCCTCCTTCTGTCCTGCCTGCTCTTTGCTCTTCTTTTTAGAGCTGTAGCATGGAGTCTCAGGTTTGGCCCTTGATACACAGGAATTTCATTATTAGCATAATTAATACAGAGGCCATCCTTTAAATGGAGACATGTATTTTTGAGCCAGGAACTACAGTACTTGGCAATACATCCAAAACATTAAAAGCTTGGGAAAAGATATTTAAAAAATGTTAATCCCCACTATCCCCCAAGATTTCCACAGGGAATACATTTTCAAGAATTCTAAACGATAAATGGAAGGAAACCTCCTTTTTCTTGGTTTGGTTTGTCATCTTCAAAATGATAGTAACAGACCATGCCAAAAAGACGATGATGGCATTTCTCCAAGGAGGGCGATTCTTGAAGGACTAAAAAGTTTCCCTCATCTTCTTCCCTTACACATCTCAAAAGGCACCCTCAAAAGCTCCTTTTCTGCCCTGAAGCTTCTGATTAACATCTCGAGATGGCAGGGGTTTCAAACAGTCTGGGTAGTAACAAGGAACAAAAGCTGACAAAGGGGAAGGTTTAATGGCTCAAAAAATCATGAACTGCCCAGAAATTAAAAAAAAAAAAAAAAAAAAAATCAAAATATCATTTTTTGTGTTTCTGATGGGTCAGTAATTTACTTCTGTTTCCAACAGACAGGAACATATTGCTATAGGTATCAGTGCTGGCAACCAAGTATTACAACAGCCTAGAATTTACTATGGGAATTATTTCCCTACCTCCAGAAGTGACTGATCAAAACAAAGTCTAAAGTTTAGATTCTGGACTGATCACCAGTTTATTACGGCTTGGGGTGATAACGCTTAGCTTTAAACGAGGCTGAAGAATGTTTAAAAACTCAGTCTAAGAGAGGCTGCAACAGTATAGTGATCTGCCTGATAACCAGCTGATTACACTTGAAAATAATGATTTCAACTATGCAGATGGTTGCCTCCATCAATTAACAAAGATGAAGAATTATTTCTGGGTTATATCTATTCATGATGGAATTATTTAACCTTAAGCTATTGCATATATAATTTATATAAAAACCATGAGGGCCGATTATTAACAACAGAAGGATAACGTATATAAATACTCCAAATAAAAATACTTGAGAGTGTCAGTTAAAATTTAGGGTGAGTGGAGATTACAGTCCTCATAAAGGGAGAGAGGTGTATGTTTTTATAATAAACGACAAGTACAACCAGATTCAGATCAAATCAATTATTCTAGACAAGAATAAAGACAAGAGCATTTCTCTGAACTTCAGGTTTTCCATTGGTTTAATTACTATTGCTCGACTCTACTGACTGAAAAGGTCCTGGAGAACATATTAGAACAAAAGGTCAAGGGAAAAATTTCCCAAGTCTCATAGATTCACTATGTGGTACAGGGCTCTGTTTTCAAAAATCCCTAAATATATACTTACATCACTTATCTGCTAAAAGTCTAGGAGTCAAGGATTATTTTTTCGTTGATATCAGGAAATGGATGCACACCAAAAAATTATCAACATTAAATTTGAAAACCTGTTTTTTTTTAAAAAAAATAAGACGGTCTAATTAACAGTCTTCAGATGCCTTCCCCTATTAAACTCATTGCAACTAAATATTGCTGGAATCTTATGATGAGGTGAGATCACCCAATACATATGCCTAAACCATGCACCAACTGGCCGTTTCACTACAAACAGGTAAGTTTCTGAAAGTCAAATCCTAGTGGAGACATGGCCTCAGTATAGCAAACGAAAGGTGGAGAAGGGCTTATAGGCTCAACGTACAAAATTACCAGTGTGTGTTAGTACCAGAAGGATTTTACTCTGAAACAGCTGTCGCAAGGTAGCTCTAGTAATGTAAGAAAACACATCCCTTCTCACCATGGAGACAGACTTACAGAGTTATTCACTGTGAGCTTAGTTTTCAGTCTGCTGAGCTTTTCCAAATTTCACATTTCAGTACAGGCCCCTGTCCTAAAACAATACTGGGAACCTACTCCGACATTCTGTGCATTTTTAAAGCTCAATACCTCATAGAGGCCAAGATTCAGGAAAACGCATGTGGTAAACTCCATTCTTTATTCAGCAAAGCACGTAAGCATGCGTGTGGTGTTAAGTATGTGCTTCAGTACTTGGTTGACTGAAGGTCAGGAAGCAAAAGAGATCCTACATGATCCAACAAGTCAGCATGAAAAACAAGTTATCTGGGCACCTAAGTATCAAACTGGTGCTTAAACAAGAAGCTTGAATGTGCACTGAACAAAAATGTTTGTCTGGAACTGTGAGCAGCTTCACTTTGCAGTTTGTTCACAAGTCATCTCCATTTTAACTGAATTGTTCAGACACAATTGTTTACAATGCACATCATGAAAAAATATAGGACTAAAAAATGCGTTCAAACTACAAAAAGAATTAAGTATGTATTTAAAAAAAAAGGAACCTAATAGTAGCTCAAAATAAAGTATGCTGGAACATGCTATGACTTAATATTGCTCTTGGATTTGAATATCTGGGTTCATTTCAACAGCCATTACCTAAAGTCCTCCTGAGAAAACCCTTATGTTTAGTTTCTAGAGCTCTGATCTGTTTGCTGCAAAACTGACCTTCAAAATTACATGATGACAAGGTTTGAAAAAGAAATAAATATATGAGGACCTCATGTGGTAGAAATGAATATTGCTATCAATAAAGACACCAAAAAAGACATGTCTTCAGCTAATGTTAGGCTCACTTTAATAACCTTTGTTATGTACAGTGACCCCAAGCAATTAAAGAAAGCATTCATCAATTCAAGTGGAGTTGGGTGCTGAAGATTATTAATAAAAAAATCTAACAAACATACACAGGAAAGTTAAAAAAGTGTAAATCTAATCTGCAAATAAGAACAAGGAAGAATTTAAGCTGCACATTTGGCTTTTTAGCAGAAAAATTGCAGCAGCTGGTAGAAGCCTGAAAAGAGCAGGAGAGGAGAGAAGCAAAAGCAGTTTGAAAGGAGAAATACTTTAATAAGGATAGTGAGAAAAAGGAGAAGGCAAAGTAAAGTTACTGGGTTTTGCTTTTTTTTTAAAAAACTTGCTTCTAAAAATGTATGTCCTTTAGTACTGTACAGTTCAATATTCTGTCTATATTTTCTAGTTAGAGATGTCAGAACATAGAGCAGTTAGGATGTTTGCTATGATCCAGAGGCATTATGTTCAACCAACCCCTAGTCTTGTACCAAAGCTACTCCCAGTCAACCTCTGGTTGTTAAGCTGGGACCAAAGACGTCCGGATGCGACGCTGGCCATTCGAGCTGTTGGGCAGAGACACTAAGTGCCTAAGAGGATGTACGTTTCTTTGGCAATGAGTGCTATGTCCCAACACTTCAGCTCACAACACACTTTTCAGCAGTGATCAGCTGCCTTCATTTCTTTCTATCCCTTTTTGGCCATTTTATCTCTCGTTTGGCTGTCAACACCTTCCCTATTCCTCCTCACCCATCTCTCTTCCTTCATCTTAGTTCTTTCCAGGAATTCTTCCTGCTTTATTTTATTCCTCTTGGTTAAGCTCTTTGCTCTCTCATACCTGACCTTTGTATTACGTCTTATCTTAGGCAGTTCTTAGGCTTGGGAACCTGTCTTACAGTTCAGGCAAGATTCTGGCCTCAACCTGGCTCTGAGTTCTTCCCTACCTTACAGATCCTGCTGCAGTAGCAGGCTGGGAATGACAGTGGTCAGAGCACTCTTCATTCCAGCAATTCCACCCTCTGGGAAAGGTCCCCGTCAGCCATGGAAGGCTGTTTTACTATACTTTGGCTTCTTTGTGGTCCTGAGATCAACTCAGAACATGGGAGGCACAAAGGTACTAAAAAGCTATCTGTGTCCTCTGCCTGCCGGAAACTCTCCTGGGTCTGCTAAGAGAAACACTATAGAATTTGGTCCTGTGGCTGGAAAAATCTATATACATTCATGATGTGATCGTATATAATTTATTTTAATAAGCGAACTTGTATAAAGAAAATTCTCTATGGGAACAGTATGTATAAATGTACAGGTTTCCCTCGCTTTATGCGGCACACACGTTCCTGGAAAACTGTGCATAACTCAAATTTGCATAAAGGGAACCCACTGTACCATGTAACAAATAGGGGCATATTCCAAGACCTCAGTGACTTGGATGAGGGGGTAAAAAGCACCCTGTTCAAATTTGCTGATGACACTAAGATGTGGGGGGATGTGGGCATGCTAGAAGGGAGGAAT
>NW_017728928.1:7859172-7871537 GCF_001723895.1 Crocodylus porosus
TCCAAGGAGGTAATCCTCCCCCTCTATGCGGCACTGGTCAGGCCGCAGCTGGAGTACTGCGTCCAGTTCTGGGCGCCGCACTTCAAGAGCGATGTGGCCAGCACGGAGAGGGTCCAGAGGAGGCCACTCGCATGGTCAGGGGGCAGCAGGGCAGGCCCTATGAGGAGAGGCTACAGAACCTGAACCTGTTCAGCCTCCACAAGAGAAGGCTGAGGGGGATCTAGTGGTCTGTTACAAATTGTCAGAGGGGACCAGCAGGCACTGGGGGAGTCCCTGTTCCCCCGAGCACCGCCAGGAGTGACCAGGAACAACAGTCACAAGCTGGCAGATGGGAGATTTAGGCTAGATATCAGGAGGCGTGACTTCACTGTCGGGACGGCTAGGGTCTGGAACCTACTTCCAAGAGAAGTGGTGCTGGCCCCTACCCTGGGGGTCTTTAAGAGGAGGTTAGATGAACACCTTGCTGGGTTGTTTGACCCCAGTACTCTTTCCTGCCATGGCAGGGAGTCGGACTTGATGATCTGCTCAGGTCCCTTCCGACCCTAGAAACTATGAAACTGTACCGACCCCCTCGACTGTACTGACTGCACCATGCCACTCCCGGGGCAGCTGTAGCTCCAGAAGCATAGACACCAGCTGCCCTGAGCAGCGGTCATGGGCACTGCTCCTGGGGGACTTCACGATGCTCATCTCCTGGGGTGCCGCACTGGGCCAGGCTGCAGAGGCTGGTGTTACAGCCTGGTCTGGGCACCACCACCCAGTTCAGCCTTCCCCCCAAATAATTTTTGCTTCCCTTGCCAATGGCGTCACTCCCACACTGCACTGCAAAAAGCAGCCGACTGGGCTTCCACCACACTGATCGCATAAAAGTGAATTTATCTCGCATATAACAAATTTTTGGTATAAAAAGATTAATCGCGTAACAGCGAATTTGCACATAAAAAACCCGCATAAAGTGAGGGAAACCTGTATAGATATGAAATCCTATTTCAGGAGACATGAAAAAGTTTACTGAAAGTCCCATTCTCATCCCAGGAAATCAGAAGCAGTGAGAAATACTTAAATTCACTTTATTTTATTCTTACACAAACCCAAATATAGAGAAGCATACTACTTTTTTCTGAGAAATGTCAAATAAATCTTTATCAAAAGCAAGTTTAGACATGTTTTTCTACTACAATACAAATACTTGTTTACCTTTTTATTTGTATAGAATTAGCTAGAAATAGCAAGATCACTTGAAAAACAGTTACACCCAGAAAAAAAATGAAGCACAGAACCTCTTTCTTCAACTTATCTGCTCCAACTGTGCTTTGAGGAATATCTTATTTTATGGAAAAAGAAAACCCTGCCATTACTCAGGATAGAAGAATCAATATAATTATCAAGAAGGGCTCTTTTCTGCTTTGCTCGTCATCAAGGGCAAGACTGCTAGCTAAGTTTCCATAGCAAAATTTTTATTTCTGCTAGCGATGGACAGTCAGCAACAGAATATAGCTAGATGTCAGATTCCAGTTTGGATATTTACAGTTAGAGACATTTCAAATGGCTTGTAAACTGACCATATCTTGGGTAAGAAACAATATTTCTGCAGTGACATCTTTTATTGGACCCATTTTATAACTGTGGGAGATGTTAAATAAGCTCATGGACATAAAAGCACCTTCTTCAGAGATAAGTTACAGAAAGGACATAAGTCTGGAATTCACCAATGAAATTATTAAAGACACTTTTCTGACTCTAACAGTACTTTGAGTTACATTTTAATCTTCATAAGGGTATTAAAAAAAAATAAAAAAAATTAGCAGCCAGGAAATGGAGAGGGTTACTAATTAGCATGATGTTCTAGGAACGAGCTGCTCAATAGTTATGAGCAGCTAATGGATGACGTGCTACACCAACATTTCTCTTTTGCCAAGGCAAAAAGAGTTGCATCTACAAAGCCTCATCTTCTACCTCACTGCAGTAGTTTTATGTCAAGGTAAGACAAAATGTAGTAACAGTCCCATAAAGTACACCAAGGCAGCCCTTCATTCCCTGCCCTCCTTCCTTTCTCTGCCCTCCCCCCCACCCAAGTTTAAAAGAAAAAACCTACAGAATTATATTTTAAAACAGCAACTACGTACCTGTCTGACAGTCTGTAGCTCCTCTGTTAACTGTTTCTGTACACTTAAAGATTCAGACAATTGTTCCTGTTAACAGACAATAGACAATTACTTAGTGTGCAATGCTTCTTTTAATGTCTGATTCCAAGCCCACAGTAATGTGTTGAACGTGACACATCAGAATTGTGAGGACCTAAGCCTGCATCAGCTCACAGCTCTTTTTCACTTATTGCCCTGACTTACTCTTCCACTACTGCTATGTTTTTTAGCAACAAAACATGTCCGTCTATCAACAGATCCCCAAAAATTGCAACCCATGGAATACAGACAGACATGTCCTATGTACTAGGAACAATGCTCATTTTTGCCAAACTTTGCAAAGCCGGGGGTGAGACTAAATCTTAAATTTCTAAAAAGTTTAATGATTTTCTCCTTCATTTAGCTTTTTATTTTCCTTGAATGGTTGTTTTAAATTATGCCTACGTATGCTTATTTAATATATGTTCCATTGCAATTTCATGCAACTTTACTGTTTTACTTTTCTGTATGTAGCAGAGTAAGCAGAAAGACATTTTGATAGCTTTGCATGATGTTATATACATGTTAGAAAGCACAATCTAATGTGTTGTATTGGCTGGGAACTGTGGATTGAAAAAAAATATTTAATTTTTCAAATTAATTTCTGTGGCTATGTGAAATGGATTAGTGGTTCACTTTGTTCCCACCTTTTGTTGTCTTTATCAAAATAATCTTTGAAATTAGGAGGCTCAGCAAAGAGACTGATCCATTTTTTTCAAGCCTGGCAAAGGATTCTGATAAACAAGGTTGAGATGCACTGGATGGCTACATTACATATAGCACCAGGACATGCTGGACCATTAATCAAGCACTTTCCATAAGCAGAGGCTTACTTAAACTCATCAAAAAGAAGTGACAAAATGAGGTGGTTAGGAGGACATTGCAGATGTTCCTGTTAGATAGCAATTAGATATGCCTGTTGCTTTAGGTGACATACTGTGTATTCTGTAATATCTACAATAAACGTGAATTTATTTTGAGGACAGATTACTTCAGTCTCTAGTTCTGTACAAAAATACTAAAAGGCGCTCAGATATTGCGGTTATTGGGGCTACATAAATTCCTAGAGAGATCAAATTATGCATACACAGAATACCTCCATTAAATGTTTATAGTCTCATCTCCCTTGATAATCAGGCTAAAAAGTGAATGGCAAACAGCACAGTGAACAAAGGTCAATTTTTGCAGAAACATATTGTAAACAAGTGCTTTTCAGATGTCCTTGAATACTGTCTTCACTTGTACTGATACCGTTTCTTTTTAAGCTCCATGAATGTTCAAAAGGGGGGGGTGGAAATCAGATGATATACCACATTTCCTTAAATGAATTATTTGTTTTCTGTTTAGAATAATCCAAATTCAATATTACCTTCAGTTTAGTTATTTCTTTTAAAGCGTTGTTTCTCTCATTTTTAAGTCTTTCCATATCATCCATTTCCACATAATCACAGGATACAAACTATATTAAAATGTGAAAGAAGTTGGCAAGTCAGAAGATGATACTAGATGAACTGCATTTCTCAAAATGTTTAATCTCTTAAACAAGACTCCTGGTTAAGAGAGAGGCACCCGCAAAACTGATAGGGAACTTTTTTGAGATGCACAAAATTTGATAAAAACAACATCTAGGTTTTCAGAATACATCAATATTTTCAGAAAACCAAAGCCAAAACGTTTAACGTGAAACTATACAGAAGGTCTTAAAAGTACTCAGGTAAGCCATATATGTTTTAAAAGAAAAAAAAAAAATCAAAAGATTTTCTTACAACAGAATAACTTTGTTTGTTATAGCGGATTATTAAGAAAAATTACACAACAAAAATGGCTGAGAAAACAGTACCAGCAGACATATCCTGCTTCTCATTTTACCTAGGTTAAAGAATTCAACTATCTTCCATATTACTTGGTAACCAAATTTCCTACTTTGGCTGACATCCTTAAATACTGTCTTTTGAAAAAAAAAAAAAAAAGCTATTTCGAATCATTCTGCCACATAGTTTTATATTATTAACACAGTTGGTAGTATTCAGTTGCTCCTTTAAGGAACCTCAGTAAAACGTTGTTATCCACACACACGTACCAATTCACAATGTATTTTTTGTGACTTGCTTCCTGCAAATTTAAATGGATTCTTAGGAACTAAAGTTATTTTAAAAGAAAACAATGACACAGTGTATTTCAAGAACTGCAACAGGCTTGAGTAAATTCAGCTGTGTTAATATACTCTTCTTGAGAGTTAAATGCTAGCATGTGCCAACATATACTTTACCTGCGAGTCTAATAAACTGATGACTTCACTGGCCCCGAATGCGAGGGGGTTTTGGCCAGCACCTGCTTCCTCCGGCTGCACGCAGAACAGATTTCTCGCAACCTGAACAAAATCTAAAACACAGTATAGTTACTGTAATCTGCAGCACCTATTTCACTGAAGTCAGTTTTTCTCTTTACTTTGCAAATGCTTGCAATGACTTAAAAAAATGAGCGTGCTATTTGTGGAAGGTACAGGGCTGACAGGCTTAATGAACACTAACATAGCTATTCTGTACTTAATGCTGAAGCCTGTTGCCCTTTATGCAGGTGTAAATACTCATATATTTATTTAAATAAGCACTTGGAACACACTTGAATATTAAAGAGAAATTTAGACAAAAAAAGTGGCTGACTCCAGAGGTTTGTTATACCTCGGCTGATAGCAAATACCACCAGCACAAAATTTAATCTCACAGTTATTTTTTCAGAAGACCATAACGCATGAAACATTGTTTAGAATCAGTCAATTTTATTACATACTTACACAAATCAATCCATTATAAAGCAGATGCTTTGCGTTTTTCTGCTTAAAAGAACGTCGTGATTTCTTAAAGACAAACCTTTTCCATTTGGGAAAACACCTCAGACTTCAAGTAAAAAACTCACACTTCAAGTAAAATGACACTATTTTCAGGGCACAGTTGGAAATGTATTTGTAAGAATGAGTGGAAAGTGCACTTAATGCCTACTGAGCCAAGGCTGCTTAGAAGAAATGTGATTTCCACTACAGTGCACTAGTCCAAAATTGCAAGTTTATTATTAAATAGTGGAATCAGCACCTGGCTGGCTTCAGAGAATTGCTTTTCATTACCATAGTAATGCATACTGATGGGAAGGATATATAATGAAAAATATACAAATGGGTATTATCCGCTGTGTGTTTCTCTGCTATACTTGTTTTCAGGGTACTCTGCAAATGATTACCTCCAAAAGATACTGTCCCATTAGAATCTTTCTGTAGTTGGTGCCTTAGGGCTTGCTGTTGTTCAGCTGTGGGCTGAATCCCAAGGTAATTCAGTGCCTAGAAGAAAAAGAGGTATATGGAGGAGGAAGAAAAATGGAATACGAGACTTTACCTTAAATAGACAAGAAAGCCTTTTCATTACCACTTAGAAACAGAATTTCTAGTTTGGGAGGAGCACTGTTTTTTAATAATTATTACATACAAGATAAATGAGACGGATGAAACGTTATTCCCCATTGAAAACTCTCTTTATTAATACATACTGTTTGTGGCATGGCATAATATTTCTATGGCTGGCATATTTTGTTCTGACAATATTTAGGCCTGACCTAACACCAAGACCAAATCTACCAATGTATTTAAACTGCGCTCATCATCAGCTTATCTGAATGCTTACCCTCAAATTTATAAAGTGACTTGAATCTGAAGGGCAATGACTTATATCATTTACTGGACTAACTGCATGGTTGGGAGAGATTTAGATAAACTGTCAGGTACAAGGCCTGAGAAATATTAAGGCCTGAGAAATATCAAAAATCTGAAGCAAGTGTAATGACATTAGACTAATAAAGGAAAAGCAGCATCAATTCCCCAGTAATGTTCCTCCTTATAGGTATGGAAAAAGTCTCTCATCCTTGCTCAAATTATTTGCTCTAAGTAGTTCCTTATAATTTGTAATGCTGTACAAAAACTACAGTGCTCCTGATATCCCACTTTAAAAGTCTACGTCAATGGATTATTAAAGTGATAGTGAGATGTCACTAGATAGTCTAGCGAGCTGTTTCTATACAAAATCCCAATTCTGAACTTCTACTTCGGCCCAAATAATTATTTCAAGCCAAGTATTAGTGTTTGCTTTCACTTCCTTTTTTCGGCTAAGTTAAAACTTGTCGTTAGTGTTTCTGCACTTCAAAGACCGGCAGCTTAAGGCATCTATGAAGGCATTTAACTATAAGTACATCTACAAGACAACTTCTGTATTCAAAGTTAAGAATGTTTATTGATGCTTTGCCAGCCTGAGGCTTAAATTACCTATGACCTCCCTAGCTTAAATTACTCATAACCTCTATGAAGCTCCATTAAGTGGGCCATTTAAATTAGATGAAATTAAGTGTAAAATTAGGAACAAGTTTGTTCTAGAAAAGATGCAACAGATTCTTCCCATATTTCACTTTGGTAATTTTGCTATGGATTTTTGCTGATGTCCTGGGTGATCACATAAAACCAGGTATTGTATAGTCACATTTCCTCTAAGTCACTTCCAGCTGGTAAATAATCCTACCAGATTCCTGTACTGCAGTTTCTGACAAGGTGGAATGGCTATATCGAACCTTCCTATATTGCAAAGTGTATTTAGAAGATCTTTCTGTTATTTTGGAAGCTCTCCTTCTATCCTTTACTCTCTCATTTATATTTTTTCCTTGTTAGCAACACCAAAAGACCAGTTGAAATGTTAGCAGAAAGATGCCTATTTGTTATATCCCTTTTCCAAATTGAAGTGCAGGAATGAAGAAAAGAAAAAACAGCCTAAACTGTGTGTTACGGCAAATAAATCCATTTAAATGTATACTGCATGTTTCCAAAAAAGTTATATACACGATCTATCCTTCCACAGTACTTCTGTAAATCTCATTTCCTTCTTCATTGCTTTCGATTTGCATTTCTTCTTATTCCCAAATAATCCTTTGCTAGAACATTACTTCTTTCTAGGCTTGTATATTTATCTTCTTTCATTCTCTCTCACTCTTGCTATAGCCACACCCTTGTGGCTATTTCAGTATTTCTGTGGTACATCTTAGCTCCCTATTTTCTGTTCTCTTTTTCCATTTTTTTCTTTTGTTGAAGATTTTTCTGTAGGGTGGCTTTGTTTACATTATTTTTTCCATTTATGATCCCTTGACACTTTACTTAACCGCAGTACCTAGTTTTATGTCACATTTAAAATGCTCGTCTGTATTAATTTTTGTTGGTCAAAATTTTGTTCTCAAGTCCACTTGTTACCTACCTGTCGCAAGGTAAGAATGAGTGGAATCCCTTTTCCTGAATATCATATTCTTAAACAACGCTGTGTGCTTTTCCAACATCCAGCAAAGAATGTAGTTAATGGTTAAGTGGACCGACCCAAAAAGCCATTTGCCCAGTAAGTCAAGTCAGATACGGCTATAAAGAATAAACATACTATCCAAATGGAAAATAATTTCTTGTCTACCTATTCAGGGTGTACTCAAGCTTGAAATTTTCTTTTTGTATTTCATATGCTCTACTTATTGGGTAAAAAGCAAAAGACAAGATATTTACCATCTCCAGCTTTTCTGCTTTGAGACGAACAGTAGGGTTTACCGAAATCTTCTTTCCTTGCAGTCCGTAATCATCTGCCTGGTTGGGGGTAACGGCTAGGAGACAACAGGTTGTATTTTAATTGGCAATTTAATTGTAACTCTTCCTTCTGAAGGATGTGTTTTGAAGTCCCGCTGTTCAAAATAATTCCAACTAATCACCTGATCACCAGAATAAACTCCAATGCTGAGTATGACTTTTTTAAATGTGAGAAGTAGACTGGTAAGCTGTTCATGCCCAAAACAGTAAATATGGACCTCGTTTAACCATTTTACAATTATGCATCAAAATGTAAGAGAAGATTATTATAAACATGGGGCATAATTAAAGGAGAGAAACCAGGCATTATTTAAACTGAGAAGACAGAATAAGACATGATAGAATTACACCGCTTATACATGCAAAACTTGGTCTATGTTTCTATGAAAGAAGAGAGAGTGATTCTGGAGGGAGGAGGGGAACACACACATGTATTCAGATAAAGACCCTCAAAGCTGAGACTCATTTTTTAAACTTTTGTATAATCAGTAATTTTGAAGCGTGAAATGTAAGGAACTATTTGGTCCTAATGTTCAATTAGGAAGCATTGTCACCACAAGGGATGTTTTCTTGCAACTGAGAGGCAGAGCTGAATTAAGGATTTTTAGATTTAGAATCCCATATGGCTCCAAGGAATGGGACATTCCAAACTCCTGTGGCTTACAGGCACAACTCCATAGCCCCAACCCTCGTTTCCACCAGGTGCATTAGCTGGTTTGCATAATTTTAGAAAGGTGTGTCAGTACACAGTGACGCACCCAGACCTGGACACAGGCATGGGCGATGCCACCTGGGGCATGGACAAAAAGGGGACCCAAAAATGAAAACAAAAAAATACAATTGAAAAAAAAAGTTTTAGTATTACACATATGTCAATTGAGAACAAACTATTTAAAGACATCGATACCACAGATGTGATATAGACTTTACAACGAGTCTGATTATTATTATCATTATCTCTGGCGAAGGGGGTCCCAATACTAAAAGTTTGCCGGAGGCATCAGGAGTCTAGGTATGGCACTGGATGCACCCATTTACTTTCCAATATTTATGAATTATAAATACCAGAGGAAATTATGTTAAAAATTGTAAGCATTCCCAAGAAAACAACCTATCTACCACAGCCACCATTTTTTTTGCTGGGTGTATACTCAGAGAGGAGGGGGTGGAAATCAACAGTAGCTTTTCCTACTGGAGAAACACTTCTGTTGGAGAAGAGAGAGAGAAAAACCTTTAGAAGACTGTGAACATGGACTATAAGCATGGCAGTGACCTTACAGCTTCTCTAAGACTTTTGAGGAATTAACACCTCATTTAAAAATAGAATAAAAAAACCCCACTGGCTGAGTTTTGCAGAAGGAAGGTGGGGTGGACAGAGTTATCAACAAGAAGGTACACACCATGTAAATCAGGAAAGGTCTTCAAAACACAAATTCTTCCTTCACAAAGCATCTGTTTCTGAGCTCAGACTAGTTCATGTTCTCAGTATGTACCAACAAAAAACAAAACATCTTCTTGGAAACCTTTACCTCTAACACCTTTTGCAGGCTATATTACGTTCTGAAGTACGGGGGCTAGAACCTCAGCTGATTACAACGGCGTGACTGCACTGAGGTCTGCACGAGGCTACTGAGTTCACAGGGTCTTTTGGCTTTGTGCTCGTAGCTTATAAGCGCTGTTCAAAATGATGTTGCTTTTGTCGTAAATCACAATTACTCTTGATCAAAAAACAATTTTAATTGTCTCATATAATAGGTGAAGATAAGGTGTGTGAAAAAAGTGGTTTTGATCAAAGGCTTGTTCTTAGAATAAAAAGAGGGAAGGTCTGGAGACAGTACAGGGATTACAAATCTTTCTCCTCCCCCAGACGATCAACAGTTTGTACAGCCTTTATTCTTATCTAGTTTATTTCTGATGATAAACCGTGGCCTTTAAAAACCACCCGTGGAAATTTTCCACTAACACTGTTCTTGACAAACTGATGTTTTGTGGCAACATCGTAGGAACAAACTTTCAGAGCCAAGACCCAAAACTCAGCCGCTTTAAAACAACAGAGATTTACTAACTTAACCGATTAAATGTAATATATTCATTCAATCTTCACCAGCTGAGAGTCTAGGATGTGCTAGTGTTCAGCATAGACTGTCAAGGCCCATAATTATTTCTTATAACCCAAATCCAACTGTAGCACAACAGCATTTTTATCGTAGTACTTGGGTTTATGTGGGATGATCCCCAGGGTTCTTATACCAACAGCATCCTAAATCTTTAACTGCAGTCTAAAGAGATAAAAAACATGACATGTTTGACCAGAGAGGGTGGTATTTTCTTTCTCATGAAGTGCTATGCTACTGTCCTCCACTTATATAGAACATTTATTTAAAAACACCTTGTGTTGAATGTCTGTTGTTTCCTTTTTCATCTTCCAAGTCCTCTATCCTTTTAATCTAACGAATAGTTCTGCACTATAGGTCAGAGCAGCCTTTGTCTTCTAATGCCTAATTTGGTTGTGGTTTTTTTTTTGCAGTCAATGTGAAAAGTGTCTGATGATTTAATTCAAGCTACATGAAATACTATAACCTCTCTGCTTTAAGAAGCTCATAATCTGCCAGCTAATTCTTGAGGGAATGTTTCAACTTATGCAAAATTGATCAAGTTCTCAATTATAAGACTTTTCATTTGGAATTAGGGTCATCATCAGCTGTCCCTTGATATGAGGATGATGTCTGCCGAGGGAGGATTTCTGGTGTTTTTAACGTAGCTGAGGAGCCCACTCTGTGCTCTAACAAGTTTTTCCATAGATATGACAAGTGATGCCTTCCTTTCTCCTCTGCCATTTCTTGGCCTCCTAAGCAAGATGGTTCTCTTTGAAGTGGGCTGTAGCGTTGGGATAACCACTGCATTGTAGACCAGGATCTTAGTTTCCATCTGCAGAACTCGGTCAGCAAAGACACGGTGAAGCAGCTTTCCAAAGGTTACACTGGCACGGCGAATCCTGTTTGATTACCACATCAAGACTGTCTAGCTGGGAGAGGTGACTGCCAAGGTACAGGAAATGCTTTCCAGGGGTTCTTCACCAATGGTAATTTGCAGAGGTAAGGGGCTGTTTGTGCTGGGGCAGGTTGATGGAGCACCTTGGTCTTCCCACTGTTAAGGGAGAGTCCCAGGCTGTGATAAGCACCTAAGAAAAGGTTAAGGGTGGACTGCAGATCAGTCTCAGTGTGCGCAAGGATAACAGCCACCAGCACACTGAAGGCTGGCGATGCCAATCTTAGTAACTCATTTTGCTGTAAGGGTGCTGCAGGCTGAAAGCCTGACCATCCATTTGACACTCAACCGCAATTCCAGGACGAAGGAGGTCACAGATGCGTGACCTGGATGTTGAGGGATGGACTCAATTGGTGGCAGCTGAGACCTCAGATTCATGGTTGAGTAAGGTCCTGAAGTGCTCCTTCCAGCGTTGCTTGACAGATGCATTGTCTGTGAGAAGGGTGGAGCCGTCCTGGGATTGGAAGTGGGTTGGGCCATTGGAACGTGGTCCGTGGATGGCTTTTATTGCTTGAAAAAAGCTTCTCATGTCATGCTGGTCAGTGAAACCCTACATCTCCGTGGCCTTCGCTTGCCACCACTGGTTTTTGATGTCCCATAGCCTCCTCTGAACTACAGCTCTGAGACGCTGGTAAGCCTCTCATTTTTGCTGGTTCATTTTGCCAAATGCAGAACGCAGCTCTCTTCTGATGGATAAGTGCTAGGATCTCTTCCTTGTTCTCCTCAAACCAATCTTGGCGAGGGTAAGCAGAGCATCCAAATGATTCAGTGTATGCCTTGTGCATAACAATCTTAAGCTCCTCCCAGTGTGCCTGGATGTTCCTGATGTCATCAGGTAGGTCAGAGAGCCTCTCAGTAAGGTGTTGCTGAAAAGCCTCACATCTAGCTTGGTCTTGGAGTGCCTTGATGTTAAAACTCTTCTGCATTCCTTTTGGATGTTTACGGTGTTGTGGTGCAAGCTGCATGGCCATGATTAAACTGACCAAACTGAGGTCCATCCAGCAGTCATCTGCACTTCTCAGGACTTGGGTGATATGGACATCAGTAAGATCAAGGGCTCTGACAATAACATAGTCAAGAAGGTGCCAGTGCTTGGAACATGGGTGTTTCCAAGTGGTTTTATATTTGTCACTCTGTCTGAAGATGGTATTTGCTAGGGTGACAGAATTTGGATCTTGGGAAGCACTGGATTTGAGCTGAATAAAGGCTTTCATCTGTGTCTCAGCAAAAGCTGCTGGTCACAAGGCAGGATGACATATTAAAACTAACTTTGCTAATGCTTAAGTAAATGGATTCCTAACAAAAGGATAGGGTGCAAAGTGCATGATATGTTGTGTAAAAATAGGATACAGACCAACGGCTCTCGTTAGGGGACAAAGCAGAAGTACGGCCTTGCAAATGATGCTGAAGTCAGCAAGAAACCAGAAAGAACCAGCAAGAAACCACAACTGACAAGGAGAAGGCGGGGGTCAAAGTCTTACGCA
>NW_017728928.1:7872187-7885399 GCF_001723895.1 Crocodylus porosus
AATGTCAGTAGATGATTCTAGTCCTATGTTTATCCTTCCTTCAATAAATCAAAACTGGAACTTGTGAATGTGGACTGATCCACTGAAAAGGCAGATCTTTCCTGGTCCCTACTTAATGATGGTCAAAAAGATATTCTGCACAGCAGTACAGAGAATAAATGTTCAGCTGTAATGAAATATTTTAGTAGGCATTTACTCTTTTGCTTCTTGTGAATTAAAAATGTCATCGTTCCAAAATCTCTAGGGTTATGAACAATATAATATCATTTTTGTTTTAACAATATAGCTACCAAAGACATACAGAAAATTTCACTACCATTTTTTACTTTAATGTAGCCCTTGTGTATAACTGAACAACATGAAGGCTCCGTTAACATTCACTTTTGTCCCCATGATATGTTGCCCTGCTTTAAAAAAGGTACATGCAGAATACCTCTATGGTATTTCAGCAAACTGAGAAAGCACTGTTTCTATGGCAACCTAATCTTGATTTATATCTGAGTTTTCATTAACTGGTTTCAGTGGAGTCTATTGATTACTATAGCCCTACAGCAAATGTTATAATCATTCATCTTTGTTTAGTTTAAATTATTTGTCCAAAAAAAATGTCCAACATAACTTATATTTGACAGGGGTTATTGGACAATGCATTCATCCTAGCTTTACTCAGTAGTGGTAAATGGCCTAGATACCTTTCTTTAAAGCCTATTAAGCCACATTATGTACTTCTTTCTGTGGAAGAGTAATTGTAAAAAAAAAAAAAAAAAAGGAAAAATGAATTAAAATAAGCATTTACCAGTAGCAGACACATCAGTAGGGCTGCTGTCTTCAGAAATAATTGGAGATTGCTCTCTCTTCTTGAATCCAATTTTTGTCTAAGAAAGAAATCACAAGTCATGAAATGTCATTTTCTAAAGTAGGTCAAACACCAGACTAGAAACACATGTTAATCTTAATTAAAAAAAAAAAAAAAGAGATGGCTGGATTAAATCAATATTGAGGAAATGTTGAAGCCAAAATAAATGACATTCAAAATTCACAAATATATGCATTAGACCCACTGTGCCCAGGTACTAGAAAGCAACTGTTCTCTGGAATTATTTTTTAAAAAGTGTCAGTATAAGCATGCCTTGTTTGAGAAGCACCTGCTAAAGATCGCTTTATCACTTGAAAGCGTCACTTCTCATTTCAGAAAATGCATGTGAATTGCGCAGTGCAGACATTTTAATAGGGAGACTTTAACTAAGCCATTTTATTACAAAGCTTATTAGAGATGACTACTGACGAGGACTGAAACAGAGGTTTGAACAAAGCATTTTGTTAAAGCCGGAGAGGCCCAGTTGTTAGCATATTTAAGAGGGTGTCGAATACTGTACACCACATAGCATACTAGAAAACTTCTGCTTCCACTGAGTCACAGGCTCTGTTTATTTCACAGGGCTTCTCATCATGTTTACTGCATCTGAATTTCAGTGCTGGGGAAGGGTGTAAAACCAACTTCGAATGTTCTCCAGGGCTGTCAGTGATGCTACAAGCTTCCTCAACACAATGTTTTCCAAACCTGTTATGGAAAGAACATCCTCAAGGTATAGCTATATGGACAACTTACCGCAAAATTAGCTACTGCGTGAATTTAGCTACTTCCTAGTAACTTACATGTACATTCTTATCCAAGATAAATGCAAGATTGCTTGCCTTTGGTGAAAATGGGGGGAGTTATCTCATGTTTACCATGGAGGTAGGAGTGTGTACGCACAGGCAGTTAACTAGGTTCACATCACAATTTACCTTGTGATAAACCTGCCTATACACCAATACTCCTTGAGTTCATTCTTCATGCTCTATACCCATTCTTTTGCCCCTTTGCCAGGATGGTCACCAGTTATGGCCAAATATAATGGCGGATGTTATATGGAACTGGGAACTTGAATGAAGCCACCAAAGTCACTTAGGTATAACTGCTGAACATCCATTAAACAGCACTTGGCTGGACTTGGTTTGCTAATCAACAGTTAAAAGGCTCTGTATCGCAGTCACTCTGGCAGTGCCTTTATCATATGCTAACTTAGCATTATAGTTAAGCTATGTAATAACAATGTTAATATCTGCTACTCTTTTAGGTGTATTACATGCAGAACTGCTATCCAAATAAACACCAAAAAAGTGCAAGTCCTAGCGGTTCTCTTTGAGAAGGGATATCTAGGTGGATTTTGAATATGAATAAATAAGAACTTCTACTGACTTAGCTCCAAAGGGAACTTTATCCCTGTTACTTATACAGCTGAAGAAAATAATCTCTTTGAACAAATGGGCCATAAATCAAATATATTTTTAAAAGATTGAAAACGCGGAAATCCTAAAATACTCAAGTTTCTTTTAGTCTATGAAGCTTTCACAACATTGTATTCCAAAATTGTTCCTTTGCACTAAAAATTTGTAATGTTAATTAAAACAATGTTTGCTGGTTTGCTCAAGTGTAAGGGGGGGATATAAATCTATAATTTTGAATTTGGTACTACTTCCGCTCTAAGGAAACTCTTTTATTATCTAAAGGCATTAAAGTTTTAAAAAAATTATAATTGAAAAAACTCATCAAGTCTTGAGAAACAAGGGGGAGAAACAAATTTCACATGAAAAGAAGCATCCAGTAACAGAAGTTAGCTTGTAACCGCAGCCTAATCCACTATACAGATGTGTCATGTACCACAACATCCTGTGCAGCTAAAGTAAATAGTCTCAGGAAGCTGATGCCCCAGGGATGACAAGACTTGAAATACAGAGGAAAAAAGGCTACCAAATGTCCTTGCGTCTTCAGGTTCAAACCCAGACCCTGGTGCAGAAGGCTATGGTCAGAGGAGACTCTACTGCTCTCCAAACTACCAGAGTTAAATACTTGATGACGAGTGGCAGAAGTCTCTTCCATAAAAGCCCCCTGAGCGTGAGCCTAATGAGACATGTACTAGGTCTAAGACAGCTTCATTAGGTTGAGTTTTTATCTGACTTGTATGGCTGGGACAAAAGGAACTTATTTCTCATTTTGATGTTAGCCCTGACAAAAAGAAGAGTGTTCTCTAATTTCACCAAGTGTAGGTGTCTTTGTTAAATTCCCAGTTTTCACTCTTAGCTGGAAGTAGGTCTTCATGGTACAGCAATAAGTAGTAGAAAAATTCTAATATAATAAAGGGCTCAGTCCATCTGTCTATACCATTCCTGGAGTACTCTGATTGGTTACTGAAACAAGCAATCAGAGTGATCCAACAGCATTACAGACAGGAGGTGGAAGTGTGCTGTCATGATGGCGGGGACAGCGCGGGGGGGCCAGGCCAGCGCTGCTAACCTCATGCCTCCCCCCCAGCCCTGCTCCTTGGAGGTGATGATGGCAGCAGCATGGGGTGCTGGCGGAGAGGGACAGAGGGGCTTCTGGGAGGTGGTGGCACCGGGGGGGGGGTTAGGCTTATGACCCTACCCTTCCCCTCCCCGGTCATTCTTGATGGGCAATTCAATAGTATATAATAATGTTCTTATGAGCACTGAAATATCCATTGCTGTGGTCTCAAAATACAGACAAACCAAAATCCGAAGACAAGTGCCTTTTCTAGGAGCCACTGCTTTATAATAAAGTCCTTTCTTTCTTTTTTTAGATAGCAGTTTGAGATATAAAAGTTCAACTATAGCAATAATATAAAGATGAAATACAATGAGATCATACCAAGGTGTAAAAATAACTAGGGGTGCACTGATAAAGATTTTTTGGGCTGATACCGATAGCTGATTATTAACAAACGATATCGGCTGATACCAAATTGATTGCTGATATACAGCATGGCAGCTTGAAGAGCAGCATCCAGCTGGTAAGTCTGTTGGGGTGAAATGGAGGAGGGGAGGGAAGGGATGTGGGGGGGGGGAAGATCGAGGCCTCCATGGTGAGGGAGAGAGTAGGGCTGGGGCAGGCACTGCCCACCCAGGGCAGTGCACAGGCAGAGCTGTGAGCGACTTGTCTGGGGGACACAGGGTGGGGGGGCCTGATCTTGCTACTGTGCGCACCCCCGGGGCAGGCATAGGACCCCTGGATCTATGTGCAGGGTGAGGATGGGATGCCACTGTGGGCTGGGGCTGGGCTCTTCCTGGTGGTGTGGGGTTGAGCTGCACTCAGGGAGGTGGCAGCAGCACTGGAAGGCAGGGCTATGGGGGCCCACCCCACAGCCCCAGTCCCAAAACTGCCCAGCCCAAGTGCAGCCCCAACCCAACCCCTCTGCTGGGAAGAGCCTGGGGCTGCTCCTGGGCTCAGCCTGCAGCAGCAGCCCACCTTCACCCTATGCACACATTTGGGGGACCCCCGCCCCTATGCCTGTCCTGGGCCAACCCCATACACCCTGGACGAGCCACTCGTGGCTCTGTCCCGCGCCCCACCCCCACTGGGCAGTGTCTGCCCCTGCCCCACTCCTTCCTTCAACATGTGGGCCTTGATCTGCCTCCCCCAAACCCCTTCCCTTCCCTCCCCTCCACCCCAACAGACTTACCCACTGGATGCTGTTCTCCAAACTGCCAAGCTGGCTGTGTGATTTCTTTGGCTGCGCGTGCACACATGGCATTTACCAGCGACATTATTGGCCACATCAGCCAAAAAAAAGCCAACTGCCGATAATGTCAGTTTTGCTTTTATCGATGCCAATATGATATAGACCAATGTATTGGTGCACCTATAAAAATAACTTAGCAAGAATCAGTGTCCTTTATGAAATAAGGGAAAGGGTTGGTAGAAACAATAGTCTCTTTCTTAAGGAAGGTGTCATTACAATGATAGCAGAGAAATACGTTTACTCCTGTATTCCCTGCTTAGTACTGAAAACTTCCTCCATCCCTGAAGTATAAAACTCAAATCACTAGATAAGATTTAGCTGAATGGTACAATCCCCAATCAGTCTATGCTTCAGTTAGTACCAGATTCCATTAACCAGATTTTGTACACACCCCAGAAAGTCTGCAATATCCTGAGGAAGTTCATGCTGTTAGAAAAAGGTCCAATTATTTTCTTACTAGAATGATAATTGAATGAAATTAATCTGATACAAAAGTATGGAACAAAGGTTCAGGGGTTTTTTTAACTCTGAAAAATACATATTTACTTGGCTTGGCTTAACAGAAGTTAAAAGTATACTCACAGCACTGGAAGGGGTCATCTTAGAAGCAAAGTTCTCATTAGGAGGCGTAAGAAGATTAAATGTTGGATTTTGTTGCTGTCCATATGCACCAGAAGATGTCAAGAAACTAGAAGGGCGTTGTGTATGTTCCAAGTAACTGGGAACAGTCTTTTGTCTGATGAAAGCAATTTCCCAAGCAGATTCTGATCTAAATTTGAAAAATGTTTTACATCTGTTAGACAACAGACACCGAGTAACATGAAATGTCAGTCTTAGAAAAAGCTACCAGCCCACATTTCATGGGTCAGTATTTTATTTTGGACAAATGCATTTTTCTCCTCACTTGACTGGCATCAGGTAAGTCTATTTTGTAACCAAAATGGTTAAAGTTCATATGTTTAAACATCTTTACAATATATAAAATTTGCATTTAATATTTCAGAGGCAACAATGTTCTCCTTACAACAAACACTTTTTTAAAAAACATCACGCCTATGTGGAAAGAAAATATTGTCCAATATGTCACTTGCAAGATTTCGCTATAACACTATACTTACTTTGGCTTTGTTCTGCTGATTATACTTTTTGCCTCTTCATAGGAGACACCAATCATCGACTCCTTGTTTATTGATACAAGCTGGTCTCCAGGTTTCAATCGTCCATCCTAATCAATATCGATTAAAAAAAAAAAAAAAGTACAAAAAGGTGCTTACTCAGACATCTGGTGGAAATTCTTGGAATAGCTGAAAAAGAGTTTTCTTTTGCATTCCAACCAGAAACTTTGATAAACTTTGCTGAATACTAAAGAAGAGTGCAAATTCAATGAGCTAACTGTTAAAGTGTATATGTGAAATGAATTCAAAATCTGAAAGTATAGATGATAGAAGATGGTATGCCTTGCATTTTGTAGAGTTCTGATGAAAAAGAGGAGGCTAAGGTATAGCTGGGCAGCTCTGTGGCCTGGGCAGCCATGTGATGCTCAGGACAGTGCTGGCTGTTGCGGTACTGATCACAGTAGCGCAATCAGCCACCGCTGTGGTTGTGGCTATTTCTCTACAGAGGCAACACCTGTGGCTGCTGCCCTAAGTACCACCCTGCAGTTACACGACCAACAGGAGGTGAATTATTAAGTAGATTACAGATATAGGTGAAGAAACACATCAACTATGAAATGTAAAGGAGCTATCAGAGACTGCGCGAAAAGAACACAAGCCTTGCCTTTGTGGAAACTGACTTGCATTAAGGGAACACTATTGATGGAAGATAAATATCTGTCTTTTTGTCTACCTTGGGGAGCTAGATGTATTTTTAAATACTAAATTTGCTATTTTGTAATTTGGATTAGTTAATAAATAACATTTAAAGGAAAAAAAAACCCAACCAAGTATGGCATTTTATGTACACTTTCTGCCCCCTGCCCTATCTGTCTTATGCTCTTTGTTCCTTCTCCATCTGCCATGTGACAGACGCAGAGGCTGCCCACGCACTTGTGGCATGGATGCCACACATTGGCTACCCCTGCCGTAGTCCATTTGGTTGCTTACAACTTTGTTTATGACATACTAGGGATTAGCCCCCACTGCTGTCATTTTTTTCAATTTGGGTAGATCCTTTTTCCCCCCACAGAGTTCCAGTAACATCTCAGGGGGCTTCCACTCCGGCAGGCTCCTTCAGCTGTGTGGAAGAAGTTGTGGGTACCCAGTGAAAGGTACGGTACAGTGATGACTTTCAATAAATCAGAAAACAATGGCTTGAATACCAGGATAAGGATTTTGGCAATGGAGTGACAGAATCTATGAACTGCACCGGAGCTGATGATAGCATCTAGCATTTTTTAAATAAAAACCATTTAGACACTGTGGAGGGAAAATAGGGGCCTTTTCATTTCTGGTATAACCCAGCTGAATATGCTCAAGGCACTTCATTGAGGTGAAAAGCTCTGGCAGATGTTAATAGAACGAATTTGGACCCAAATACTTATTTTTTAATATAAAAACAAATTACAGATTGACGTTTTTCCAGCAAGGAACACTGACCCATATGACTAAGGCAAGCCTCTGTACCCATTAATCCAACCCCGAGTTGGATTAATTTATACGTGAAGAAATTGACCTCCATGGCTACAAAAGGGACTTTTCAGGCACTCTTGAGACAAACTCATCTGTATGAGGGGAGACAGATTTTCACATCCGCTGCAGCTAGTAGAGTTTTTATCACTTTTCACATTTTTATCATCCATCAAAAAGAATTTTAGGAGAACACTCGTTTGTGCTCTGATTGAATTACTCAGTGCAGCCTGCTCTGAAACATTCTGCAAAAATAAGTCTGTATCACATTTCTGTTTCAGACAGTGATAAGGTGAGGCTTTAAACAGCCTAGGCTTGATTTCTCATTAAGACTAAGGTCTGTTGGCTCTTGTCTGGCTGTGAAATGGGCCTTAAAAGAAGTCTGTTACAAGCAACTGAAAACCCAGATTATTGTTTTATTTATTAAAAGGCTATTGCTTTTGAAATGACTGTATTCCAACAGGAAACGGAGCATAAACACACACACATCTTAAACATTTTTTTTAATTCCTGGATACATTTGGAATAGAAACAGTTACTGGAATAGAAAACTTGAAGCGATGAAAATTAAAATTCTCTCTGTAATCAGCTTTGCATATGTCACAAAAAGTCCCTAAAATAAGTGCTGTCATTAGTAAATATAAATCTTTGGGCCTAGGAGGACTATAAAGATGCAGCTTTGTGATCATAAAATGCATGAGTTTACATAATATTTGCTTGGACTTCAGGCTTTTACAAAAAAATTATCATATTTTCTTGCTGTTAACTGTTTGTCTTTGACCACAGAGGAAAAGCAGCCTCCTCAGAAATACTAGCTACAATGCTGCCCTCCAATGGCAGACACGGCAAACAGCATACTTTAAATACAGAGATTACAAATCCATAAGGATTTACATCTGCTTGTGATAGATGTATGCTATAATACTAATAACAGTGTTCTTGTTAGAAATATTCCTGAATCACTGATAAAGAAAAAGAACAGGCACTAAATTACAACGGGTCAGATAAAATGTATTTGGAAGGCAGAATATAATCAAACAAAATAAGAGAAAAAATTCCTACTATCTACAGAGCAGTCTTACAGTGGCTCTGTAATTTTCTTTCTTTCTGTGCCTTGAATTTAACTTACCCTCCTTTTCTGCATATACTAAATTGTGGTCACATGTAACCACAGGCAGAAATTGCAAAATCACTGTAAGCACAATTTGTGTTCTTGCTTTGCAGGCTAAAGCAAGCATGTAGAAGCCGAAATCACCAGTATCATATTTATCCATAATTTGGGGTGCAAAAGAGGATAAAATGCAAAAGTCTTTCTTCCTACCTTTCTGAACATCTGCTTTCAGACTGCATGTGTCCCAGTTCAGCTCAGCCTGAGGAAGCCTGATCTTTCAGGGGGCCAGAAAAACTGACATGGGCTCAAGACGCCTGGATACAATACCCTGCTGTGCCACAGGCTTGTGGGACTGCGCAGGAATGTATAATCTGACCTCGCTGTCTCTTATTTTCTTCATGGGTAAGAGAAGAATAATGGTTCTTAACCTTTATCTACCTCGTACCTTAGGATAATACTATCCTTATCTACCTTATATTTTAATTTTTTAATGGCTGCACTGAAATACTATGGCCACAATAACGCAGTTCTCAGGAGGACCACTCTGTTGCTACAAAATGACTTGGGGCACAGGAAAAGACTAGCAAAAATTGGAAGCTTGTATCAGGCTCCATGATGCTCTTTTGAAAAGGTCAGTATCTGCCCTCAGCTGGTGCGACATATGCTACCTGGCTAGACTCCTGAGCATGAAATGGCCTCAACATTAAGCCAGGCCTGGTGCTACCTTACCAACCAGTCCAAATCTTAACCCTGGGCCAGCTGTAGCATGTACCAGCCAGAATAATGAAATCCTTCCTTAGCTTGTTTCTGTTGCTTTGGACATCTACATGGACATGATAGAAGAAAAGGAGTAAAGAGCTTACTTGACTCATGCTCCTTACAGGATAGTTTAATACAGGAAAGGTTTGACCCTTGAGACAATTTTCCAGTGGAGACACTGTCCCTGTATGGAAAGAGTCTAGCGGTGCCAAGGAAAACATCATGTCCTAGGTTCTTCCAAGTCAAAGTAACTTAACATTGTTGTTGTAGAAAATCTGCAGTGCTGAAGTTGGTACTAAATGAAGGGAGGAAATACGAATAGAAAAGGACATTAGAATCCCTACCTTATGGCAGTCACCTCCAGGAATAACTTCTTGAATATACACCAAGGGCCCTTCATTTCTGTTAATTCCTCCCACAATGTTCAAGCCTAGGCCTGTTCCCTTGGAAACAGTGATAATCTGAAATGCACTGTCACTATGGGGCAGAAAAAAGGCAAAGAAAAAGAAAAATGAAAATCTGCATTAAGAGGTCAGTTCCATAATCTCCAGAGTCCAAAAACTAATGAAGACCCACAACTTACATATAGTCAGAAAGAATTAGTCAGAAAGAAATGGCGGATATTTAATCAGAAGACTGCTACAGTCCACATTCTATTCAATACAAATTATTTTTTCTGTTATTGCTTTAGCAATTACAAACAGAAAAGCAAGTTACGTATAAGAATTGAGCCAGTGATATACACACTGGTAGAACTCAAGCGGCGTGCAGTACTCAGCTAGCATTTTGTACACAACCGTATCTCTGGAAATATGAAAATAATCATAAAAATCTGCATGGCAAGAAAGTTTCAAGTGCCAACTTTCTTAAGTGCTTTTTTAAGTCAATGTATTTTGCACAAATCTAACTGCAGGGCTGTTTTGGTCTGCAGTCATTCCATTTTCTTTCCAAATATTTGCTGTGGTTTTTTTTACTGTTCCCGGAATATAGCAAGCCTATATTTCAACCACCTTAGTTCAAAACAAGCATGTGGGAAGTTGTTTATAAAAACTGGAAGATTAAATTAGTTGAAAAAATTGGAGATTGCACAGAACTGTCTGTTTGCTAGAGGAGGGTGGGGAACCAAGATTACTTGTTTCTAGACTTGGTTTTGCCAATGACTCATAGTTCAACCTAGGATAAACTGGCCACAATTTTCAAAGCTGAATGAACTAATAAATGTATCCTGCCTTTTAAATATGTCCGTCTCTCAAATTCTGGGCCAGCTACTACACCCAGCTTCTAGTAACTTCACAGGAACAAGCACCAAAATATCTTTGTGTTTGTTCTTTCTAGACTACTGCTTTTTCAAGTTTTAATATATCATTTTGTATTGGACTGAAACCTCAGGTGCCTCCTGTGCTGTTTGTAGCCACTCACTGGGGCAGTGTGCTGGCACAGGTGACTCCCAACCAGCAAGTCAGCTGGAGAAACACGCACAACCCCAAATCAGCCTCGTTTCACCATTCAAGCTGAGTTAAAGGCCAAAGGTAAACAAATTACAAAAGAGAAGACTCGGTTATAAAGCTTCCTTCCATTTTAACAGGCAGCAGTGTTACTAGCAGCATGGTTTTGAAAATTCTCTTTAACTGTCTGCGTCCTTTTAAGGCACTGTACACAAAACTGTCAGATATTACTAAATTTATATACTTCAGAGAAAGGCAGCTTGAACAAGAGAGTGACAGTCACTTTCAGAAATTACTTTGTGAGCTGAAGGGATGCGTCTATGACAGAGATACTTCCATTGTGGCTGGTGGCAGTATCCTTTGCTTGTGCCAGCTGAGGACTCTGGGACCTTGAAGATGATGCTGAAGAAAGGCTGTCATCGGGTTTCACTTAAAAGAAAAGAAGAAAGGCAGAGGGAAAAGATAAATAAAAACCACATTTGAGGACAGCACAGGATTTCAGTGACCTGCAGAAACAAATCCTGCAAGCTTTGCCACTGGAAATAATCCAGTGGAACTACTTACATGCCAGGAAGAAGTTTATTCTCAGGAACTTTAAGGCATAGTTCTAGTTCTGCCTAATGGCATCATTATGACCAATTCTTTCATTGTGCATTATCATAGCAAAGCTTAAATGCTACGATTTGGAATTCATTTTGCAGTTTTTCTGTTCAATATCTGCCACAAGACTGCAGCACACGGAAGGCCCTGCAATAACAGCAACCTGTGCGAGGCCATGAGGTAGGTGGACAGTGTGCTTACCCACCCTTTAGACAAATGGGAGCCCCTACTGCTTTCTGGCTGCTGGGATGACGGTTAGCACCCAGGGCTGCTCATATCTTACAAAGCCTGAACTTGATTTAACAAATCAGAGAGCAGTAAAATGCTAGGGGTGACAGCAAACAGAACACTAGATCAGCTACTGAAAATAATCCACTCTTGAAACACTGGATTTACCCTGCACATCACCCTCTCAAAGTAATAGCTTCTAGTGTTTAACTACAATTTTCCAGTCCCATCACCTCAGTTTCCCAGCCCCTTCTTTCCAATCTTGGAAAGGAGATTAAAAGCTTTTGTCAAACTGATAAAACAAGGCTCAAGGAAAACTTAAAGTGCAAGGCTACCCAGCCTCAGAGTTGGAGCTAAGCCAAGCACTTGGTTTTCAGAAACGCACATCACCCGCTGGATTGTAAAGCAAGAGCCCTTCACATGAAATGTGCCAAAATCATCTGTTATACACCCTTCTTAAGGGAACGGATTGATCCAGTATATAGGGCATCCTTATCAGCGCAAGCACCCTGCCAGGTATGTGCACAAAGCTACAGTACCTTAAGCACAGATTCATTCTCTGCATGTTTTACCCACCTTTTATCTGAAAATGTCAAAACACTGTACAAATAATTAATAAAATCCCTTTGAGGAAGGTGGCATTATCCTCATTTTACACATGAAGGTTAAGTGACTTGCTTAGAGTAGTGACAGTGAGTAAACGATAGAATCAGGAACTCACGCAGGAGTCCACAGTAGTTTCTATTTCATAAAACAATGACTACAGCCCTGAAACATTATTTCAGGTTAACAAGCAGTCTCAACTATTTCAGGATAGTACAAAATACAGAAATATTCATGTCTTACCAGCTAGCAGTTGTGTTGGAGAGCTTCTTGCAGAGTCTGTATTAGTATGAGATCCATACTTGTCCATCAGGTTTAGAAATTCTTTCCTATGATAATAAAAAACATCTCTCAAATGCATCATTTGAGACTACGTAGGAGTGTCATTTGTTAAGAGTATGTCATTTCCTGAGACAGCAATAAATTAAAGGTGAATTCAAGGTCCAATGACCTTATTGTTGCATATAAAAAGCCTGAGACAGTTAAGTGAAAGAATAATATAATATGAAAGGATAAACAGACAGGATGACAATGGCCTCTAAACAAGATGGGCGGGTTATTATAAGGTAGAGCAGTTTAATTATTAGTTTTAGCCTCCTAAATTGAAAGTGCTTCTTGAGATACGTCAGATAATAGGAGAAGGGTGTTGTTTGTTTGCAAAAGAAATGATTTATTACCAGGAGACAAGTTATAACTAAAACATTCTTTTCCTCCCTCCCTCTCTCTCCCTCACACACACTTTTAATAATCTTTTGTGAAAAAAATAAAACATAGATTGATTTGACTACTACGGAACAATGGCCCTATCAGGACTGAATGCTACTTTACAAATGGTTCTGTACCATTACCCTACATCAAACAGAAATACACTAGAAACATTTATTGGCATTTAATGCAAAGAAAAAGAGGAGAAAATAGAAGTAAGTCCTTGACACCCATTGTAGGACTTTTATTCTCACTGAAATTAGAAGTACATTTAATCTGAAGTACCTTAAAAATGTTAAGTATTTTATACCATATTTTTTATTCTTATTATTATAACTAAATCCTCTAAAAAAAAAAAAGCACTGGAAAATGAGCGATTCCTGAATTCTGTCAGAATGCAATGATCACCACCACAGGGTGGGCAAAATACAGCCCATAGGCTGAATCTGGCCTGCCAACTAATTTTATCTGGCCCATGGGCAGGCAGTGTGAGCATCAGCATGACATGGCATGGCTTGGGTGAGCCACGCTTGGGCTCCAGTTGTTGTGCAGCG
>NW_017728928.1:7886174-7904633 GCF_001723895.1 Crocodylus porosus
ATACCCTTTCCTCACTTCCTCTGCTGGAAAAACCAGTGATCTCGAACTAGCTTTTCTAGTTATTCCTCTTCTTCTTTGTCTGATCAAATGTACTACACTTCAGAACATGAAATAGGGCCATTTTTATGTTTTCTATATTATTTTAAACATCATTTGACTTGTAAAAATTTAGGGACACTGGGTTTCATTCTGGTTCATTATATAGATGTACAAAGATTAGATTTAGCATAAGAGTTTCTATTTGACTTCATTCCAGACTTTCTCTTTTCATTCTAAAGTATAATATTGCTGGAGGGGAAAAAAAATTCTTCTTTCATTACATTAATCAAACCTAGAGTACTGCTACGAAGGTAAAAGATAACCTTGAAGCTTACAAAATATTTCTGAATATGATCCTAGTAATCATGCCTGAAAACGTAAATGAACCAAGAAAACACAGCCACTATGAAATAACACTTACAGCTTGAGTTTGTGCTCACATATGAGAGTTAGCACTGTTCTATATCCTGTTTTAAAAGAAGGAATAAAGAAGAGGGAGAAAAAACCCTTTGGCAACACACCTGACACATTAGAGCAAAATGGCAGAGTAAAAAAGAAATGTAAAGCCAGCATTAGACATTATGCATTCAATTAAGGAGGGAAAAAACAAAACCTTACTGACCAGAGCCTCCTGTAAGAAAAACTGGGTTTTAAAATTAATTAGTGCGACTAATCTTAGTGATAAAGAAAAAAGTGAAAATGAAAGGAAGAGAATATATCTAGAAGGGCTGTAAAACACAAACCGCAGTAAATTTCCTGTTTCCTATTTCCTGCTCTACAGGGTTAAAATACTAAATGGGGATCTTACTATTGAGGAGCAAATGGGACACAGCAAATTTATGCAACAAGGAGTTATAGTCATCAATCCAATATACACAGGTTCCAATATCACAGCAGAGACAAAGGAACATTTAATGGCCTGCTTGTGATCTCAGTTATACCAGCATAACTCCAGTAAAACTCTACTAGCCACAGAGGAGCAACTGAGATCAAAGTCAGACACATTATTTATCAGCTGTTCACATACACATTAGTTATTACTTCAGGAATTAAATAGTGCCAGATTCTAGGCCCGTACACAAAAATTACATATGCGCAATAGTAGGACATAAATTGAGAGACAGTTTTACAGGAGTGAGGATACATTTAGAGTTCTGGTCACTGGGCAAACCATGAGGATGGTGAAAGAACTTGTGGATTTTAATTATTCAAGAAGGCTAGAGGAACTAGGTCAGTATGCTTTAGATAAAATCAGATTAGGGATGGTGCCCACAGCTACCTGCAGAGTCTGAGGAACAGAGAGAGGACAGAAGCTGCAGAGTCATTTCAGCTACTGTTAATTACAGGACAAATGTAGACTTAAGAAATCCCAGCACTTAAAAAAAAAAAACCTCCCACCATATTTCTATGTAGAGGTTAGCTAATATGCAGGACTACCAAGTTAAGGCAGTGCTAGCGGCAATTCTTACAATGATTTTCAAATATAGTTATCTAAGTATTTGGATGACATAGCTGGTAACTCAAAGGGAGGGAGGAACAGACCTAGATGGGCTTCCTGGCATCTTTCCATCCCAACATTTCCTATGCTTCCATGCCAAAGTTGGTTTATATGATTATCTGTAGATAACAAGATTAAAGGGATATTTTAGCACAACTGTTCCTACTGTGTAGGAATTTGGGGCTACCGGCTGCACTGAATCATTTAACCAATTTATCCCAACCAATTCAGCGCTCTTAAAAGGTCAAAAAGGCAGCTTTTTAAAAAGGTCAAAAAGGCAGCTTTTTAAAAAGGTCAAAAAGGCAGCTTTTTAAAAAGGTCAAAAAGGCAGCTTTAGAAAGAAGAGGAGGAAAAAAAAAAAACAACCCCAAATAAACCAGATTGACCCCATTTTCAAATGACTAGAGCATGGTGCCACTGGTGGTGTGTAGTCTAGTTTTTTATTCATATATTGTCTTTTTTGCTTTTATTTTTTTTTTGCTATGATTTCTCCAATAAACTTTATACTTCAAAAATATAATAGTCAGTTATTCAGTATTAGGATGACATCAAATACTTGACTGTGTTATTGACTGTGCCTATGCCACGCAATATTGAAATCATGAATATACATGGGCCAAAATGTGCAGACTTTATTCAAGTTAGTAGTACCACTGTACTGAAGGGGACTGCTCATTTGAGTAAAGAGCAGTGCAGCATTTAGCTTTACTGAATGCTACATCAACTATTTTTTACTAGAATGGGATCAGCTTAGCCATGAAAGGTAGCTACAAAAACATACTGATGTACTTCAGATATAATCTCTGCTATCATTCTTCATCAAATCCTTGCTAAGAGGACTCAACAAACTACAGTCACCCACTTGAAAGATATAATAAAAAATATGTATGATACTGTGACAAAAATATACTTTACTATAAAAAAAAGAATAAGGTATATAATTTATGCCATGGATATTTTTATGAAAAACCCCAAATTTTAACAATTACCATAAATTAACTAACACAACAAAATTTTATCTTTTTCTTACTTGGCTTCTTCATCTCTCGCAATCAGCAGAGACATGTGATTAGATGCAGATGCTGTTCGCAAGATGTCAACAGCTCTGGAAGGGAGACAAAGAAAGTCAACCACAAATCACTCACCTGCCCCAAAAGACGTAAGAAAAAAGGAAAGCATCAGCACTGCTCAACTTTTCAGTCATGTCCTAGAATAGGTGCTCAACTGGGTAGTCACTTCCATTTCCTACAGTGTGATGCTCAACTGAAGCAGAACAACTGTCATCGACACACAAGGAAGGGGAAGAAAAGCCTCAAAGAGGCAGACATGCTGACCCAAATCCTCACGCAAAACCCAATCCACCACATACACCTCATTTCGTACTTTGAGACATGCCATCAATTCCATAGTGAACAATGAACTAACATGGCAGAGAAGAGGGCGAATTCTCAGTTTAACAGAAGAATTGTTTTGAAAATACTATTTTGACACCTATTCCAGATAGATCCTGGATTGTTACGGGACAGAAGAAATTTGGATGAGTACAAGGCGCATTTTGTATCATTCTTTTTTAAATTTGTACTATAATAGTTTTATTGGTTTAGTTTTTATGTTTAGTCCACAGCCACCCAAGATTACCTGGTGCTCCATGTTGAGTGCTGATGTTCCTGCTACAGAACCCAAGTAGCACCCTCCATAAATATTCCAGACAACTTCTCTAAACAGACTTATCCCATCTGGGTTACAAAGAAATACCATGTCTTCACTGTATGTAATCAAACTATTTGCTTTCGCTGGTATCCAGCCGAACAACATGATAATTACAATAATATCAATACCGCGCTGGTTTTATAACTATTTTAACAAGATTTCCTTAAACTTCAAAGACCGTTTTACTGAGTAACAACTGATGGTATACATAATTCCACAGATTGATGGTATATAGTGAGACTGACTTCAATGAAGTTATGCCCTTTTAAACAGTGGTTCATTTGGTCTATAGCTATCTTGATATATCACCAGTTTCCACAATATTGTTCCAAACTTTAAATTAGTGCGCAGTCATCTTTATGAACGTACCTTTCGTTGGTTACACCAACTAAGTTTTCTCCGTTCACATCCAAGATTAGGTCTCCAGTGAACAAGCGACCTTATAAAGAGATTAACAAGAAAGTAATTTACTAGCCTGTATTAAGTAACTTAGAATAACATACCACCGTTTGCATTAGGTTAGAGGGAACTTGGTGGAGAAATATCCTGGTTTGTGGGTCTCTGTTAAGAAAGATGTTCCTGTGCTTTTATTAAGTGATCTCACAAACACTTAATCATGGACTTAACTGTAATACCAAGAGTAGTATAACTATTGTCAACAGAGCTGCTCACAACTGTAGCATTAATCATGTGCTTATTTTCCTGGTTGGCACTTTAGGCACGAGAGCTTTAGCATTAGGTCCCAGCTGAGTAAATAAATAATAAATGTTTACAGGTGGGTTATAATATAAAAATGAAATATGTTTGTGATTTATAATGTTTATAATATTTCTTACAATAGCTCTAATTTGAGCCTAAGTCTCTGTCTATAGGAGCGTAGGAACTGTATTTGCCGAGTCATTTTAAATTTAACATTGGCTATTTTGGATTAAAGATATTTGAGCGTGAACAAACCCAGATTACGTTTAGAAACTTTATGCTAAACTAGCTCAGGAGGCTAGACTATTCTAACTATTGTACATTCTGTGTAACAGAGATGGTCCTTTCACGTACATCAGAAAAAACAGCCATAGCACATTCGGCTGAATGCCCTGAACTTTTACTAGAGCCAATGGATGTTGAGAACCTCAACATCTCTGATTTTGGACTGATCACCATATTCTGAAGATCTGACTGGAAGTCCAAAAACTGAAAAGCTGCAAATCCATTAATTATCAATATACTCCATTTCTCTCTTCTATATCTTGAGTTACAATCTACTGCTGAATCTTCACTGAACTACACTTTGCTTATTGTACATGTTAAAAACAAAAATGGAAAAAACAGTGTTCATTTGCTTTCTTAACAGTTTTCTCTGCAACACGGGACGCTAATAGAGATTCAAAAGCAAGTATTTACTATCTAATGCAGCCATTCCTCCAGGCAAAATTCTTTTTATGAAAATTCCATAGTCTTCTGAAGTCTGCTCCCGATAACCTCCAATAATTTTAACCCCTGTTGAAAAAACAAAAGAAATAAGCAACAAATTAGTTATTTCATCCATTGCACTATGTTTGGACAAGTCCAAAAGAGAATGAGAAACTCTCTCTCCTGTTGATTTTACCTCATGAGAGCTGGTTCATTTAAAGACAATTATATATGCAATCTACTTACCCAATCCATTCTGACAATCAGAAAGAGTAATGCGATGTACAGCACGATTGATTCCATAAGGACCCATTATAGTCCTAAAAAAAAAAATTTAAAAAAAATCAGAGCTGTTAAAATTCTAATAATGAAAATTCACTTTGGGAAATAAAAATATGTAAAAACTACAGTGGTTCTTGTTATATTTCATCTTTAGTGATGTTTTTGACTAAGTGTTACTGTACTGTGAAGGAAAAATGTGACAGATAAGAGGATACTTTCATACTGAAAAAAGATGGGGAAGTAAATATAATACATGTACCCATTGGGCCTTTCCTAGAAATATTTCAGGTCAAATTTTCAAATCCTTACATGATAATAAAAGAGGGTTAACTTATTAAATAACTCAAACCTGGTCTCATTTAGCACAGAGCATATGAACCACAGGAAGTTCTTATTAAGGAAGTAAAGATTTTTTAAATTCTATTGCTAATATGGGCATCACTGCAATATTTCCAGAGCCAATGGAAGAGCACAACTCTCTAGCACCTAATTACTGGTGATCTCTTTTCTTCCATATCTCATTCTCTCAACAAACATCATTCTCTCTCCCCCTTAATTTACAGAAGCTTCACTCTTACCCAAACACAGAATGCAAGAATAAGAAATGTAGGTGAGGGCAGACTGATTTGTCAAATGGCAAGGGCATTACTTTATGACCCTGAAACTTGAAAGGCAAATAATTAAGGAAATTCCCCCCAAAGGAGTGATAATCCTAGGAACTGAATTTACAAACACATCAGAAATCCCCCCAAGACTATGCCAAAGTAATATAAAGTGTTAAAAAACCTGGGTGCAAAAAGGTATTAACAGGCCAAGCATTATTTACCCAGATCCATTTTCACTCACATGGAGGCTTTTGAAACAAAACCTAAATTAAACCATAAATAACTTGTCATCTACTTTTTTTTTGAGAGGACCCACCTGCCCTATAAAAAGGAAAGAAAGAAAAAAGGAAAGCATTAGCATTGCTTAGCTTTTCAGCCATGCCCTCGATGAGATGCTCAGCTGAGTAGTCACTTCTATTTCCTACAACTTGATGCTAAAGTGAAACAGAACAACTATAATCCATTCACAAGGAAGGGAAAAAACGACTCAGAGTGGTAGATATGTAACCCAAATCCTCCTACAAAACCCAATGCACCACATATACCAGACCATATGCTCCTTTTCTGCAAGGACTCAAGTGGACATCGAGGTAAGATGCAGAGCTGGAAGAAAGGGTGAGAACCGAGGTTCTAGGTACAAAGTAACCTCCTGAAACCAAGTTCCAACCCGTGGAAGCGTACGCTTCCAAATGTTGTCCTGCTTGTGTAGTAAACCACATCAGCTCTGTTTTCAAGGGCCTTTGCACCTCCCAAGGCAGACAAACTATCTGCCCAATAATCCCCATTATGCTGTCACATGCAAGATAAGTGGTATTAAGATGTCTGTACTACTGAGAAGTGTGCACTTAAATAACTTACAGGCATCAACAAAGAAATAAATGAGAGAAAAAGAAGAGACAACCCAGGAGACAAGCCAGTTTTTCTTCAATCCGTTTTGTTCTTTTAACTTTCAAAACGTGCCCTTTACCGTAGGCAGAAAAAAGGACTACTGGGGAACATTATTGTTTCAAAAGCTTATGTTTCAAAAGGAACTCAATTTACCCTAGCAAGCATTTATTCTACAGGATAACAAGAAATGATGAATCCCAATTAGGATATGCTATAATTGTCAATGATCATATTTCCTTGTTGGGATCATTTCTACTATTTCTGCGTGATACAGAATGGAAATATCTTCCAAAAGACAGTTTAGCAGTGCATATTTGTATAACACTTGAAAAGAAAGAACTGTATAATCTAAAGAAACCATCTGTCTGACTTCACAACCTCATTCCCTACACCCAATCTTTTTGTTGAAGAGATTAATTAATCTAATACAATATAATATTATGTATTATTCCATAATAATACAGTAAGTGCTTTGACACTGAAATGTGTTAATCACCTTCAAAAAGCCACCATGGATGCACATATATATCACTGAAACACTCAAGAAACAAGAATTACACCATTCTGAAGTCCACAAAAAGTTTTCTCCTTAATTATGGCTTTTGGTACTGCAGCGACACATAATTCGCTGTTTTAGTCTGCGGTCAAGTAGAAGAAGGTAGATTTGCACCTTATAGACTAACCAAAGTAGATATACACCAATATACATGCGCGCACACACAGAGTATATTGTTCTATTCTCTCAAACATCTCTAACTGCAGTTCAGTACTCATTCCTTCAAATACTACAGAGAAATAAAAAAATACTGTAACTTTTTTATTTATTAAAAATGAAGAGGGGGGGAAGAATTCAACTAGATATTTCCTGAAATGTTTGTGTTCCTCAAAATAAAATACTTCATCAAGTATTCTTATTTTCTACTTATCTTTTGAAGCCAATCTTGGTACAACCTCAAACGTGGAAAATGTATTCATTTCAACACACAGGTCTTTGGTTTATAAAACTTAATTAATCATGAAGGAATCTGGAAAATTCTTATTAAAGTTAATTTTACCAAGACTTTTTTTTAAAGTAGCAAATTAAAAATCAAACACATTTTGCCACTCAGTCCTACAAATCCAATTCGGGAGGGGGTCATTCCACTAAGGATTTCAATAATCAGATTCTAACTTTTCAGTATTTAAAAGAAAAACAGAGACCATCAAGAATGACAGAACCTACAATACAAAATGCAAGAGTATTATGAACAATGACAAAGAGTAGTTTAATTTAAGAACGAAACACTTGTAATAAAAAAAGAACCTTTTAAATATCTAATAGCAAAATGCATGCTGGAAATCTCTTTACATATCGTACATGAAGATTTTGGTACATAAAAAAGAAGACACAAGACTGAGAAATAAACCTTCACCGATTCTAATGATAACCATCCAATTCTAAGGATACCTTAAATTTATGTCATGTACAGATATATTAGGTAGAGCTGAGATTATGAACTAACACTGTCAAGAGAGCTAAATTGTTTTTACTTTATTAATAAATTTAAATTACCAACTTAGAATGTATGCATGTGGCCTAAAACCAACTAAATCAACCCTGGCTCTAAATCAACCCTGAGGTACACAAAACACAGGGAACGTTCACATATTAATGATTACTCATAAAGTTCAAAAGAAAATATTCTGGCCACTTTTAAAAAAAAAAAAAGGAATTGCAAACCAGGTGGATAAATTACTTATAAATAAAATATTTTATTTAGGGGTAACATCATACTATTATACAGACCTAAATGGCAGTTCTTAGCAAAAACACTGTAAGTGAAAGGATCTGTGCAATTCGTAAGGTGTAAAATGACTTTATAACCTTAATATTCTAGGACTGGGATTTTCAAATCTTGTGAAGTGCCCTACTTGACTTTCAGAATGAGTTATGATGCTATACTCATTATGGCTAGACCCTCAAATTGTGTAAATTAAGACACCTCTATTGCAAAGGTGCTGCAACCACTTTCATCACTTGGGAATCAGGCACTTGACTGCTTTTGAAAATTGCACCCTAAATTGTTCTAATTTCACCAAAATAATCTATTAACACATATTACTGAATACTCCAAGGAGGACATAACACTCCTCACTAATAGCAAAATGATGCAAGTAAGAAAAACTGACACCTAAATAGTAATAAAAATCATAATTACAATGCATCGTAGCATGCTTTGTATAATAATAAGAAAAGTGACATTTAATTATCAGCATAAATCAAACAATGCTTGATGAAACACTTCCTTGTAAAGAATACTACTAAAGAAACTTGATAACAGACTAAGAAAAAGTAAAAGGTGAAACAGAAGATACTACCTGTGAGTATGCAGAATGTGTGCCATTAGTATAGGTTTGTTACACTGAAACCTATTAGCACAAACAGGATAATAAACAAGCAAAAAAACCTAAATATTTTAGGTAAAACAAGGTTCAGAATATTTGTAGTTTCGGGGATCAGCTTGTCATAAAGGCTATTAAAGCTAAATCGTTAATGCTTTCTTCCACTGCTTTATTAACCTCAATATATACGAAAGTTTAAAATATTGGTAACCTAGATTATCTGAGTATTTATCATAACTGAGGATTCTGAATACCGAAATCGCCGATAATACAAAAGATAATAAAATAAGTACATGGAAGTGTGTCTTCTAATATACAGCCTTAAGAAATCACTCAAGTCACTTTTTGTATATATATATTATATTCAACAAAGTTTATCGGCCAAAAAGTAATTTTCCAGAAAGGATCACACCAAAAGCAGAACACTACATAATGAAGCGGAGAAGGGTTGCAGGTCTGAAAACAAGTTTACTGCTTTTCTCTTAGTTAATACTATAAGACGGCTATTAAACCCCATTGGTGTGGCATACCAGTACAGAAGAGAGAGCCCATCAAAATGTTCTGGTTCATCTTCATCCATTGGAGAAAGCAGGGACATTCTTCAGATCTCGGTAAAAACAATAAAAGCATCCAAAAGGCACTGAGGGTTTCCAGTTCAACAGGACAAAGGTTATGAGTGGGACAGCTCCTGTTACTAAAAAAAAAAAATAAAAATCTCCGCAGACAGATTGAGATGGGTGCCTCTCTAATCTCCTCTGAAACCCTGCTCGTCACATGGACTAATTCACCTATCAAAGCAATGTTTACTCTTTTCCGGGTAGGAGATGTGGGTTTGTAGCAACTTTTGAGTCTGTTAAGCCAGGAGCACTGTAAAAAGCACTTTTGCTTGCCTCAAGTCAGTCTAGAATGAGATGTATTTCCAGACCCTGGCAGACAAACCACAACTAAAAACCAACTTTTTTATACATCCCAAGATGTACCCACTGTGATCCTCCAGACATGTTCAAGAACAATATAGCATTAACATCCTTTCTTTGATCTTTTTAAAGAAATCTTCTTAATAGACTTGATTATAAACACCCGCACAAAAAGAAAGCTAGCTAAACAGACAGATAAACCAATTGTGAAGGAAATATCAAAGGCCAAACATCTTTATTACATAGTTTGCATATGTTCATGGCAGTCAAATTAAAAATAACTCTAGTATTTCCATCCATACCAGAAAAGAATTAATGTGGAAGTGAGATTCTTATCCTTATACATTTTTGTATAGACCAAAACTGACACTGTAGATTATACTTTACATGTGTTCTTTTTATTCAGAAAAATATACAGCAGGATGAAGAGAAGATTTCCCTGTTGCTACTTTTCCGTGCAGGTCAGTGAGCAGAACATAAAATTGCTCTGAAATTCTCATACTAACATTTTCTCAGAAATGCTTTTTCCATTATTCCTATATTTCTTTCCAAACCATATTAGTCATCCTTTCTTTTACTTCTTTCCCTTATGCGGACAAGGTGACCGGAAATAGAGATGACTGCATTAAAATCCTATCAGACAAGCCAGATTCCTGGAGAAAGTAATAAAAGGTGGTGGGCTTTAATAAAAGCATGCAAAGGGTTATCGGAAGCGATCCCACAAACTTCAGCACCAGATTCCAGAGACAGTGAATAACTACAAAAGCCAACTCTGTTCCTGATATCTGACAACTCCAGAAAATAGCCACTGGACTAATGGCAAACACATGGAGGGATGCACTCCACCATCTCACCTGAATTATGTTAAAAGTGAAGGGTTGGGGTGAAATTGTGGAGCTGCTCTCATTAGTCTAACAAAAAATCCATTGTCAATCAGGCTGAGTCTAGAGAAAGATCTAAGTCTTCTGTTCAAGTTATTCAACTTCTAATATTTCCTTCTACGTCTGTTCACATACTTTCCCACTTGACAGGTATCTCTTCTGGAACTATGCAACGACTGTGCACACTTTCATCACTCGTCCTCTCCCTAAAAGTTCTCAACTATGGATCTTAATTCCCTAGAGCTGTGGGTTTTCCCTTTAAAATGAAACCCACAGCCTGCGTTCCCCTCTCCACCGAAAGCTTTGTCCCAGTAGAAAATGAATCTCTTCTAAAGCAGAGAACAGGCTTGTGACGAGACAGCATCTGTCAGTGTCTGGAAGTTGCACAGCAGGGCATCCTGGATATCCTAGAAATGGAAGCACATGCTTCAACATCCCCTTCCTTAAAGTCACAGTCCATGCACTTGGCTAACAGTTACCTATTTTCTGGGAAAGGATGCTCTATTTTCTTAAACGTTGTGCTAAACTATGTACAAGCCTATGAAAAGAGGATCCCTAGAATGAAAAGCTTGCAATATAAATGTGTAAGACAGAGGGAAAGCAGGGCAAACTGACCTGCCCAAGATTACACAGTATATCAGAAGTACCAGTTCCCATCAAGTTCACGTGCAGAGTTTCACTAGACTCGTTGGAACTACTCAGGTAAATTCAGGATTCAACCAATGCAGTTCTACCTGAGCTAGCAATTTTGGAAGAGGGGGAGAAGACGGGCTGTTGATACTAAGCAGCAGGTCAATGACTCTGAGCAAGGGGAGACGGCAGGGTGTTTAACACACCACTGGCACCTACAACAATCCTCTCAATGTTGCTGTCACTACCAGCATTGTATCAGCTGTAGCAACAGCAGATAATACTGCAAAACACATCACTTGTGCAGACGAGGTTTGGGGTCATGCTTTACATAATGGAAGAAGATAACCAGTAGAAATTTTATTCAAGGCTTTGTGCACCCACGTTGTTGTTATGTTTTTTAAGTTACAAACAGAAGTTCACTTTTTGTAATCTGGGGACAAGAAATGTTCCAGGAAATATTGGTAGATGGGAAGAGTTTCACTTTCTTATTGTATAATTTTGTCTGCAGAAAGTTTAATTTAAAGACTTAGAAGAGGTCTTTATAAATAAAGTACAAAATTTCCATCAGAAATAATCATCTTTTTAAACAGACACAAATCTTTCTTCAAGGATTTATATTTATTGCTGGTTCCTCACTTTCGTCGCTCTTACCAGCTCCACTTCACAAGACTTCTCACCCCTGTCCATTCATTTCTCAGTCCTGTTTTCATATAACCTCGATGCATTGTTCCATTTCCCTAAACTCATCCACAAGCCCCTGCATTCTCCCTCTTGAAGAAGTTCTTAAAACCCTCTTAAAAGCCGTGACAAATTGATTCATGTAGAAAATCACTATCTAACAAACTCCTCAGGGCATGAATCATCATCCCCTTATATAGCCCTGGAAAAAGGCCTAGCACATAATAGGCAATACCACAAACAGACAAATAAATAGTACTGAGGAAAGTAAAATGTTCCACAGATGTTTCCTATTATGCTAGTACATCCAGATAGGACATACAGTTTAAGGTACTTCTTCAGAAATACTCCTTCAAGTAGTGAGTTACAAGCTTCTGATGGTCTCGCTAATTTATAATATGCTTATTCTAGAACGGTAGAAACAGCATGATACAACATTACCAGTTAGCAATGGAGGCTGGCAAGATTCAAGTAATTCATCATCTGCTAAATAAAACCTGTAATCCTTAGTAGAAAGAATCATGGAGTGATTTAAAAACATGTTGATGATAAACAAAGGCAGGAAAAGGCCCCCTACAAAAATCAAATTACATAAAAGCAAACTGTCACGTTACAGAATGAAAATTCACGAGTATATTAAAGCCCAAAACCATGAGGATGTTTTGTTATACAATAACTTGCAGTTTAAACAACAAGATAATTGAACAAAATATGAATTTTGGCTAATTCTTTGTAGACAAGTATTTTAAACATGAAGACGCATTTAAACTCAAATCCCCTTCTTAGACTGAAAGCACCCCTCAGAAAATGCCAGGTCTTAAGTTTTCCCTCATTTTTTGAACCTAGAAAAACCAGCTCTCATGAGGTAAAAGATAAGGGGCATTTTTACACATGCTCTGAGAGGCATGGGGGTGGTCTTTAATTAGTGAGTTGTGCTAATTAAGAGCACCCAAGTGTCACATGTCCCATGACACTGAAGTCTGCTGAGGCACGTTAATTTCCGCACTCCAGCAGACTTGATTAATCAAGACTATTTTTTTTTTTACATATTTAGAGATGACACTTAATAAACTTAGATATTCTGTTTTAAGTTTTACAGTTGATTTACAGGCTGGATTTCCAGTGCATCGGAGCAGGCTCCCTGCACATGTATAGGAGCCCAAGGCTTCTAAGGGAACACCTGTACTGCCTAACCAGCGCAGGCTAAATGACATAAGAGTTTAAGAGCTCCTTTGCACCTAAATTTCATGGTGTCAGCATAGTATCTAGTGCACAAGTTTCCACAGATTAAAAAAAATAGCATAGCTTTACAGCAAATGCACGTGATGACTAAACAATCTCCCAGCATTTAGAAGTGCTTGCTTCAGGGCAAAGACAAGGTACAATGATAGAACAACATGAGGATGCTTGTTCAGTAGATAAACAGAAACCTTTGATCTCCGGAGTCATAGCGAGCAAGAAAATAAAAAACAAACAATTAAAAATATTTCTATGCTTCAGAAATTGCACTATACTGTCACATTATCGAGCTGTTTACCATAAGGGAATCACAAGAACAACACACCAGCAATGAGACCACAGAGAATTTGATTCTGCAATCCAAAGACCACTTGGCCTTTTAAAATAATAAGAATGAAAAATGTATTACTTACTTTTTTGATAGGGGCTCTGTAGTGGCCATCTTTCTAGATGAACTGTTTCATTAAGAGCTCAGAATGGAAGATTCTGTCTCATGACCAAGATTAATGATTGCTGCAAAGAAGGAGAAACCGCCTTTTGAAACTTGCATAGAGTGAGTCTTTATTTCCAACTGCTTAGAACCAATTTTCTTATTATTGCTGGCCGTGAACACTTTGCAGACGAGCGAAATAGCAAATGCCTTAACATCTAGGGTCTTTGTCTCTTATATCTGCATATCAGTTAAGCACATATTCTTCTTGGGGTCACTGCATATTTCAGCCCCACTGTCTACTTTGGAACTTGATTGTACTCCTGTCAACTAAGTCAGAAGCAATAAAGGAGAAGCAGCTGTGAAAAGGCTGCATTAGAGATACTGAAAATGATAGGAGCTAGTTAGCTTTGGCGATGTTATTGTTACAGTGCTCCTTAAGTAACCAGCTCTATCTTTGCTCCTGGTATGATCAGCCCACAAAACTGATTAGCTCTCCTCATTTTAAAGGCTTCTAAGTTATTCTCAGGATTGCTCCTCAAAGCCTTGAAAATGACAGAAGCTACTCCGTTTCAGGTTGTTAATACCAAGGCAATGACAGAGCTGTGTATTTAAGGTACACTGTTTCAACTGAGTTTAGGCAACTACCTTTTGTCCAGCCCCAACGCTATACATTTAAATGGCATACATTTAAATTTAGGTTATAGCGATTTGATAAACTACCGGAACAGGGCTAGGTCAAAAATATTGGACTGATTCATCTATAGAGTAGCTCAAACACATCAACTTTAAACCAAGTGTTTTACTTCATTTTCCTGTGCTTTCTCCTTCCCTTTTGTTTTAATACTAAATTGTAGGAGTTTTCTGTCCCTTCCTTGCGCTGAGAAACAAGGGGCCTTGATCGCAAATAGTGTGTTTCTGGAGTGAGCTGGCAACTTAACTGTATAAGGAAGTACATACACATTACCCCCTCACCCTTCAGATTGGCACCTGAGAACATTATGTTCTGAAAATGCAACATTAATATAAGTCAGAATCTAAAGGGTAAGGTTTCAGCCATGTGTTTCTTGTCTTTAAGAGAGGAAACACAGGCATCACTAAAGAATAAGAATCCAAATGAATTACAAAGTCAAATCAAGTAGAGCTTGTTCTACAACTCTGAAGCAGTCTCAAAATCTAAAGCTAAAACCATTTATCAAGAAAATTATGTATGCATAACAGCATGATCTCTCCACATCTTGTGTCTGTAGAGACAAGTACCTATTTCACAATAAGTCTTCTGAGGTTTAACTTAATGAAGTGTGTAAATTCAGTGGATGAAAAGTGCTATACAGAAGCAGATGGAAATACTATTCTTCCTAACCCATCAACTAATATAATGAATGCACTGTAATGAACCCATTCAGCATACAGCTCTCTCCTGTGTGGGGGGTAGTCGCTTCCTAAGTTCTAGTTCTATAAATAATAGCAAACCCTTTAAACCAGGGCGAAAAAGGAAATCTTTCCCTCTGAAATTTTCCATCCGTTGCTATTTGCAAGATATTGTTTCTTTGTAACAGTTTAGTTCAACTTGTTTCTTTTTTCTCTATATGAATACTGTGGCACAGTTGGGGAAAATTAAATAAAACCAGAGCAAATTTCCCCAGACTTCACTCAAGGCTTTATAATTCCACGCTATTCGACCCTCTAGCCAACGAGTGAAGCAGTGTCAGGAGCTGCTAAATATCCCATGTTAGTGAAGGCAACACCACAGAGAAAAGAAAAGCAACACACCAAAGTAAAACTTTCATATATAGTTTCAGTGCATGAAACTGGTGCTGTTTGTGTTTGCTATGTTTGTGAATTTGTCTGAACTTGTCCAGAAATCACTGTGCTCTACAACACCCTGGGTAATTTAGGCAACATGTTCAAGTTCTACATAAACACCTAGTCAAATCAATGCAAATTAGAGTGATCCTCCAGCAAAACACGATAGCTTGAACCACTGAAAAAACCAACACATCACACAATGCAGCGAGACACCACCCATAACTGCTGCTTGCCTCCAAGGTCAAAGCATTTGTGGAAATAAATGGAGCTAGACAAGGGATAAGAGGGGTGTCTTCTTGCTCTTCTGTACCAAAACACCATCTGAAAAACTGCTGGGCTACTGCTCATTACTCTGCATTACGTCCTAGGTTAGCACAGCCAGAAGTCACCTCTGCAGCAAAATACTGTGATGCAACAGGGTAGCACTAACTGACACACAACAGCACCACCTGCAAACGTTAGGAGCTCACCACAGGTTGCTGGAAGGGGCCGGCTGAGCTCACAAAGGCTGGCAACTGCCCCCTGCAATTGGTCATAAACACACCAAGCTCCATGTTAGAGCTCAGCCCACCTGGCTTTCCCCCACTGCTCCTACTGGGAAAAGGTGTCAGACCCTCGGTCTACGCGGCTCAGAAGCCTTCCCATTTCCAGCCAAAATGCATTCCTGGCCCCTTTCTTGCCCCTCTCTCCTTGCCTCAACTGCTCCACTCCCTCCACGTTTTTAACCCCATCAGGCATATACGTACGTGTGCCTGCAAACATGTACATGCATGTATGCATGCATGCATGCATATATGTATGCACACAGGCACATACGTAGGCATATATACGTGTGTGCGCGCGCCTGTGAGAAATGGCTGTGTTTCGATTCAGTTTCGGCTGTTTTGGAGGACAGCGATTCGTTTTGGTGTTTCAGATCACTGTCCTGTTTCGTTTCAGTCGAATCTCAGTTTCATAGTTGATAGGGTCAGAAGGGACCTGAGCAGATCATCAAGTCCAAACCCCTGCCATGGTCAGGAAAGAATGCTGGGGTCAAACGACCCCGGCAAGCTGTCTATCTAGCCTCCTTCTGAAGACCCCCAGGGTAGGAGCGAGCACCACTTCCCTTGGAAGTTGGTTCCAGATCCTAGCCGACCCGACTGTGAAGCAGTGCCTCCTGATAGCTCTCTCTCCTCTGAATCTGTTTTGGACTGGCTGCAAGGGATGCTTTGCACAGCCCTACTGCCCAGCCAGGCAGGGCATGGGGATGCAGAGCCCCAGTGGCTCATCTGGGAGAGGGGAAGGTCCGCTGCCCTCCATGTAAATGGGAAGACCCCCGGACAAATCTCTGATCCCTGTCACGCTGGATTGTGGGGCAGGGAAGCAGCACAGAGCAGAGAGCAAACATGCTGGTCTCTGCTGTGTGACCTGGCTCCACAGGGAGCAGAGATCCATGCTGGGGTCTTCTCACCGTCACTGCCTGTCCTGGATTTCTGCTCCCTGTGGAGCCAGGTCATGCAGCAGAGACCAGCATTGCCTTGCCATGTGACCTAGCTCTGCAGGAAGCAGACATCTATGCTGGAGGTCTCCTTGTTGCTGCTGCTGCTTGCTCCATGCAGCCCTGCATCAGCAAGGGCAGTGCGGGGTGGGCAGCTGCGGCAAGAACACCCCTGGCCCGGATCCCTGCACCCTGTGCAGCCGAATCGCATGGCAGGGCAGCAGCATACAGCTGTTTCCCTACAAAACTCTGAAATTTCCCAAATGTTTCCAATGCTTCGTTTTGTTTCACAGCCTTCCATTTCGATTTGGAGTTGGTGTTTTGGGTGCTGAAATGGCCTAAAACACCTCTGAAACAAAACAGCTGCTGAAATTTTGCACCGCCCTAATGTGTGAGTGTGTATATTATTTGTGTATGTGCGTGTGTGCATATAACCTGAACAGTGGCGATGCATGAGGGGGACACGTGGGTACACACCCCCACCCTACAAAAAGGCGCCGCTGACATTGTTGGCAGCACCTGTGGGCGGCTGCCGCTCGCCACCCCCACCAGCATCTGCGGGCAGCCAGCAATTGCCGCTGGGCATCACTGACGGCATCTGCACATGGTTGCTGACCCCTGGTCGGCGCTCACCATCCCCCTCCCACCACCCATCTGTAGGAGCTCCCTGGTTACCACCTCCACATTACCTGCCAGTGCTGCCACATTCCCGCTGCTGCTAGTGCTGCTGTGCCCCCCCCAGACGCTGGGGGCTCGCGTCATTCATGAACCCGGATACCTGACACACAGAAGAAATCGAATTTTAGCCGATTTTTAAACAAACGAAATCTTCATATTTTCTCAAGCAGGAAGCAACGGTGACCACCTGAAACCCGAAATCCTGCTCCTGCCTTTGTTTCGAGGCAGTCTGCATCATCACAGATGATCCCAGAAGGTGAGAGGCTCCGCACCAGCTACGAACCGCCTGCCCAGAGCAGTTTTCCACCTACTGACTCCTCTGTGAAATCCTATGAACTTTCTAATATACACACGCGCACAAACACACACACACACAAACTTTTTGTAGGGGGTGCATGTACTCCCCCGTATGACCCCCCTACGTATTGCCACTGTCCAGGTTATATACACACACACACACGTATTAGGGCTGTGCAAATTTTCAACATCTCTATGAAATCCCATATGAACTTTTATTTCTACCCAGGTGAACTTCGACGCTCTTTTCTCCAATGCCTGATGAAGGGGGTTTGTGCCCAAAGGCTGGTAATGAGAGAACTTTTTTTTTTTTTTTTGCAAAAATCTTGTTGGTCTAATAAGATGAGTCCTGATTGCCCCTTCCTCTCAAGTAATATGGCTACAACCTGGATACCTGTGTGTGTGTATACGCACACACATGCATATGTATCTACATACATAGATAAATATCCACATATACACACTTACATACACACACACATACCCATAAGTATATATATATATGCACGCATGCAGACGGGCACATACACGTGCATGCATGCAGATCTGTGTAGTGTGCACCTGTCTGCGCACACACGTACGTGGTCTGTACCGCCGCTGCCCCCGCCG
>NW_017728928.1:7904868-7917568 GCF_001723895.1 Crocodylus porosus
GCCGCAACCGCACGGCGCTCACCTACGTGGCCGCCACCGCCGTGGGCATGGTGGGGCTGGCCTACGCCGCCGTGCCGCTCTACCGCCTCTACTGCCAGGTGCGGTCCCGGTCCCGCCCCGGCCCCTGGCGGCAGATGGGGAGGCGCGGGGCCCCGCGGGGGAAGGAAGCGGTCACCGAGACCCGGCGACGGCGGGAGCGAAGAACGAAACGGGCGGGACAGGGATCGGGCAGCGAGGAAATACAGTGATTGAGAAATAGTTGGAAATAATACGTTTGACTCTATTAAGGGACGTTTACTGAGAAGTGAAATCAGTGACAAATCATTATAATGATTGAGAAATAAAATAATACATTTTTATGTATTAAGGGAAGTTTGCCGAGACATGAAGCCAATGAGAAAGAAAGCAGTGAGAAGTAAAATGAGAAAGAAATAAAAATAAGAAAACATAAGGGAAGCTTACTGAGAAATGAAATCATTGAGCGAGAAATTTGCATACCAAAACCCAGAAATAACAGCGTAGGTATTCAGATGAAATAAATACAATAAGACACCAAAAAAAGTCTGAACTGGACTGGGGGGGAAGCACTGCTTGAAACCAATTTGTTTTTTTTAATTGACTGGGAGGTATAACCCAGGGGGCTTCTTTCCAGAGAGTGAAATTCCCAGTGCCTCAAAACATCCTTAATTTTATACTTAAGATGGCAGTAATACGAACTCTTCCTGGTTCTGCAGACCACTGGACTCGGAGGGTCGGCGGTGGCAGGTCACAGCTCAGACCACATCGAGACTATGGAACCCGTTAAAGATCGGATCATCAAGGTCGCGTTCAATGCCGATGTGCACACGAGCTTACACTGGAGTTTCAGACCTCAGCAAAATGAAATATATGTAAGTGACACGGTGATCAATCATTCTTTTTAAATCTTCGCCTTGTTGTAGTATTACGTCCAGGTCCTGTGAGGAAGTCACTTGGACGTACAGGAATCTGGTCCTGAAGAAACTTGAACGTGACTGTGAAAATCTCCGCATCTTGGCCAGCCAGCAGCAAGACCATTCAGGTCCATACCGTTCACATGAGTGCGTACAGAATTGGGACTCGGTGCAGATTGGAAAGAAGGACATAGGCACCTGAAGTCATAAGTCCAAAATTATGATCTAACCTGCACCTGATGACTTGTTTGGATCTGAGAATTCCTACATTTTAAGGCCATTTGGATCATTTGCTCCTCAAGCCTTTCAGCTCCTCAGCCTTAAGTTCAGTGCAAAATACAGCAGCCATAGACACTTTAATTAAAAGTTATGGTTGGTGGCAGCAGTGTCAGCTTTTTTAGTCTCACGGTTAGACCAAATTTTCAGCAGTTCATTTTGTCCTCTGTCCCCTTGTGGGCTATAGGCTAAGTCGAGTGGGAGTATCCTCCTCCCCCAACTGAAGACTGCTGGAGGAACGCAAGGTTCATGGAGCCAGAAAAAGCCAATGAAAAATAATAACTGCCCAGTGGCCAGAGTTTACAGCCAGGAGTGGGGTCTCCTGGATCTCTGCTTCCTGAACTGCACACATTTTACATGAGACAGTCACTGGTTAAAAACAGACATAATCCTGCAGGCGGGCAACAGAACCCAGTGCCCCCCACCTACTAAGTGCCCTAAAGCAGCATGCCACAGAGGCAGGCTCCTGACCTGGTCCTGGCCTTCAGTGACTGTTTTAATTTCCAGTCCACTTCCCCTCTGGATGTGTGTCGTCAGCTTTGGTAGCATTTTTCAAACACAAAGACAGGTGGTGACTCTGCCTTCAATTTTGCAGGGGGTGATTGAAATGAATATTTCTGAAATAAATCAGTTACGCCTCAAAGTGCTTGGTGTGAGGGTTAGTGGGTAGTTGGAAGTATAAATCACAATACACAATTCTTCATTCAACAGGTGGTACCAGGAGAGACTGCACTAGCCTTTTACAAAGCAAAGAATTCAACTGACAAACCTATAATTGGCATCTCTACCTATAATGTGGTGCCTTTCGAAGCTGGGCAATATTTCAATAAAATACAGGTAAGTTAAATGTGATACTCCCAGGCACAAGTACAGCTGTTCAGCTTGATGCTAACCTAATACTTCTCCCACAAGCAAAAGTTTTGCTTTTGTAAATATTAGGGTGATACTTTAATTTGCTGACAACCTGCAAAATGTAGGTTTTCAGATGCATGAACTTTAAAATAGCCATGACTTGATCTGTTCTCTCAGCTTAGGCTTTTTAATAATAGAAGTCAAATACTGAAGCTCTGTTTGAGAGATTCCAAAACAGCAATGCATGCATTTTCTGTCACATAGTGATGAACTGTCTTGTCATATGGTACAGGCTATCCACTAAAAGCTATTTAATACTTTTCTACCAGTACTTTCCCATTAATGTATTTAGTATTGTCACAGTAATGGGATTTACCAAACAGAAATGATCCTTGCAATCACAAATGTGGGAGAAAGGTCATTTCATGGACAGTCTCTATTAAAATAATGGTCCACACAACAAAGGGTAGAAGACTATCTCCACATCATCATACAGAGGTCTTTGTACCCTCACATTTCCAATGAGATGGAACTCCACCTCAGTCCTGCTTGACATTTAAAACTTGTCAAGGTATGAGCATAGTGAAACAGATGCAGAAGATCTTTGCTCTAGCATACAATGTAACGTTTTTGTAACTGTTCCTGCTTTCCATGTGCAGTGCTTTTGCTTTGAAGAACAGCGGCTGAATCCCCATGAGGAAGTGGACATGCCTGTCTTCTTCTACATTGATCCTGAATTTGCAGAGGACCCCAGATTGGCTGCTGTCGATGTGATCACTCTTTCTTACACTTTTTTTCAAGCAAAGGAAGGACAAAAGTTGCCTCTTCCAGGTTATCAATAATATACAATATTGACGTAGTGAATATAATCTCTGGTACCTGCCAATGCCAGTTTGTATGGATGTTCTAGAGACACAAGAAGGAGATGAAACATTGGAGCAAAGTACCACACAATTTGAATGTCTATTAATTATTGTACCATTACAGGTATATACTGTTGTTCTTTCAGATGTTTATTTTTTATTCCAATATTTTGACAGAACGTGTGGCTAAAGGGAAGTCTTTGTAATCAAATACAAAAAATGTTGTCAAGATGTAATGATTTCCTATTCCTTACTATACGTTCTTGGATATATAGTAGATTAACAATCACAATGCAGAAAATTAACACTTCCACCTAAATAGCGAACATGAATACTCATTCCTGTAAATACTCTACCTAATCTCGTGAATTAAATAAGGATTTTTTCGTGATCCATCCTGTTTTTGTGCATCATAGAAGGAAAGTTGGAAATCATCCTTTTTAAGTTATTACGGAATCAAAAACCACAGTGTCATATTTGGATCACTGCTGCTAAAGGTGCTGCTTTTTGGATGAGCTATATTCTACATGTTCTGACTGCATGTGGTTATTTCTGATCTCTTTGGAATATTTATAGAAATATTATGTCAATTCCAACTCAGGCAGTCATTTTGCTAACAGTACCATAGCCCATGGTCAGAATAAAAGAACAGCCATTATCAGAGTACAGCTTAAGTAGCTACAAGTCTGTGTGTGTATCCCTTAAAAGGGCAATAAAGTAATTTTATATCTTTGAAAATAAAAAAGCTGTTAATTGTCAGTTTTCTGCTATGTTACTATGGCAGTTTTGAACCACATCCTGACTTTTGCCTTTCAGGTTTCTGTCCAAAACCCAATATAAAGTAGCAAAAATGTCCACAAAAAGTCACAAAACCTACCAAAACTTATGAAAACAGCTTGATCTATATTTTTAAATCTGCCTTTTCTTTTAGGGAGGTTATATAATCTTTATCACAAGAGTTTCTAAACACTTCTTAAGAAGAAATGAATTCTGCCAACACCTATACGATACAGAGCCTGTTTTCATAGTTTTTCATTCCTTAGTTTAATGGAAAACTAGAAGTGACTGAAACCTTCTCAATGTCTCATAATCGAGTATCCAACCTGTTAGTCCAGTCCTTCCTTTCCCTCCCATGCATAAAATCTGACAAAAGCACAACCAATGGCATCTTTCAGACTAGAAGCAAATAGACACATTCAAACGTGTGGGGAAAATGGTTAACTTCTTCCATTTAAGACTATGTAAGTTAAATCCATGTACAATGATTGAGAAACTGTGCTGTAAAAAACAAGGTCTGTTGCTGTCCTTCCCTGTTTTTAGGGGGAGCGGGTGAGAGTGCAGGAGAGGCAGGTTCAAGTCATGCTGTTTTAAAAGGTACAATTGCTTTGAAAACAAGTATCACTGCGGTAAATACAATTACTGGTATCCAGCATATCTTTTGTAATGACAGAATGTCAAATCTTTAACTGTACTCATTAAAGGGTGTAAACTGTCTTATGCTATTTGTTACATTGTTCTATGCATTTTTACTCTAGAGGGTAAAAACCTTTGCATACAGTGATTCTGGCAGTTGTTGTTTAAATCCTAAATCTTTGTCCTACAAAAAATAACTGGTTAGCTACTGGCATTGCCAAGTCCGTGCTACCACAAACAAGAGTTTTCCATTTTAGCTGTTAGGTGCTCTTGAGAAACAGGCCAGAAGTTTCCTGCAGATCCCCGTGACCTGCCAGCTTAAATGAACTCTACTAACAGAATCATGACTGCAATATCTCCTCCAACCACTCACCTGACTCCCAAGAAAAGGTTGCCACAAGGTTGAGTCTGAGTTTGTGGACCTTAGCGAGCAATCTAACCAGGAACCCTTGCAAAGCATCTTTTTCAGTTTTATCTGCCCATAATTTTTTTGCAGCTTTAACTAGGCTGGAAGAATTAAGATAGCAAACAAAACCCCAGATGTGAAGTAGCTACACTGCCATAAACAGGTGCACTGGCCAAAAATACATACATAAAAATTAAAAAAAAAAGTAAACGCTACAATTAGAAGAGACACAGATTTGCCAGTTACAGATGGACAGTGATTTTCCTTTGGAATGAGTCTGCCCAGAGAGCAGGCCAATTTAAAAAAAATGCAGGGGTTTTTGTGTGTTTGTGTGTGGGGGGGTGGGAATTGTTTTTTCTCTCTCTCTAGGTACCATATCCAAACAGGATGTTGGTGACCATGATCTTCCACAGATCTCTTCTAGGCATACAGAATTTCCAGTGTTGACACATTCATCCATTTAGACAGACTTGACATAAAACCACCTCTGTCTCCCATGGTGTTGCCTTCTTTCAGTCTTTCCAGTTATGACCAGACTTTCAATTTCCTCATAACGTGTCTGAGAAACTCCAACCATTTCTTTCTGATGTTGATCAGCAGCTTCCTCCTGCAGCCTGCTCTTAAAGCATCTTCATTTGAAGTGTGACTTGTCCAACATACCTTCAAAATGTGCCTTAAGAACCACATATCAATTGCTTCAGTTCTCTTTCCATATTTGGCAATATTGTCTGGCATGCTGGTGCATACATGAGGACCGGTACAACGTAGCAATCCAAAACTCTTAACTTCATCCCCACAGAAATTTTACTAGTTTTCAATATCTTTTTTTCGTTTTCAGAAATGCATCTTTTGCCATCCTTAGTCTCAGTTTCATGTCATGATCACATTTACCATCTGATGTTCTCCAACTTCTCAAGTAAAATTTATTGACCTGCCTTATCTGTTCCTTTCCACTTTGATGCTGCTTACCAGAATGATCTTGTCTGCTTCTCTGTCAGTAAGTAGACTGGAGCTTCTGCTACCCATGCCATTTGTAGAGCAGTTTGTCATATTAACTGCTGTAGAGGCTTCTCAGCCTACTTGTCATGCCTTGTGTTTACACTTAATTGCCCTCAGTGATTTCTGCATGAGGGTATAAATCTGTTAGCCAAAACATCACCACCATTTTGAGTGGTGATTTTCTACAAATTTTTTGTTCATACTCATGTTAATGTACTAACAAAAAACAACAACGAAGCAGCTTGAGAACTTAATGTAATTTAATATTGCTTACATTTATGAAGTTAAAATACTCAAAATGTAAAACACACCATTTAAATAAGGCTATCATTTCACTTGCTAGTCATACAACCAAATTAACTAAGCTCTCATATTTTAGATCATAATCTTAAATTTAAAAAAAATGCATCTTTCAGCAAAGTGCAAATTTTACATTCAACATGGAAATACAGGCACTTAAGCCCTGCTAATGAAAACAGCATCTTTTTGTGATTTGTGTAGTTTTTTTCCATCCCTATGGATTATCCCTCTCTTCCCCGCCCCCCTCTTAGGATAACACTGGCAAAAACCACTCAATGCTACGGGCTGGTTTATATCCAGTTTTTGAAAAGACCCATTAAATTACAAAGAGAGGATATGGTGACCAAGATGCAAACAACCCTAAAGCATCTGTTCCTATCTTGACGAGCCTGGCAAAGAGTATTTGGTGTTTAATTTAGTCTCTACTGAGAAAACATGCAGCGATTTGTGTGTTGAAAGAAAGTTTATTGTTTCCCTTTGTTTTGAGAACAGGCACTTCACCTGATTTGGTTTAAAAAACCAAATCATCATCACTTATGATTTTAGATTTAAAATATAAAGGCAATGAACATTGCATAGTGAATGTATTCACATAACAGTCAAGAGGCCTGAAGTAGGAGAATTCTGAATACAGAAGAATCTCCAGGGTTTTCTTTTTCTGGTTGGTATCGCTCAAAGTACTTGCACAATGACAAGTCAGAAGTTAGGTTAAATAAAGATAAATTATATATCTGTAAATGGATCAAAGTTCCATTTTAGTTTACTGCATAAAAACTAAGCAGTATGACATAGCGGCTAACGCGACATAAAACTCCTGTCTACAGTTACAAGGCTGCTTGTGTTCTACTGAAGTCAGAGGCAGAGTGTGTTATTTTTAAATAGGGAAGTTTTGAAAGCATGTTTTAAATAAAGGTGTAAACCCTGATCCTGCCAACACATGCCCACAGAATTGTCCCATTGAAAAATTAGCACTTCAACGTTTAAGGCCTTGTGTGTAGTGTTAGAGATCAGAGTTGATGATATATCCAAGTAAAGCATATCTGTTACTTAAAATCCCAATACTTGTTGCTATGTTCAAAATACAATCTTGCATTCACTTGTCACTGATAGAAAACAGATCTCCGAAGCTGGCATCAGAGAGAAACTTTTGAGACAAAACTTCATTTCCTGTCTCAGCATTTGGAAACTTCTTTAACTCCTGGTTTGGACAAATAAGCATCAATTTCTTCGTAAATAGCTCTGAAAGAAAATGAGCAGAGTAAATACTAGTTTATGCTACATTGTATTCAGTAAGGCATTCCAATGAAATCCTGCTTGGTAGGAATGTTTCTTCTAAGAATTTATAATGAATGATTTGACACAGCAGTGGTAGCAGTAGGACAACTAGGGTCCAAAGCAGCACAGTGCCAATCACGGTACGAGTATGTACATTTCTGATGTTACTCAGTATATCGACCTAGGAATAGGAGACACATTTGAACTGGTTTCCAGTTTAGTTCAAAATATTTCACTTGTTTTGAACTAATCAGGATTTGATCTCAGGTCTGCAGAAGTAAATGCCTGGAGAGCAAAAGGGTTAAACCTGCAAACAGACGATAATAAAATTACAAAAGAACGTAGCTCTTGCTGTGGACCATGACATTACTAAAGCTGCTCAGAACAACTGCACATCAGATTCTGATGATTCCTCAAAATCAAGATGTGCAGAAATTCTGGCAAAGTCCCAGTGAAAACCAGGCTTGAATTCTGCAGCCTAGCTGGTTTCCTACTGCTTCATCCTCCAGCCTCCTAAGAGGGTGCAAGTCCTCGATCCCAGACTCCATTCCCATCTGTGAAGAATTTTTAAATTTAAGTTTTTTCCCCCAAATTGAGAAAAAAAACCAACAATTGAAATAACTGAATCCTCCACGGGATGACATTATTTTCTATCCAGCTCTACCAATCATCTGTGTTCACGGATGTAGCTGTCAGATCTCAGCAGGATCAGTGCTGAATTCTTGGCAGGTTTGTGCTGCTCAAATTGATTTTTAGTTTATTTTCTTTTAGTACCTAAGCAATACAGCATTTTCTAGCCGCCTCCAAACCATACAGATGAGTTTTACTGGCCATACCTGGCATATTCAAGAATTTCCCAGAATTTAGCTACTCCCATCTAGCTCTCACCAGATGCCCAAGTCACTTGGATTAATGTGATACATACTTTAACTGACAGAAATGCTTCATATAATAAACTGTTCTGTCACATGCTGTTAAAAAGTGGAGGCAAGCTATTTGAGTAATATTTGAAGTTACTCACTCTGTGGCATCACTTGGTGCTAAAGGATCAAACTCCATTATCTCATAGTACTGTGGCTGTGACTTGCTCTTTGATTCATCTGAAAAGAACAGGGAAGACAACACACAAACCTGTATTTTAAAGCAAGCATGTCATAGGCTTGATAAGTTTATGCTTTGGATCTTAATTTGGAACAAGACACCCCCCCAATTATCCCCAATGAGCTTTCCAGCTTTACATATTAAATAAAAACACAGTTTTCAATGTATTTATCACAGGTCCTTGTACCATCTTCATTTCTGACAGTGGTATTTTGCTGCTGTGATTCTTCAGAGCCAGTCATTATGCCAGATTCTCCAAGCCAAGGAGAAAACCAGATCCCTACATTAATATTTGGGTTAAAGTGTAAAGCTACTTCACTTACCTGCTGGTGTTGCACCTGGCAAGGCTCCATTTAGTGATAAGGCATTGCCATTTTGGAGGTTCACCAGATGCAGAGGCACTGGATGTAAAAGCTGAGGAAGATGAGCAGAACACATTATTTAACAGGCAGATAAGCAGATGCTGGGTCAACTGGGTTTTTTATTATTTCTTTTTGGAGCCTGTTATACAAGGTCTGACAACAAAACCCCTTTAATTTATTCCTGTTCTCCAGATAATTTTTTAAAACCCTAATGTGCATTTGTATAATATACTTGTATGGATTCTAACCTGATCCAGAAGTTGTAAGATCTGTATGTGGCTGTTCACCTGCTTTTTAGAAATGAAGCAAGGAAGATGGGTGATGACAGCCTTTTGTCATTTGAACTACAGGTTCTTAATATGACTACAAACCCTTTAAAAGTTGGACTAATAATTACTGGAGTAATTTCCTTGCTACATATGACTGCCTGGCAGCTATGGTTAGTCAGGGCAGATTTTTGTTTCAGCCCTTGGATTTGACTTGGTACAATAGAAAAGCTCAAAGAGATCAAGGCTATGCTACAAGTAATGAGGGGGCAAACCTTGCCTAGGCAAAGAGCTTCTATCAGGAAGATCTGAGCAACTCACTCTCCAGCTATCCTCAAAAGTTTTGCTGTAAGTCATTTATTTCTTTTCGCATAGCTGGGTTTTCACACCCTTTGCTTTTCTAACATCTTATCTTCTTTCCTCTATATACATTCCTTGCAATAAGCAGAGAATGGCTTCATTTGTGGATATGGTGCTTTGCCTGTGATATATATTTGGCTACTTGTTTTTTTGCTCAAGGTTTCTATACTGCTTTAACTTTGAAGTACTCGGATGGTTTGCTGCGTAGCAATCAGTTGTGGCCTGTAGGGACCTCAGTATGTTGGCTATATACACTAATCACACTGGAACTGCTAAGGCAGACTCCGCAGATATTGTGCTGGACAAGCAAGTATCTCACACAAACTTTCAAATTATGATGTGGTATTTCAAGAGGGAAGTTGGCCTGGTACAAAGTACTCCCTGTGGCTGTGGAAAAAGGGAGTGGAATGGATCTTGCTTCCATTTGGACAGCCACCAGAATAAGACTTGAGATCTGTTTAAAACTGCCATTAAAAGAACGATAGTCTCAGCATCACTGTTACTCACGTTGTCGTACGTATGGACAGCAGGGCTGCTTTGGCTTATACTTTGCGTGTCTGTTGCAAATCTGCAGGGGGGCAGGAGGGGGAGGAGGAAATTTAAAAAAAAAAAAATGAAGATCAATCTGTTGAAAGCCAGATAGAAAACCACACATTCCTATCATATTTTTTCTCCCATTTGCCTTTTATCCTGGGATCAGCAGGGTCAACTAAGCAGAGACCCACCTCTGTAACAGATGGGGAGCTAACCAGGCACTCTCTGCAACCGCTCCTCCCCACTTTGGAACTAGCTCTCCAAAGATCTTAAGCTGTCCTGGTTTACTGACCTGCAGGGCAAGCCGCAAGGCTCATCTGCTTCTCCCTGGCACTGAGAGGGCTTGGGCAGGAAATCAAAAAGGTCTTAAATATATTTTTGGCAGCTGGGTTATTATACATGTTAATAACAGGTCAATGTGTGTTACACAAGTCAACTGATTTGAAAGCATTTCAGGGAGTCGTTTAGAGCAGTTTTTTCAGCCTGTGGTCTGCAGACCTCTACGGGTCCACAGACTAGGTCTAAGGGGATCCGCAAAAGATGACTATGATCCATCAGAAGCATGTGAATACCCACGTTTACAATTTAAAGGGGTCCGCATGTCCATTTGAAATTTCCAAAGGAGTCCGCAAATGAAAAAAGGTTGTTAGTGTAGAGCAGGGGTTGTCAACCAGGCGTACATGTACCCCCACGGGTACTTGAGACGGCCCTAGGGGGTACGCATGGGTAGGCAGGGGCACCACGCAACATCCCACCCAGGCGCCACCCACCCGGCCAGACACAAAGGGGTGGGGGAAGCTCGCGGTGGCTGCTGCCGCTCTGCACCCAGCCACCCCCGCCCAGTGGCTGGGGGTACACTGTTCTGTGTCTGGCCACCGGGTGTACAATGATCTAAAAAGGTTGAAAACCCCTGGTCTAGAGCAAAAGGTAGGTACCCCTGCTTAGCTGAACACCTTTACAAAACATGAAGTTCCAAGTGTACATGGGCCTGCCATAGGCATGTAGCAGAGCAATGATCAAGAGCAAACTTTTTTGAGAGCATGATGCTGTCTGTAGCTTCCTATTGAGATATTACTTACAAGAGCTGTTGAGCATTTGCTGTTCCTAAATCCAGATTAGGGTAAAGCATAGGATGCGGGTTGTTCGGATCCAGAGCACTTGCAGACCTGCAATCTAACATTTGGACTGGTGTTAAAATCTTGCAGGGTTTATTTAGCAAATACTTGTTTGCACTTTCATTTTTATGAGCACTTTACTTTGGGTGGGGAGGGTGGGGTGGAGTGGGGGCAGGGAGGTGAGTAAAGGTGCCACTGAGAAGCTGTAAAGTTTGAAATACACGCTAAAAATTCTGGTCTTCAAACAGTCTGCCAAAACAGCAAGTCAGAGTAGAATTCAGATTACTGTATTTCTGCCTGACATACTAAAATGCCAGAAGGGAAGAAAACAAGTAAATCAGTGGCACTAGGCATAGTAGAAAACATATTTTAAAACCACAGGACTACACCATTTCTTATTCTAGTTGAAAAAAAATAGGGACCGTAAGAGCAAATGCATTGCATTTCTCTCTCTCCCTCGTGTAAGCAAAATTGTTGCTGAACTGACAGCCATTTGAAAAAACCTCAGGAGCTGCAATATATTGACAAACACACATAAGCCTCCTCTTGGTAAACTTAAAGAACAGATAACCAATGCCAGGAAGACGGTTATAAAGGCACATGGTTATATGGATGTTCTTAGGCATGGGAGTCGGAAGCAGTTATCGTTTAAACAATGCAATGTCTCCTTTCTAATAATGAGGGAAGCACATTATTTTAACACATATGGCAAAGCTCTATTTTTGTACAAGCCCATTTAACATCAGACGAATACATTTGTAGTACTGTGTCCTGTAGGGGCCAGTGTCATACATCACACTGTTCTTCCCACCGCTACCTACGTTTTGTGCCCTCTCACATGCATTTGAAATGCATCTGAGAAAGCCCACCCATCATATCAGCACAGGGGAATGGCAAAAATAAACTGCTTCATTTTGTACATTATCAAGAACCTTAGGGCACAAGTGTGGAGGCTGCTCTGACATGCTGGAATTCAAGTTGGTCTAAAAAAAGGTATCATCTCTGAACCACAAGTTCTAAATTTTTGCATTTCTTTTTGTCTCAGACCAACACAGCTACCAAATACACCTCTGAAACATAGAAGATGCCGAATTTAAGCCGGTTTTGGATTATAAACTTCACTGCTGAACAACAAGAAAAATGTCTACACTTCCCTGCTTGCCACCTTACATCACAACAGGGAAGCAATCCTGTTTGATCTGCACAACAGAGAGCACCTCACAAAGACACTCTCAAGGACCCAACGGGACAGATTTCCAGCTTAAGCTTCCTCTGTGCAAAAATGAAGTTTATTTCCTACATATGGGGACTTTTTTGCCATCTTTAACTTTCCCTGAGCCTGATGAAGGGCGTGAGAGCCTAAAATTTTGCAGAAAAATATATATTTTTTGCAGTTTCTCAGTTGGTCTAATGAAAAGTATCAGCTTTGAACCAAGAGTTCTAGATTTTTGCATTTCTTAAACAAGGCATCTTGCCCTGCATCCATGAAACAGGATCCCAATGTGATTTGATTTCTACCTTGCTTTATGGTAGATTTCCTACTATTTGAGAAAATAAAATATTTAACTCACTCAATCCTGAAGTAGCAGCACCATTTTGCATCAGTGCCAACGCAGGGAGCACAGAACTGGAATGGAGGTCAAGTA
>NW_017728928.1:7918613-7938864 GCF_001723895.1 Crocodylus porosus
GAAGGGACCTGAGCAGATCATCTAGTCCGACCCCCTGCCATGGCAGGAAAGAATACTGGGGTCAAATGACCCCAGCAAGGTGTACATCTAGCCTCCTCTTAAAGACCCCCAGCGTAGCAGGCAGAGACCCCCAGGGTTGTTGAAAACCCATTCAGTTAGCTGAATTTCTTCAACTAAGCATAATAGTTACAAGGTAAGTTAAGGCTAGAAATGCAGTACAGTAGCAAATAACATTTTTAAAAAGGGCTGTTCTTTTTTTTTTTTTACATAAGGGCCACAGTTAGTTTAAAAAAAAGATGCTGTTGTTTGGATAGCGGGGGATGCAGATAACCCAGAATGTGCTGTGGCTTTGTACCAGGTGAGACTTGCATATCCTTATTTTGAGTAACATGGTTAATAAATAGGAGCAGCGATGGAGGAAAACAAACATATTCATTCATTTTTCAGATCCACAAATATTTATGGGGCTAAAATGAAGGCAAATCTGTAGAAGACAAGAAACACAGTCTTTTGCGTCATGCAAGAGATTAAAGCACAATCTAATACGTGGGTACAGAAGCAATAAAACTGCAGTTGAATAGAGTTCCTCTCTTTTTGCTTGTCCTTTCCTCATTTCCGTGTTAAATTCAAGGGTTATTTGATACTTGTGCTACAATATGACCTTCTTTTTGTGCGACTTCTGAAAATTAATAGAACAACATAATCCCTACCACAGACAGTGAACTGAAATCCATCAACTAGAAAATTTAATACCCTGTGTCACAAAAGAATATTTGTCGCCAAAAAAAAAAAAAAGAAAAGGAAAATCTCTTGTCTGTAAAATCTAGGTCAGATTCCAACTGTGATGTTTTTTAGTTTGTCTGCAAATACTCACCTCTGTGTGCTCTCTTTGTATCCTTTGATTCTCCAAGAAGCGCACTCGGTTACGAGAGAATCTGTTGGAAATAGTTCAGTGTCAACTGCTGGGTCTTTAAATTTCCAGCACCATCATTCAAATGGGAAGTCATTGATAAGAATTCAGCTGTAATTTCTAAAGCCCAATCCCATAAAGGGAGATCGACAATGTAGATCACATGTCTCATGCACATTTATAACTCCAGTCATCAGTAAGAAGTCGCTGACATGAGGAAGGACACCTTTATTTGTACTGTACTGAACAACAGATGCATAGTTGCTGGAGCCACTAGAGGGGGTCATGGTTACAGGCACTGAGCCAATGCTTTTAAATTCACTGGACTCTGTACAGTCCCAAGTAATAATCAGATATAGGGAATGTAGTGTGACTTGCCTTAAAATTATGCATCCATTTGAGTGATAATGAAACAGCTCCAGCTAGTTAATTACAACTATAAAATTACAGTCTTTCAGACATCAAGTTATTCAGCAATGTACTGAGATTTTACCATGGTAAACCAAATACTTGCCTAATAGCAAAGATGTCTACATTATTACAAAACTGCTATGAAGTATAATGCAACTGCAGCCAAGAAGGCTCATTAAATACACAGTGGGCGCATCTACACGAGCCCCTGACCCACCGGTACTGCACAATCCCGGCGGCACATGGTTATTTTTAGATGCTACACAGCATTGCCATAGCTCATCTCCACGGTGCCATAGTGTCTCATGTACATGTGCCCAGTATCACTGAACGAAATATGTTTTTAAAAATGACCAATTTCCTATTACCATTTGCAATTATTTGTTCTTTCTATCAATAGGAGGGCCTATTGCCCACAGGATCTGTTAAGTTATACCCACAAGTCAGTGTTCATACCTCAGCTTCACAAGAAAAACCTCAATCATCAGGACTAATAAGATTCTAGGTCTACATTTGGATAAAGTGGATTTATAGAAACCAAAGAGAAATTCATTTCTGTTTTGCCAACACACAAATCCCTCCTAAGGCAGGAAGCGGAAAAACAAATCCTCTTTAAATAGATGACTACTGTAAAACATGACACATTGCTGTAGACCCTCAATTTAAGAATAACTAAATATTTTGCAGAAAAACCTAGAAGTTTTGCTAGCAATAGTCGGAACAAATAATGGCAATCCGACTGCTATATTTGCAAAATGTTGAAAAGGGAAAAAAGGAAAATAGTCAAGACTGTTCTTGGTTGCTGCACACCCACTAGTTTTATCCATTACAGCATCTGGGAGACAGAGATAAGACACATGTGAACAAGATAAATAGGAGTTATAAAACAGACACATATATGATAATGTCTTCTGAAGGACTGGGTTATCTTGTGATGGAGAAGAAGGCACAGGACTTGCATTGTTAGCCCTAAATTGTTGCTTCTGGTGTAACCATTCTCCCCATTTATATACCAAAGTAACAATGATGTACTAATGTAATCAGCATTCAGCTCCAACTACTTTCTTCAGAAAACCTATTAGGGCGAAAACTAATGCAGCCTTCCTGATTTCAGAAAGTTGCAGTTTTCTGTTCATAGCAAATACCTCATAGATTAGGTCCCAAAGGAAAAAAAAACCACGGTTGAGGATACATTGTTATGCACAGAGCACTGATTTCAGTCGAGACATCTCAGGCTGGACTTGAAGAGAAGCTGTGACTTCTACGTGGAGAAATCACCATCTTTTCCCAAGCCAGGACATTTATATTGAAGCAAAGTTGAGCCTCAGAAGTGGTTCTGCAGAGCTGTTCCTGAGTGGCAGATGCATTAAACCAGGAACAGAATATTCTGGGCTTCAGTTAAATTACATGGTGCTAAAAACACCTGAGCCTCTCTCTGCCTTTTCTTCACTGCAGCTTTCACTTGTGCTACCAATGATGGAGCTGAGCCCATGGGGAATGACAGGTTTAAAGTTTTCTGTTACAGATGATGCTGCAAAGCCACCGTACTGACTCCTCCTGACAATTACAGATCCCACCCAAGTCTTTGCAACAGCAGGAGTCTTAACCCCAGTGCTGTGGCCAAAGCCCAATATGATCAATTATATTCTGCTGAGTGAAATGTTCCCCTGTATAACTGGATAGGGCATCTTCTTCTTTTCCTGTATTAACTTCCAATCCTGCTGTCACTGAAGTCAGTGACATTTCTTAACCGGAGCGGGAGTGGGATCAGACCCCAGAACTATTGTGCAGCACTGTAATTCCCATTAGACATTTGCAGCGGATGTGGCAATAGTTTGCGGTCGGCTTATCAGGGGAAGGGATGTCCCTGTAGCTCGACACTGTACAGACATGGAACCAAAAGCACTTGTGGCACTTTAATGAGAATCCCAACATACTGACTAGCTACTAGTGCAGAGGATTCATTAAAAGGCTGTTGAACATTTGCCTCTGTCACTCAGTGCTGTGTAACCCCAGGCAGCTCTCTGAAGCAGTCTGCACCTTACTATCCCCAGCTGGAAAACATGTGGATACTGTTTATTGATTAATTTCACAGGTATTTTATGTGGATTAATGCCCCCCCTCTCTGTAGAGCACTTCGAGATCCTCCACTGAAAAACACCACATGGAAGTAAAATTTGAAAAACACTCTGTCTTCCCTCTGAATACTGTCAAGGATAGTAATGACTACAAATTAAAAAAATTCAAAGCATTAATTTAAATATTAGTGTCACAATCTACATTAACTTTTGTGATTGTTCTGTGTATGTATGTGCGATATTTTACTTCTCCTATCGTAGCACCTCAAGGCCTGGATAACAAATCCAGTTGTGTTAGGCTCTGTACAAAACAGAACCTAAAAGATTGATGGCGCTTTAAAGAGACTCCTAAACCATAAGCTGTAAATTGGCTTAAATGGAGGCCTTCTCCTTATTTCACCAATAGATTTATCTTACTACTCATGCTGCCTCCTGTGATTTCATCCATCCTACGACTGATACATCACTGTGCAGACAGTGAGGTTTTCCAGAGAAGACATTTCATTTGTTTTTCCCCAGACCCACAACCGAGTCACACAGTCGAGGCACCTGCACAGTTTCACAACTCCCGCAGCGTCTAAGAGCCTCTCCACTTCAGATTTTCCACAAAAATTGGTCTCGTACCAGAAATTCACTCAATGGGAAAAAGGAAACAAAACAAAAGCCTAGTGACATATAACTGCAACACATGCTAAGAAGCAAAGTAGGTTGGATTACTTAGGCAAGGGTCTTCTCATACATAAGGTTAATCATATTATACCTAAACTAATATCTGGTATTTTCTATTAATTTGAGGCAAGCTGCATTTATACTAAAGGTAGAGGTGCAACAATATATGGGTTGCATATCAGATCAGCACCAATAAAAGGAAAATTAACATTATTGGCTATTGGCTTTTTTTGGCCAGTGTAGTAGATAATGTTCACTGATAAATATAATGTGCCTTCTGGCTGAGGCCCAGACGCTGCATGCATGTACGCAGCCGCACGCATGCACATGGCCAGGAATGTAGCCGGGCAGTGTGGAGAGCAGCACGCCGCAGGTAAGTCCGTGGAGGGGCAGGGGCCTGGAGGAGTGGGACAGAGCTATGGGTGGCTCATCCAGGGGATCAGCGGCCCAGTGCTTAAAATGGTGGCAGGGGCACTTGAACTACAGCTCGTTGAATGAGCTTTAGTTCAAGTGCTGCTGCCACCATCTGTAAGCTCGGGGATGCTTTTAACCGCCCAGCTGAGTGGCGCGAGGGCAGATGTGGGCTGCTCACTGTGGGCTTGGGGCTATCTGTCCTGCTGCCTTTGCCTTGGGGACCCAATGCTGGTCATGCACCCCCTGCCTGACCAGCAGAGAGAGGCACAACTCGCCACCCCACTGCTATGGGGTGGGCAGGAAACGCACGCAGCCCCTGAGGGAAAGGCAGAAGAACGGAGAACCCCAAATCCACAGCCAGCAGCCCATATCTTCCCTGCAGACAAATTTGGGGGGGTACATGCCCCCCCCCAGGCTTCCCCTGGGGGGGTGCGCACAGTGGTGGGGAGCTGACCCTTCCCCCTCCATGTCCCCTGGACGAGCCAGCCGCGGCTCCACCCCACTCCCCACCCCAGCCCTGGCCCCCACTCACTGCCCTGACTGGGCAGCGTCCCCAGCCCCTACCCCACTCCCTCCCTCACCAATCTGCCCGCCCCCATGCCTCACCTGCAGAGAGCTGCTCTCCTGTAAATCAGTTTTCTGATTGGTATTGTCCAATAAGGCTGGTTAATAATTGGCAATCGGTACAAGCCAAGAAAATCGTTATCAGTGCACCTCTAATTCAAGGTGAACTAGAACTTAGATTACTCCACAGATGGCATAATAAGGAAACCGAATGCTGCGGTCAAAATAGCCTGCATTTCATAAGTGAAACAAATATTTCTCCTGCAGCTTAGGTAGAATAACTGGTTTCAGTTCTGCAAAAGGATCATGTGATCCTTTTAAGGTAACTAGGAAGCAGGAACTCTACCCTTTGGCTGACGTCTACAGTAAAGCGGTCCAGCAAGATTGTTCAGGAGGGAGAGAAAACATGCCCTTCTGTGGGAATGCGTGTACTCTGAATGTGATAAACTGAATCAGACTGTGATCAGGAACAACTGGAACTTGGAATGGAGTGGAGCCAAATCCAGAGGTGCTCAAAGAGAAGGAAATGTCAAACTCTATGACCATTTCTTTCCATGTTCTTTTTTATTCCCACCTACACTAAGTAATTTGATTTAATCACTACACAGGTCCTCTAGAGGCCTTCCACAAACTGTGTCAATCTCCTGTGTCCAGCTTGTGAAGCATCAAGAGGAATAATGAAACATGATCACAAAACAAAGAGAGATGTGCTCCTCTTCTCTTTGGGACCAAGGATAAATTCAATTCTATGTTAAGGGCCAGCACTAATCATATGGACCAGTTAAATCCTTTAAGGCTTGAGTGGGACTTAAATGCTTCACATGCCTCAGGCTAGCCTTCTTGCCTAATGAGGGATTTCACTCTGAAGAACAGCAGCCTCAAGAGTTAAGTTTTCTTGAACAGACTTGGTTGGTGCAGTGTGAAGGCCAAATGTGCAAGTGTTCAAGACACTTACCTTTCATGTCCCAGGAGGACATTATTCAGGTTTTCGTTCACATGAATCAATTCGATTATCACATCTTCATTCTGAACTACTGCCAGCAGCTCCATGATCCTCTCCTGCATCGCCCGACATGTTTTGTATAGTTTCTGCATATAGAAGAGGGATGTCATAATTATGGTTTCCCACACAATTCTGGAGGATAATTAACAGCTTGTGAACGCTAGGGAGGCATCAATAGTGCGCTGTCTAATTCAAATAACTATGTACATGCTAAAGAACACTAATGACAAAATCTCTACATCCCATTCTTTAATTCTCAAGGATTCTTCTGGCAATCTTCCTGCACACTGGGGCCGATGACTCCCACTGCCACCATCAATATCCTCAGTGATGACCCCCTTTTGCTTTTTTGGTAGCTTTGTCTGCCTTAGAAAGCCAGGGAGAAAATGTTTTCAGAAGAGCAAGTTGTTTTTTTTGTTTGGGTGAGGTGTGAATTCATACTGGTCTTCACTCAAAGTCCATTATAAATCAACACAATTATTTTTATCAGCTTCATTGGATGTGATCTTGGATCGGCCTCATGTATTTCAAAGAGTGAAATAAATAATCTAGAGTACAGATAGACTCGTGATACAAATCCAGACCTAGCTCCAGTATTTCCTCCAAATGGACGTGTCTGATCTAGAGACTTGATCCATGCATCTCTTGAATACATCCTTAGGTAACGCAAACCTACATATCAAGCAATCAGAATGAAGTTCACAGTGTCACTGAATGAAATTTTGCCCTGCTACCAGTTAGATCCAGACTTCAAAAAAAAGAAAGGGAACTATTTTGACATTTCTTATTCTAAATTGACTGGTTTTATTTTAAAGCAGCCCCATTTCTGCTCCCAAACTATACATACCCAAGTCATTTTCCCAAGAGGAAACCAAACCCTGTTCAGAGTCCTGCACAAGGATGAGGCAACACTGTAACTCCTAGTTAAGTCCCAAAAGCATAAAGGCCTCATGCCTGTTCCGAGTCCAGAGTTGAGTTTTATTCTCAGTAAACCCGAGTACATTCTTGAAGTTTGTAATTCAATCTGAAAGTATTTCAATTTCACACCCTTGGCATTTAACACTCAGTAAAAATACATATTCCAGGTAAACCCATCTTGCCAGCAGACTGGCTCCTTTTTTCGTGATCATCTTTCAACAGAGAAAGTCATGCATGGGATGGTACAGGAGTTCAGACACAGCCCTAATTATTTCTAATACCAACCAAATATTTCCTAAGCTTTACTTCTGGCCCTGCTCAGGAAAGATGCAAGCACTTGGGATACCTGGTATACCACAGCTGAGTTTACATTCCCCAGGGCCAGATCACCGGTAGGGGTAGAAAAGGTCAGTGACTTTAAAGGAAATATGCCAGTTTATATTAGCAGGAGTTGGTGCCACAGTTCCTAGGATGGGTTTTACTCAGTATCCAAGGGCGCGTGCAGACAAAACAGGGGCCCTAAAAAACACTGCTTTAATTTAGGGCTGATTAAACCCCTGCATCGTGCATACACCCTGCTGAGTTACCTGCCTCTCCAGCGGGGAGGGGAGGGCAAACTGCTGGCGGGCAGAGCAGTCCCTGGGCTGTGGCGGGGTTGGTGCTTCCCTCCGTGGCAGCTGCACCCCCTTGCCCCTCCCAGGCAGCACCTGCACACAGGCACCTGGCTCGGGCCGTCCCAGGGGGGCACCACAGCCGCAGAGGGAAGCACCAGGCTCCCGCGCAGATCAGGCAGGCAGACTCGGGGGGAGATCAGGCTTGCTGCTTTTCTTGGGTGGAGCTGCTTTCCTGGGCTGCTGGCAGGCTGCCTGCAGGGCCGTGGAGCTGCTCAGAGCCTGGTGTTCGCTGCGCCACAAGCCATTTAAGGGACATTATGCCACCGAATCTCCTACAGCAGCTAGAATTAATGCGCAATACACCACCGAGGCGTGCAAACACCAACACCATTAAAGCAGTGCAAAAGCATTTAGCCTGCTTTAAAGTGCTGTGCACACATGCTTCTCGTTTCGTCTACACATAGCCCAAGAAAGCAAGTTTGTTCCCTACTTTTACTGGCTGGCAAAGCGCTTAATTTTTTTCTGCCAATGTAATATTTTGGGGGGTTACTGTTCCCAGGTGTTTTAGAACACAGTCCCCACGGGGCTTTTTGCCACTGAGATAACTGCAAATTCAAAGCCCTTGTCTCCATGTGGATCACAACTTGTCCTGATGCAGTTTTCCCTTTTACTAGGGGAATGTCCTAGATCTTGGGTGATGCAAGGCTAAACAAACAAAACGCCCCTCTCTGGTCCACTTAAGCCTAAAGCAAGCTGCTCTTTCACAAAGAATGCTGTGAAATGAAAACTGAACAAATATTGTAGAAGGATATAATTCTTTGATCCAAGTGACCTGGGTGGAGACACAATCAAAAGACGAGGCTGAGCTTGTAAAAACCAACATGCATTTGTTATGCTAGATACTTGGTACTTGGGAAAGGGTCTTCAGGAAGGAAGACAAAATACCACAGTTAAACTTGGGAATAAAACTTTGTCCCTTTTACATTTTTGCACAAAGTGTGAAATTCATTCCCTACCCTCCACCACATTAACAATCATTTCGCTCTTGGAGTATGAGCTGTTAGGTCTGCTTACACTTCTATAGTCTTCCTGATGGCAGGAAAAATTACTTTGCTTTTTACACAAGAAACTCTGGCCAGAAATGGCAGATCGTATAACTCTTGCCCTGGTTCTCAAAGCACTAACTGAAGTGCATGGTACTGGCCCCTACTATGCACAGAACTAGACAGGACGTTTTGTTCCCATTCTTCAAAAATGTTTCTGTCCCGTATCAGGCCAAAGCCAAGATCTTTGAAGTTTTTTTGGGGTTCTGTTACTGACAGAGAGTAACTAATATCCCAAGTGAATGCTGTAACCACCGGGCCGAGACACTCAGGATTAGGTCTCTGCTCTACCACTCTCCACATCTCAAGGCACTGGGGTGCTCTCTCTCATTTTCCCTCCACTCTATTTTAACTGCTTGACTTGGTATAAATAAATATATATTGGAGCAGAAGCTGCACCCACAACCCATGCACATGACCTAACTGCTAGGTTATTCTCTTTCACACACACACACACACACACACACACACACACACACACACACACTTCATCCTAGAGCTGAAAAACCTTTCCTGAGCAGTTACACATCCCCACAAAAAGCCCCAGATGTGGCAAATCAAAATTTTCTGATGACAAACTATTTTGTCAAAAAATTCTCAACTGGCTCTAGTAATAGGTGACCTCAAAACTGGGCTTAGCACAGATGCAGACAGAGGTTCCTTTGAACAAGTGACTATAAGCCGTCTTATTTCTGCTGGGCAGCCTAATGCATGCCCATTCTAGCTACCAGCAAAAGACAAGGCATAAGGATAAGCTGTTCCTATCTTCATTCCCCTCCGAAACACCTACCACCACCAGTGGCTAAGAAGTAGCTGGACATGTTCTATGTCCGCCAAGTATTAAAGCCAGCAGTAGGGCTCCTTTGCATCACTGCAGTAACATGCATCAGCTAGCTGTGTCTAGCAGATAAGCATCATTATACCCATTCTACAGCTGGATAAACGAGTTCAAGGCAGAGGTTGACATTTATGGTCACAGATGACTTGATAGCAGACCCAGGAAGAAAATCCAGAAGAGCTGACTCATTCCCCCACTGTTACCCCTATAGTCCTCTCTGGAGAAGACCCCAGTACTACAATTCACTGCCCAGGTCTAGACTGCTGCTCTCACATGAAATGAAGGATAAGACTGAAGGAAACTTAACTTGTAACAACAAATCTTTGTATTTTTTGTGCCTTAAATTACATCCTTATTTGTTGTTCTCGTGGCTCCTCAAGCGGAGCCAAACCCTTCCTTATTTTAATGAAGACACATTTTGTTTTCTATGTTAGCTGGGAGAAAAAATATATACATCTTGAGTGATATGAGAGTAGAAAGGAAATGAGACTTATTTACTGCACAGATTATTGCTGCTGCTTTGGAGGCAGAATAATTGTAACACCCAATCATTATGCACCAGCATCTCTCTAAACAGACATGCAGAGAATTGTTAAATTAAGCCTCAGTTCTGAGAAGCCAGTGAGCCAGTTTTGCACAGTAAATGTTTATGCAGATAGCTTTTATAAAATGCCTGTTATTTATGGGATTGCTTTATAATAGCCTCTCTTTAAGATGAACCTTAAAAATCCATACCATTATGCTGGGGATACACTGAGTCAATGTTTGATTGCAGAGTTCTTAATAATCGCACTATTTAACTGCTTGGACATAGCAGCTCAAGAGGATTACAGTGGAAGGGCATGCAACATTTTAAAAACATGCAGTAATTAGCAGGTGGAGAATCACACTGTGCTGCAATGAAACTGTTCAGTCAGTAGGGCCACGCGAAGCTTCGGGTGCTGATCTGATTTGGAGGAGATTCGGCCGGATTCGGCAGTAGAATCTCCCAATCGAATCAGCAGACCAATAAAACGGTCCGAATCAATTCGGACAAGATTCAGAGAGCGTGGGAGATTTGGGCAGTCCCCACTCACTGCCACAGGGACCCAGAGTCTGTGCTGGTAAATAGGGGGCAGGGGAGGTGGGGGCTGGAGGAGGAGACAATGGGGGGGACCCCTGCCAGGCCCCATTCCCTGCTAGCTCCCCCAGCTGTCGGGGCTTCTTGGGGCTCGTGGCAGAGCCCTCCATGCAGTGCGGGGTAGTGGCGATCACCACCCCCTGGCCTGGCAGCAGTTGGTGAACCTGGGGCTTTTTATTTTATTTCTTTTTAAAAGAGCCAGGAGCTAGGGCTGGGAGAGTGGGCAGGGTCTGGGGGCTTGTGACAGAGCCTGCCATGCAGCGTGAGGCAGTGGAGGGCAGTGGGGATCAGCCCCCGGCCTGGCAGCAGCTGGTGATCCCGGGGTTTTTTTGTTTTGTTTTTTTAAAGAGCCGGGAGCTGGGCCCGGGCAGGGCAGCCATTGATGGGTCTAGGAGAATGGGCAGGGGATGGGGCCTGTCCAATTCAGATTAGGCTGATTCGACAGTGGCTGAATCTCTGAATCAGATTCAGCTGAATCAATTCGGCAGCGATTCTAAATCACCGAATCAAATCACTGTCCCCTGAATCGGCCAAATCCAAATCCAAAGCGAATACTAGCCGCTTTGCACAGGCCTAGTGGTTAGCAGTTTTACAACTGGGTTTTTTTCCTATGCTTGTATATACATTTAGAGCCAGACCCTGGAAACTGGTAGCTTCAAGCCACTTGGCTCTTCTTCAGTCCTGGGACTGGCTCCCAGTGGGATCAGGTACAGATGATGATCACCCCAGCTAGTCCTAATCCCAAGGCAGGAATCTCATACTAAAGGTGAACATAGCAAATATACCAGGATTTCCCCACACAAGGACAATTCTCCACTGGCCAAATGACTTAAGGCAGGTCTACTGAACTCACCAGGAGAACTAGCTTGCCAAAGCAAAAGATGCAGAAAGTTCCTTCACCCTGGAATATGGAGTTAAATTTCATATAAGGACCAGCTGTACCTGGTCCTTGTACACTACAACATGTGCCTGAATCCAAAGTTGCCATATGGCACAGATCACTCATAAGGCTGAAACATGAGGATTTTGCTTCTAATGTAGGCAAGTTAAAACACACAAGTAAAGAAATGATATTGGGAAAAAAAAGAAACTGGAGAGACTGACTCCTTTATCCCCAGCTGGATTTAGTTAACATCTTACTATCCATTTACTCCTGAAGTGTAACCTCTGCTAATGAATAACAGCTGCATGTCTTTTAATCCGAACAATGAAAACCAGACCTCCCTATTCTGGCACTCAGTCTACATTCAAGATGGTGGGATTGATGCAAAAAGCCCTGACAGCCCTGAGACAGTGATGAGAAACAGGGGGAGAGAGAGAGAGACCTTAGCACCATTTATTTCTAGCTGGGATAGCTGCAGTCAGCTGGAAACCTCAAGCACTCTGAAGAGACCCATGGCAGAGCCAGACGGCCTTCCACCCTGGGGTTCACTCTGCCTTGCCTTCCCCTGAGAGCTTGCATGGGAAGATACATACGTTGTTTTCTGCCTGCCATTGCAGGTGGAGATAATAATGGCAAAAGAAAATGAAGTTACCACCAAAGCAGCTGGGCTGTTTTCATTTTACCATGTGAACCTTGATGTTATGAGACTGGGCACAATGTACATTTTTAGAATAAACCTTAAGGAAGCCATTAAGAAAACCCCAGCGACACGTTATACTGCACCTGTAAAAGGTTCATATCTTCAGGATTTTCTGAACCAGGAACATTTTCCTTTAATATCGATGACATGACTTTTATATTCATTTTGGTCATATCCAGTTCACTGTTCAGCTTCCCAATCTGTTCAGTACAATGGGACAGAATGGCATACAGGTAAGTACAGCAGCCACAATCTTTTTCATATCTAAAGCATGTTTTCTCTTTCATTATCAGACACATTGCCAGCCTGATCAGCATTGGTTTACTCCAGTTTTAAATACTCAGTGGAAGTCAATAGGACTAGTTCAGTTTTACCCCACCCTAAAGCAGGGGCTCTCCAGCCTGCACTCTGTGTAGTGTTACACTACTGTCATTCTTACTATTTAGTCCTATTACTATTAAGCAGACTGAATATCTTCATTTATCCAAAGGCGAGAAGGTATATGGTTTGTTCCTTTCTTTCTGCCTTTTATAGTTTTACACAGCTGTTGTACAAAAAAAAGTTTTCTTTTCTTAGAAGCTTCTTCACATCCATTTGCACAATAGTGCCCTTAAATAGGGCTTTAGACATAAGCAAAGGTATGAGATTGCTTTCCAATCAAGCAGTTCCCGGTGTTTGTTCAATTCCCCTTCCTGGCACACGACTGTAGAAAGCTTTTCTTACAAACACTACAGTGATTCAGCAGTGTTCGAATGGAGGATGCTCAGCACAAAACTCTACCACTCAAACAAAAGGAGACTGCCTATTCAAGCTGGGCGGTCACAATCCTTATCACACAACCACCTTGTTTCACATGTAAAAGGCTGTTCCATACCTGTTCAGGAGTCAGCTGTATAGTTGAGGCAGTGGAAAGAGGCATCAGGGAACATTTCACTGAGGCAGAAGAAGGTGGTGAAGACTTAATGATGGACTGAGACAAAGCCTGTCAAGACACAAGACAAGCAGTTTCCATTTAATCTGAGAATTCAAAATGACATCCGGATGGCAGCGCTCCACAGCAACTTTATCAGACTACACAACAGGTATCAGCCTCCTCTTAATAAGGGAGGAACGTGTAGAGGGAGTTTGTTGAACACGTTCCATTTACTAAAGTAAATCCAGTTATTTTTGTAGTAAAAAAATCAGGCTGGGGGTGCAGTTTTGTTTCTGAATGGGCAACTAGAGGTAATGTCTCTGTGGTATGATGTATAGCTCTTAGCCCGTGTCTGGTGAGGAAAGTCCTCCGATTTTCTCTGGGGAGGTGGCAGTTCTGGAGGAAGAACAACCTTGCTGTGGGACCAGAGTATGGCTGATAATGGAATCACATTAGGAAAAGAAAGAGAGACAGGAGTCTCTCATTGGCCTGCACAAGGAACTGTGCTTCAGCCCTTTCCTCTTCCAGATGTGCTAAGCCCAACTGCATACACTGTATAATGATTCCGCATTACTGAAATCAATAGGCACTTTGACACATATTCCGTTGGGCACAGGACTAAGCATTAAGGCAACATCTTTACTGCCCTCCTACCAAGCACAGGACCACCATCCAAACATGATCTCTTTTCTATACATGCTCAGCCCAGCAACTGGACAGAGAGCCTGAAAGTGGCACTGTGGTGCATGCCAAGGCTGCACTGTGCAATCCATGCAGCCTACCTGCTTGGCAGTGGTACATGTAGTGCAAGGATGAGTGGGCAGGACTTGTTTCTCAACAACAGTCCCAGTCTCAGGAGGGAGGGGGAGACTCATATCCACAGCATATGGAGGGGAGGAAACTATTGTCCAGTCACATCCAGCAAACAGACTAGTTTAAATAGGCTTAACTTTAAGACACTGGCTTTCTTATACACTACCATACAATAGTCACAAAGCCAATTTATGAATCACTTTAAATCACTTCTATCTGGGCTTATTAGAGAACTCTAATTTCATAATAGCAAGGATCCACCTGACAGCTTTGCTCTTCTCACAAGTCTTACAAAAGCTGCTCCAACCAATGGAAAACAAATGCTAGAAGACCCTAATTTGAACAACTTCCTGCACAGACAGCTGGTGGGGACTGCTCAAGCTACGTTTGCACCAACTGCTTAGCTACAGCACTGTAGCAGCTGCTTAAATGGTAAAGACAGACGCTTTATCCATGAGGTTGCAAATTACAGACCAATGGGTAGAGAGAGATATAGGGAAGTTCTTTAATTAAATATCCCTACCTCTCCTTCTCTCATTCTGCACAGGTAAGGTTCACATCTTGAATCATCCACCATTTTAGTGCAAATTTTTCTTATTTTGCCTGAGAGTTTCAGAGACCTAAGGGATTTGGACACCCCACTTACATTAATAGCAATGGAAACCAAGTGCCCAAACCTTTACCAGGTTTAAAAGTCACAGGGATTTATGTTCCTTTTAGGAGGCAACAAGGAAGTTGTCATTTTTTAAATGAAAGTAGCTGTTTTTAAGCTGGTTGTTTTTCTTAAATATGCTCCAGGGCAGAACAGGTGACTGACTTCCTGAGTGTGCAAGCCAAATAATTAGCTCCAAATCCTAAAAAAAAAAAAAAAAATCAACACACCTTCTTCAATCACAGAGATCTGACAATTAGTGGATCCGGTTTCTGATTAGTAGTTACTAACACACACCTACCTTTTTTGTCTCTGTGTTGGTGTCAGGACACGGAAACTGCACTCCTTTCTTCAGTAGTTCCAGGTAAACTTCCTTTACTTCGCTCACATCCACGGTGCCTTGAAACCCACGGGCCCAAGTCTGTTTGGGGTAAAAAAAAACAAACAACAAAAACAAACAAACAAACAAAAAAAAGTATGTTACAAAAAACAGAATTCTTCACTGAATTAAGGCTATGTTTGAAAAGCCTTCCCCTAAGTCACTTCTCTCTCCACACAGAGGGATGGAGAAGACCTGAAGGGTAAACCTACTTTAGTTCAACCCCCTGACTGCATGCAGGATTTGCTGTTCTCTAAACATAAATTATTGAGAAATACAAGATTACTTCTGTGCCAAGAAAAATGGAAGATGTTGTCTAAGGATTGGAGAACCTCTTTGTAGAGAGGTGCTTCTGCTCCATGTGCTCTTGCAGGACTCCTCTAGGGTGGCAATTCCCTTTCTGCATGAGCTACCTGACCCTTTAGCTCGGGGTGGGCAATTATTTTGGGCAGAGGGCCGCTTACTGAGTTTCAGCAAGCCATCAAGGGCTGCATGACCGGCATCCCAGGGCAGATTAATATTAATTTTCTAAATTTTTAGGGGCCCCACGGGCCAGATAGAATGGCCTGGCAGGCCACATCTGGCCCCTGGGCCACATTTTGCCCACCCCTGCTTTAGCTGCACTGAAAGCAGCAGACTACACAAACAAGAAGGAAGAGAAAGCTTCAAAGCTCCTGCTCACTTTTCTCCTTCAGTCCTGAAAAGGAGGACTGCCGTCAGGGAGGCATGTCCTGGGGGCAGGTGGACAACTTTCCACAACTCCTTCCTAGTCATTTCCCTTTGTTTCCTGCATCTTCCTGCTTATATAAGCACAAAAGGAATAAAGACAAAGGGCATCTTAACAAGATGACTCCCCATAAACCGCTTCATAGTGCAGCACTGGGTTGTGTCATTAAACATTTACTATGTGTGTATAGCATTATGTATAGTACACTTACCATAATAAAGGTCAAGATTTTGTCCTGTGTATCAGCTGGCAGAGCGTATCTTGGATTCAGCAGCTTCACAAGCCTCTCTTTGCAGAAGTCTTTCTTCACAACTAAAGACTGAAAGCTTGGGCCACAGTTCTGCACACACATGTCAAGAAGCTGCAGAGAGGAGGGATTTCTATCATATCCTTAGTAAAAATAACTCAAGTACTCCCATTATATTTTTACTTTCATTTTAATTCATGCCTAGGCTTTCTATTGATTGCCAGTTGGAAAAGCCTTGAACAGATTAGATCAGAGATGCTCAACCACTGGGCCTCTGGGTCAGATCTGGCCCCTGGTAGGGCATGCAGGGCGGCACGAGGCCTGATTCTGGTGTGTAGGGCTGAGAGGAGGTTCTGCGGGGCCCCAGAGCCTGGTGTGGGGACAAGCTGAGCCCATATGCAACTAATTTGGGGGCACAAGATCCAATCCAGCTCATGGACCAACCCTGTGCAATTCTTCTAGCCTACAGAGCCAAAACATTGAGCACCATAGTATTTATGTGGTGCCTAGCAGAACACAGACTGGGTCTCTAAGATGGGCTTCAAAAAGTAGCTGCCCCTACTTCCCTAGTGTTTCCTAGAATTAAATGGTAAATTAGAAAACCAGGGCCTAAATTTGCTCTCATTCTTTTTTTCTTCTCCAGATATTTCAGGGGTCAATGAGACCAGAAAAGAGTAGCCAAATTATTTTGATTGCTAAACATTTACTTTCAGAGCAGGATCTTGGATGCTCCGAGGAAGGGGCTGTGCCCCCAGCGTACTGCCCATAACAAGATTTGATACTCACATACAACGTTCCCACCTTAAACCTCAAAGAGCTTCCAAAGGAAGGCAGTTCTCATCCGCATGTTACGGATGCAAACTGTGAAGCACCAAGAGGTCCCCCGGAGGGCCTCATCCACTGAAATCAAGCCAATACAATCCTTTTGTTGACTTGACAGGCATTGGATCTGGCCCACAGGAAATTAAAGGCAGGAGACCCATCTTTGAGTAGAAACCCCATTAATCACAGTACTAGTGTCCACAGCCATAAAGAAAGAACCTCTCATTTTGCACCCCAACTCTCTTTTTACTATCCACACAAAGAAAATCTTGCTGGGATCCTTTGACCCCAGCTGACTTCCTGCCCCTGGGGCAGGGGGCTGGACTCGATGATCTTCCAGCCCTAACATCTATGAAATCTATGAAAAATGTGTTTCACAAATTCTAACCAATTTGGGTATAGGAAATATTCCTAAAACTGGTGCAAACATTAAGCTACAACACAATAGCAGTAGTTGAGTTGATGTGGATTAAATAAGCTTTTCCTCCTCAGCACTGACTACACTGGAGCATTGTAAAAGCACTTGAGGAACTCATTTCCTTGCCTCAGGACCTGAGGATTTTTCTTCCAGCATCATCAGGACCTCAAACGAGAGGAAAAACAAGAGCAGCACAAAATGTATTGCAAAAACAGAGAGCGTAGCACAAAGATGCTGGCAGACCACTGGGAGAAAAACCAAGAGATAATTACCAGAAAGTCTTGGCTTGAATCATTATTTTTCATATGAAAGAGTACATGAAAGAAATGCTAATAAGCAAAGTCATTTGCCTGTTCAGTACTTCAAAGACAGTTTGTGTAAAACATTTTCCAACCAGCACATGGGGAATTAGGTATGCAGCTCCCATTATTACTAACTTCCTACATATGGAATCAAATAGTTACCCTTTCAGTTAAACTGCTGCAGTGAATGGGACAAATCCTCTACTCAGTTATGCTGGAGTAACCCAACTGACTTCAGTGAGGTGCCCTGCTGTAGCTGAAAGGAGAATTAGGCCTAATTAATCCACTATCTGCATTGTGCATGAAGAAAGCTACTTTCATACTCGTAGCCTCTTTTATTGCCAAGAACTGCATGTTATCTCCCCAGAGATTTCCACTGGAATCAGAAGGACCTGGCATCGAAGTAGGGTGCTGCTCCACATAAGTAGGTACACCAGAATCTCAGCATGAACTAGATTTCAATAAAAGCACCTGCAAATTTATTTTTAGCCGCTCCAATTAGACTTTCCATATCCAGGAGGCAGAATCTGATGACTGTAGAGCTCGCACAGCTCCTATGCCTCAGGGTAGCCAAGGCCGGACATCCAGGTGAGAGGAGTTTCTTGTCAACAAACAGGGAGTTAAGTGTACAATTGTGCAATGCACTCTCAGATCCATGATGCAAAACCCAGCTCAACTAGCAAAAATGTGTCTAGGCCCTATGTTCAGAGGCAGAGATAAAGGCAAGCTGTCACAGAACACAAAGGGAAAGAAGAAAAAGGGAGATGGGGAAAGGAAGAAGGAAAATCTCTGTTTTCTAGGTAAGGCCAGATCCTACTCGCAGAGTTCAGTGAGACAGATGATGTGAGTGAGTAAAGCGAGCTAGATTTGGTCCTCAAAACTGGGCTGAACTAGTTCAGCTAATGGCAGACATGTCTAGAACGAAAGGATGCGGTTAAAGGTTACAGGTGGATATTTTATAAATCTGGAGACCACCAGGTTTTAATGCATCAGCACTCTTCAAAGTGTCATGGCCTAGATTGTCTTAGGTTATTATTCTATCTGCAGGACTGTATCTATTGCACATTTACTAGTGTTTTGCCCAGTCTTGTTCTGAAAGTCCTCAATGATGGGGATCCTACCCCCTTTGCCTATGCAGGCAAAGCAACACATCTGGAGTTCCTAGTTCTCAAGAAGAGCTGTGCATAAGCAGATCCGTGATTCACTGTAGATCTTATTTATAAATATTCTTACTTTTACATTTCAAATTCAGGGCTTTTCTAAATGTTCTGGTTTTTTGGTTTTAAAAAAAGCATCAAATGTTGAAGTTGGGATTTTCCTTCTTCTCCAACCCTTATCTTTTCTTCTCCACTCCTTCATTCTTTCCATGGAGCAAAATAAATTTGATTTTAATTGTGTGTGTGGCGGGGGGATCTTTCATTTTTCATTCTTCTGTCTTTTCCCATATCTTCGATTTCAAGAAAAGGTTATTGACAAAAGAAATACTGAAATTTCCTTCAAACCTTTCCAAAACTGGAGGAATTCAGAAAAACGTACAGGCATCAAAAGGAAAAAAAAATGGAAGAGAAAAACAAACAAGCAAATAAACCTTGCAGGAAAAATATTCAATACGTTCAAGTACTTTGAAACAATATTCTGAAAGCGCAAAGTACTGGCACCTAAACCCTGCACAAAGGTGACCCCTTAACATGTCTCGCTTTGTGTCCATGTAACATTCATTTTCTGCGTTTGGGCCAGCTCCACCACTCTGGTAACATTCAAAGGCCCCAGTGAAATTGGGGCATGGTGCTAAGTGCTTTATAAAAACAAAGAAAGAGTTAACAACCCTCATAAACTGTACAGGTGCCTTATTTTTAAACAAAATTACCTGACATGCAAACAGGTTTCACACACACCCAGTGTCTATTAAGAATAATTATATACGTGCGCATGTATACACACACACACACACAAATATAAATATAAATCAAACAACCAAATGCACCTTCCCCTAGATTATGGCCTGAAAGCCATAATCCTTCCTGACATCTGATTGTGCAATCTACATTGCTGAGTTCCATCTCTTGGCTTTAGCAAAGATACCACGTGAAGCAACAAGGCCAGGCGTGCATAAATCTGGACCCATGTGATTTCACGAGCAGCAGGTATCTTCCCCAGACCCAAGTGCTGAAAATTAAGCTATACCCACTATGTTTGATCCAGCTAGCTGTCACTCGTCTTCCCTCCCAGATAAAAAAGCACATAAAGAAATACATGAGACACTCAGGCCAAGTTGACACCACAAACGTACCAGTCCTGACAGTGCCACCCTCATGTACACAGCACTGTCACGGGCACACGTCTTCCTTAACTAGAAGCAGGGGAGCCAGGCCTGTGTTGCACTGACTTTTGGGGGAAGTGACTTGGCACCGACTTTTGGCTGTGCTACTCCCGGTGCCATGCAAATGCGCCCCGCTCCTTCTGGCTTGGGAGGCTGAGCCAGGTGTCTGAGGGTGGCACTGCCTGTCTCAGTAAGTCTGTCATGTAGGCAAGGCTAATGAAAAAAGATCCATATAGTAGGAGCAGCACTCCAATGTAATAAGCCTTTTGATGAAAGACTCTCAACTGAGTTAAGACCATGGACCTACAAAACATATGTGCACAGCACCAGTGCTGCAGGGCTCCACGGGACTCCTCAGGCATGTGAGGTTCTCCACGTACATACCCACGTTTGTCTCTCAAGACCTGGAGCCGGACCTACAGGCGTGACTCTG
>NW_017728928.1:7939384-7944100 GCF_001723895.1 Crocodylus porosus
CCATTTGCCTTCATCCCAACTAAACAGTTGGTCCCATAAAAGACACCACCCTAAGAAATCCTTGCCTCCTGTATAATTTCTGCACCATCATAGATACAGCATCACTCTTACACTATCATTTCCCTTCACAAATGTATAGCAGAAAATATTCTGCTAGCTCTAGCCTCCAGGAAAGCAAGGCACTGAGACTAAGGGAAGTAAAATCAAACACAGCTGGCACTAAGGGCATCATAGTGGAAGTTTTACTGATGCCGAGACCAGTGGCAAAAACAAGGAGGTGGCAATGGAAGACAGATGGCAATGAGAAGAAAAGGCATTAGCAATGTACAGGAGTACCCTGAAGCCCCTGGAAGGAAGCAGGAATTGAGGAGGATGGGGTGGGCACAGAGGAACTTTGAGCCGAACTTTTAAAAGAAGGAAGGCTGATTTATTGAAGGGGAGAGAAACTAGAAACAGAGCAAAACATCTGGGGTGGAAAGTCTGAAATGACCTGGCAGGAGCAAATTGGGCAAGAGTGGGAGAAGGCAGGATCTGAAGTCAGAGAGAGCCTGAGAGATAGTACAGCATAGCTGCAGCCCATTTGTTTTGCAATGGCCTATGCACCTGAAGCCTACCAGTGGTTAGCTGCCACCTAATATAATACATTTTCCAACAGGCCAGTGTTTCCATGATACAGTACAACCCCCCACTCCATGTTCATGTTCCAAAGAGTCAGCACAATAACGGCTCTATTGTCAGATGAATGCTCATAAAGCTCAGAGCTAGAGGTTATCATCATCCCAGCCAATCCGTACCGTGTTCAGCTACTAAGACAAACACAGACCTGCAAGAGAAAACAGGTCCAAGACAGAGGCTGTACTCAAAGCGGAAGCAAAGCATTTGCGTTATGCAAACATGCAGAGCACAAAGGTGACTCACTGAAGATAGCGAGGAAGGAAAGGAGGAGGGAACCAGGGCAGTGGGAGAAGTTAAGTTATACTTGATAAGAAGTCTGGCATATTTAGCTGTCTCCCTGAATCAGCAGGTGACATGTGGACAATCCTGACTGTCCCGCATTTAACAGTGTCAGTCACTGATATATTTGAATTATTTATCAGTGCTTGCTGAGAACGATTTGGTACAATCAGTACCGGACATACCCACACAATGAGTAACAGGGCTCAAACATATGTGACAAAGGGAAGCTTTTATGTCCCAATAATAAAAAATGGTAAAAGGAAATGAAATCCTCAGAGGTTTTAACCCCAGTCTATGATAGCATGTAAGGTACAGAGCCTATTCCCTGGGCATAAACCAAGAATAATTCCACTGAGTGAAGGGATCTATATCAGCGTAAAGGAAATCAGAATCTGACCTATAATGTCAGTGGACAGGAGAAGGGAGAACTGTGTGAAGATGTGAGAGGCCCCAATAAAATAATGCCCTAAATTTTGGGAACGTTCATAAATGGGTGTGAACGTTATGACTGAGACCTCGCCGTATGGGAAGCTCCTTCTTTCCTTTCAAAGCTCTGAGAAAGATCTGAAAGCTCAGATTCGGATCTGAATTTGATACAGCTTCTCTCTTAAACAGTGCAATGTCAGGTTCCTCTTCACCTTTATTATTTTAGTATGCAGTAATGTTTTTGCAAAAGAAATACTGCACATTCCACAATGCTGCATAATATCTTACAACTGTTTGACTATCGTGTGTGATTAAGGGAATTATCAAGTCAGTTAAACCTTCCCACAATAGTCCAGCTTCTGCAGCTTTCAGAACTTGGCAGGGATTTGTCTGGGGCAGTCACTAGAGTTCGTGGGGACCATATGACTGCTTTTTTGGCTCACAACTTACAAATTTGAGGATTACAAAAGATTATTATTTACATTATATGGAGCTGCAACATGGCGAAGGAACAGGGCTGTATTGTGCTGGGTTCTGTAGAGACAAACAATAGCTACGAAGACTGTCATGACTACAGAATTTACAATCTGTAGGTCAACATCCAACAGCGACTGCATTTTCTTTTACAGTGTTTTCCACCCAGTTTCTAATTAAATACAAGTAGAGTTGTACTTACAGACAAGGTAAATCTAATCTCCTTATGGTTATAGTTTTTGAAAAGCTTCTTCTTTAATGCTTTTACAGCATCTTTAGGCCTGTGGCAAGAAATTAGGGAGAGAGAGGCAATAAGTGGTTAGGTAATATATGGTTTATTTTTCAGTTTTCTCCGATACCTGAAAATACTGACCTCAGGCCTGAGAGCCCATGCTTACACCAGCATGAAACAAGGGACGTTGGCCATCAAGCAAAAGAATCACAACATTGGCCTGAATCTGGAGTAATGCAGTGGTGAAACAGCTCATTACTACAGACACTACTTTCCTCCAAGGGCCCTGTGCAGAAGAAAAATGAATTCCCCTGTGCAGACTTTCCTCTCCAAAATTATTTTCTCTTGCAGTTGTGCATGATTTTTTTGTAATGCTCGTTAGGAGGAAAGGGAGCAAACTGCTTAAACTGGCAAGGTGAGAGGGCCGACTAGTGCCCTGTCTTCATTTACGTTGGTGTTAGCATCTGGGTCTAGGTTAAATTCCACCTCTGTAATTGCAGGATGCTTATCCCCAACCTGGGTAATCGCTGTGTGTTGATAAACAGCTACTGCACTCCACCCCAGAGACGGTGGCATTTTCATCCTGGGCCTTGTGATTTCTATATATACAGTTCTACGGAACTGCGTGGGAGTGCAGAGGTGGAGGAGAGTATCAGCATCCCATATAGTCTAGCTTCTGTGTACAGGTCACCTAGGTATTACAGAGCCATGTGATAAGCAAAAACAACATATTTTTAATATTACTGATGCATCATCTAGAAGGTTCTTAAGAGACCTTAATGTAACTAAGCAACAACTTGTTAAAAAAAACACATTAGTTTAATCTGCAATACAAAGAAATTTTCAAACTCCATTAAAATCACTGTTCTTGAGTACCACTACAGCGTTGAAGATACCTGAACATACTTGTGGAGCATCTGACCCGGTAGGTGGGGATGGATGAGAAAGAAAAGTTTCCCTGTAGACAAGTTATTCCATCATTTCACACTTGTTTCTTAAACCCTCCCCTGAAGCAACTGCTATCTGTTACCTAATTCTGATTTCTCTCTCCTTATAGTCTGCTTTCTGTATGTCCTTTCACAGCATCTGATGATATAAGTTTCAACTCTTGAAAGCTGGGGTTATATATATATATATCTACTTTGGCTAGTCTATAAGGTGCAAATCTACTCTGCCTTCTACTTGATTTCAGACTCACTGGGCACGTCTACACAAGACACTTGATGCGCAGCACACTAATTCTCCTGCACACTAGTGCGTCACAGCACAAGCCATGCTAATACACAGTAGAATTAGTCTACTGAGCATTAAGCGTCACAAAAAGACCATGCATCTTTGCTTCTGAGCTGCAGTGCGAGCTACTGACCATTTAGTTAGTACCTCACATTACAGGTACTAAACTTAATGTGCCGTCGCAATGGCGCATTAATGCACTATGTCCCACCAGCTGTCCAATCAAACACAGTAGTTCTGTCATTTCCAGTATCCTAAGTCAGACTGTCACCAGCAGCAGACGATTCAAAGGAAGTTGCCAGGAGTTCCAATATGGACAGTGATAGAATAAACTGCTCAACAAGGGAGCTTCATGGTGAACGGTGCACTAAAAGGTGCAATGCACAGAAGACACGGTAAAACTAATGCTGACAGCTAACCCATCCCCTTGTCAATGACAAGAGCCAAAGAGGCTCAACTAGTACAGCCATAAACAAGATCGCAGGGTTGGAAAAAAAACACAAAAAAAAGAACGAAAAAACTACAGGGGAAACAACTTAGGTTAGCACAATGACAGGGATGAATCCTCTCCAAAATGCCACCACTATCAATAGCAGATAATTCTATTCCAGCACTCGATCAGAGGATCTAACAGTGCTTTAAAAAGGAGATTAATATCACTGGGCACAAACACTTTTTACACACACACACTTTTTTGTCCCGTGACGTGCCAGAGATCCAGCGGGTTGGAGCAGACTCAATTAATCAAGTCTCCACTACACATGAGCTGACGCGCACTGCGCTGTGTCGCGTGGAGTCGTCCAAGCGGCGAAATGCACATCAGCGCACAGAAAATGGCAGCAGTGTGCTTTTGAACTCAAACACCTTCGAGCTTTTTTAGTTCAAAAGCACGCTGCCGCCATTTTGACACGCATGTTGCTGCTTATACAACTGCATGCGCCGCAGCGCCAGCCGCTTTTAAAAGCGCCTGACGCTGCAGCACAAACATATGTACAAATGCGCATTGTTCTCATTTTTAAAGTAGACACAGTGACTAAAAAGTAGAGATGGAGAAGTAAAATGGCTTGCCCCGAGATCGCCAGCAAACCACTGGAACAGAATCCAGAAAGTGCTAGCTGTTCACCTGTTTTCTGACTACAGAAGAATAATAGATCAATGTTTCTGTTGCCGAGAACTCAGATCACAAGTCAGGATGCTTTTAACGCTATGGTTCCTATTTGAAATCTCTGGATTTAACTTGTCAGTCGTGTTTGCACATCTAACAACGTTAACAGTGTGCGACACCCCTGAAGGCACCCAAGGGAGCTGCAGCACCCTTTTTTAGAATCACTGGCCTAGATTTATATCTAGATCGTCCCGGATCACACTGGAATACTACCCGTAACACTTTTTCA
>NW_017728928.1:7944265-7945757 GCF_001723895.1 Crocodylus porosus
TGGACACTGATGGTATCTCAAACTGCTGGTAGGATGGGATGCCTGCACCATATTTTTTCTTGTTAGGAGACGACACAGTTAAGAGATGATAGCTCCACATTTGGGGAAAGGGGGAAGTTTTCCAGGGACCGTACTTTCCTCTGCAGTGCATGTACAAGGGTATTCCCTTTCTCTACAGCACTAGTTCTCAATCTTTTCAGACACGAGGCACTCTTCAGAAAACACCAGCTTTTCAGTTTCCTTTGTTTATTGACTACAGAGAAACACGGCAGCAATTTTCTTGCTGCAGAGAACTAAGACAGACCACAAGAGACCAGAACATTTTTAACACTATGGATATGAAACCTCTCAGTTTATCTTGTGAATCGTGTTGCACAAGTGCTAACTATGCGGGGCATCCTGTGGTGCCTTTCAAAGCATCTGAAGGCACCTCAAGGTGCTGCAGCACCCTGGTCGAAAATCCCTGCTCTCCACTGTGCATCAGGATCTTCTACATTACCAGCTTCAGGATTGGTTTTTTTTGACGGAAAGGAGATTCAAGGAATTCACAGACTTAACTCTTTTTTGCCTTGCTTCCCTAGGCTCTGCACATGGGAAGCAGCCTAAATGGTTCAGTCCTGAATCTTTACAGATCCTGGGTTCAAACAAGCCTCTGCATTACCTGAGGTTTTTTGTGTGGGGGTGGGAGTGGTTTTTGGCCTTTTTTTGTGTGTTCCAAGCCGAATCCAGTCCAGAACCAGAAGTGGCCCTTACCAGCCTCCACCAGGGGCTTCAAATGTTTCCAATGTCTTTTGGCGGGCACAACCGAGGTGCGACCCTGGAGGCTGCGGGGGCACCGTGCTGCTAATGCAGGCAGCCGTGGCAGTGTCGGGGGCGTGGGGCGAGGGACCGGTGACCACCCCCAGACCCTGCTGGCGGTGTCGGTGGCAGAGGGGCGTGTGACAAGCGGGGACTGCCCCGCAGGCACTGCTGACAGTGGTGCCCAATTACAAGGGGTGCACCGCCAATCTCAGGGCAACCGTGTGCACCCCCTGCACGTCACCAATGCTGGTGGGCATCCAACCCTGCCACCCCTGCAGGTCCAAGCCCAGAGGCTCAGGGCTCAAGCGGGTCCAAGCCCGGCGGCCCCATTGGCAGCCATCAACCCCGCAGGAGGACTGGGGGTTTGGATGCCCTCAGCCGTAGGGCCGCAGGACCCTGCCAAACGGGTACCTTGGCGACAGCCCCAGCTACGCGGCGCCTCCCCTTCGCTGCCGGGACGCTTTCCACTGAAAAAGGACGGAGCCAAAAAGACAAGAAGCGGGTATTGGGGCCTACCCCGCCCGCCCTTAGCCAACCCACGGGGGACTAACCCGCTCCGTTCCAGCGACAGCGGCACTCACCCCTCGGCCGTGGCGTTGATGTGGTCGCAGATGTGCACGAAGCGGCCCCACTCCTCGCCCGGCAGCGCGCCCGACGTGGCCTCGTCTGCAAGAAGCGGCAGTGGGACGGG
>NW_017728928.1:7945941-7997722 GCF_001723895.1 Crocodylus porosus
CGGTTTCCCCTGCTCTAGCCTCTGAAACCGGGCGCCTTTGTGCCCCGTACTTTCCTCTGCGGAGTCCCACCGGTGTCACCTAAAGGCGTCCGGGCTCGTGCCAGCAAAACGGCTGGCCTCGGTGAGGGGCTGGCCCGCAGCGACCTGGCCCAGGGGGGTTTGAAAGGGCAAAAGATGATTGGAGGGATTCCCTTCCCGCACCAGTCAGGCCCCCTGTGAGACTCACCTCCTGTGTCCCCCGATTGGCCCCTCGGGGCACCAGGAGAGGGCCTTGTTTTATATTTCACCAACCCGCATTGCTTGCTCTGCTGTTTGTGTTTTACACTTTGTTAACCTTGGTTTTTTGTCAGTGATTGTAAGTGTCTAACCTTTGTTGCCCCCGCGGGGCATTGCAGCGTCCGCTATACCCTCTGATTTACGCCCGTTACGTTCCCAGTATTAAAAGGTATACAGCTGGGGGCCTGGCTCTGCTCTGGAGGGGGAGGAGAGCCCCTACACCTCCCACAGCGCTGGTGCACCTGCTCTGATCCCTTCACTTGGAGAGGGGGTCCCTCTGGGAGTACCGCCCGGGTTACACCTCTGTAAAACCCTACGAACGGCAACCCCGTGAGCGAGTGGGAACCTGATGAAGTTCAGCGTTGAGAAGTGCGAAGTGCTCCACTTCGGGACGAGCCGCCCCCAACGCACCGGCAGGCGTGGCGATGCCAAACTGACCCACATCATGCATGAGAGGGGCCTGGGGGGTAATGACAGACCAGAGTATGAATATTAGCCGGCAGCGCGATGCTGTAGCAACTAATGCCCTGGCGTGCCTCAGTCGATGCATCTCCGGCAAAACCAAGGAGGTGATTCCGCCGCTCTACTCAGCACTGGTGAGACCGCAGCTGGAGGACTGCATCCAGTTCTGGGCACTGCACTTTAACAAGGATGTGGACAAACTGGAGAGAGTCCAAAGAAGAGCTTATGATCAGAGACTTGCATGGCAAATCATCCGAGGAAAGGCTGAGGGATCTGGGACTCTTCAGCCTGAGGAAAAGAAGGCAGAGAGGGGACCCGGTAGCAGCTTACCGGTACACTAGGGGAGGACATCAAAGGCTCGTTGAGCAACGGTTCACCAGGGCACCGGAGGGGAAAGCCAGGAGTAATGACCACAAACTCCTGGAAGATCGATTCAGGCTCAACATTAGGAAAAACTTACTCCACAGTCCAGACACCCTGACTGTGAAGAAGCTCCCTCCAGAGGTGGTGCAATCGCCTACCCCGGAGATCTTCAAGAGGAGATGGGATGGTCACCTCCCTGGGGTCCCCTGATCCCCAGTTGTCTTCCTGCTAGGCCCGATGATCTTCCCAGGTCCCTTCCAGCCTTACAGTCTATGAATATAAGACTCTATGAACATTTTGTTTCCCATCCTGGGTGTCTGGTGCCTCTTGAGTCGGGGGGACACATGCCCCCATGACACCAGTCAGCAACTGCGGGCGGGTGGTCCCCCGGCGGCCAATCCCACGGCCACTACCGGAAGTGGCGCAGACACTTTTGCTGGTGACCCTGCTCCCTGGCTGGTGCTCGCAGGTGGGGGGGAGGTGGGGGGCACCAGTGCTCCCACCTGCCCCCTGGCCTGCCAGCTAAACAAGGAGCGCAGCCTGACGGGGTGCACCGGTGCTCTCAAGGGGTGCACGTGCACCCCCTACGCATCACCCCTGTTTCCCATGCTGGGTTATTTAGTCCTCTCTTTTTTCCATCACTGTTGGATACCAGACAAAACTCATCACTTCATTTCACAGTTGACTACAAACCCCTTGCTTCAGATCTCAATCCATTAAGAGTGAGAACAGCTTTTTAATTGCACAGGACTAGATCCGAAATCCTGTTCCTCTGCAAAAAACTTCCAGGGATTCCCAGCTCCCAAGAATAAAACTTCAAGTCCCATTTAACAAGCACAGAAAAAAAAACTCTCCTTTTCCTCACTGCGTCAACCACAGTGTTGAGGAACTAATTACAAACACTTCTCTAGGGCAGCCATGCTGCAGTCTGTTATAGCCTACCCTGGTTAAGGCTATTTTTCTCTGTGATTTTCTTTTGTTAACTTAATGCCATTAGTTAGTTTACTGTGATGCATGTCTACAGCTGCAATCTAGGTAAAGACCACAGGAAATTGGGTCTCCTATGCAATAAAATATAAATGACACTGGCTAATCAATACCCATTGCACCCAGATAATTAAAGTTACTGCTTTCTTTCCCACATACAAAAGGAAGTACAGCAAATATCTTGGGAACAGCAACTTTTGCTGCCCTGTACATGCAAAATTTTAGAAATCCATTTCAGCATCCACCACGGTGTGATCGCTACAGCTCACTGCTCGTTTTGACAACATTTGTGACAAGTCAGTTAAAATGTTTTCTTGGACACGTGCGTTTCAGAGATGGAAGGAGAAGGTGATGCTCAGATCCCTGGTTGAAAAAGAGGCAGAGATACTGTACAAAAGTGCATTTGTAGTGTCACCCCAGAATCGCTGAATCAGAATGGTAGAAAGTTAAGGCTGGAAGGGACTTTAGGAGTCATCTAGTCCAAACCCCTGCTCAAAGCAGGACCAGCCCCAACTAGATCATCCCAGCCAGGGCTTAAAAACCTCCAGGGATGTCCACAGCCTCTCTGGGTAGCCTGTTCCAGTCCTTTACTACCCTTCTAGGGAGAAAGTTTTTTCCTAATATCCAACCTCAACTTCCCTTCCTGCCACTTGAGCCAATTGCTCCTTATTCTGTCATCTGGCACCACTGAGAACAGTTCAGCTCCATCCTCCCTGTAACCCCCCTTCAGGGAGCTGAAGGCTACTATTAAATCCTTGCAACTCCGCAGTCTTCTGTTCTCCGCGTGAAATAAGCCCAGTTCCCTCAGCCTCTGGTCACAAGTCATGTCCCCCAGCCCCCCAACCACTTTTGTTGCCCTCCGCTGGACTCTCTGCAATTTGTCCACATCCTTTCTGTAGTGGGGGGCCTACAACTGGACACAGGACTCCAGATGTGGATTCACCAGTGCCGAGTAGAGGGGGATAATCACTTCCCTTGACCTGCTGGCAACACTCCTACCAATGCAGCCCAGGATGCTGTTAGCTTTCTTTGCAACAGGGCACACCGCTGGCTCATATTCTGCTGATCGTGCACTGTCACCCCCAGGCCCTTTTCTGCAGAGCTGCTTCTTAGCCAGTCGGTCCCCAGTCTCTATCGGTACACAGTGCAGTGTGATAACTATTCACTCCATTCCCCAAAGTGTGTCCATAGCCAGGGATCTTCCAGATGTTGATGAAACTGCTTTTGATTTCGTCAGTAGTGTCATGGCATCATAGCCTAATCTGTTATCTGCCAAATACGTTATGCAGCTGGAAGGTGAAGTGAATGCAAGACAAAATAAAAGCCTCACGTCCCTTCATCTTTGCTGACTGAAAGCCAGGGCTACTTCAGGGCAAACTAAATGTGCAATCTTGAATACTGTATAGTTAGTGAGGTCATCACAACAAGACAGATCTAAATAAATAATTTGCTTGACATTCGAATACCATAAACTGACAAAGCCGGTTTGTCCTGACCGTCAGAGGAACCTACCTCCAGAATATACTCATTTATGATTTTCATTCCCATTTTGTTTGACTCTGTGGCTCCATCTTCTGGATAACTTGAGTTACAAAAGGGCATAAACTTCTGTATGGATAACAGTAAGATGTCTGGGCAGCATTGCACCTTCAAAACTAACTGTACGAATATAATTAAGTACAGCTGCAAGGAAACGTGCAAGATTTTTTTTTAATCACAAGACTTGCCTTCAGATAAAAATCTATGCAAAATTATAGTGTATACACATGTCTTTCTTACACATGCATGGGCTTAGTAAAATGAGAAGCACCCACTTATATGTCTGGTTTTACATTTTGATTCCAGGTTTAAGATCCAGACATTATCAGGATCCTAAAAAAACCCACCAGAGTACATTTTGAGATCTTTTGTTGAAAGCTACACTATATCCAAAGGCGATCTACAAAACGAACCGTAAAACAAACCATAATCCCTGATCTGAACTTTGGGCACAGCAGTACTTTAAGCATCTACTACCTGGCATATGCTGTTGTATCTTCACTGATTGCAGATATTAGAGAGAGCCAGCCTTGTGATTAAGGGACAGCTGGTGACTGACTCCTCCTGTGACATTTTGTACCGTAACAGCATTGTAAAAAAACAGTTCTAGACCTTCCTTGAGACTCCTGTATGCAGTGGGAAAAACCAGTGCTGTGTTTCACCGCATTGCTGGAGCAATGCAGCTGCTATTGACACCACTCAGCAGAGCTAATGAGTCCACACACCATGCTGGGCAAAGACTTTCCAGACTGGGAGACAGCGCACACAAAACAGCAGAGTGGGTATTGAGCACATTGCTGACTAGCATGGAAAGTCTGAATGCAGCTTTTCTGCCAGAGTAGCATGGAAAGGAAACCTTGCATGTTTCTGGTGGGCAGCGCATAGGGCATCATCTGTGATACTCAATTAGCAGGGAGCTAAGAAGGGGTGAGGTGAAGTGAGTCTCATACCTTAGGACAGCAGAATGTGCATTGTCTGCTACCATGACAACCTCAAGTGATGGTTTTAGGTCAGAAGACAGAATAATTAAAATGGGGCTGGAATTTATTTTTGCCAATCAGCTTAAGAATCTTGACTGCCACATGGGTCCAATATAGGGAGCAATGGGGAAAATAATTTAAATGTACACAAGATAAAAGAATCAGATTTACTCACTGCTACCTAGAGTTTTGTGCTTAGATTTTTGCTTGAAGGCAGAGAGTTGAAGCAAGCCAGAAAAGACAACCATTGGGTAGCTTCTGCCAAACTGGGACATGTTCCATGGCTTTCATGCAAAGGCAGGCATCAAAACAAGAGTGACTACCCACATGGGGTGATCGAAGTTATTTGAGTTGTTTTCAATGCAGCATTCTACAGCTATTCAATTTTTTTTGCAAAAACATTTATTGCAGAGTATCATTTTTTGATTTTTCTTAGTTTCCTTTTCTCCACCTATGCTCCTTGCCCCACCCTTTTTATTTTGCTACTGACAGAGGGAAAAGCAAAAGCAATAAATCAAAAACAAGGGGGGCGGGTAGTGGGGAGTAAAAATACCACCTGTCTGTCTCCCAGTCTTCCCTCTTTTGGCTGAAAGCTCTTCAGAACAGGGCTGAGGGCTGTCTGATTATGTATTAATAGAGTATCTAGCACAATGGGATCCACATGTCAGTTGTGGGTTACAGACACTAGCATAATACAAAGAATAAAGAATAATTCAAAGTGTACCTCGGTGGCTACTGCAAGGTGCTCTTCACTCCAGGCTTCATTCCTGGCTTCATCAATGGCTGTACCTATGCTTCTACATAAGTTTCTTGGGTAAAATAGTAAGTCCCATTTTCACACACAAAGTTGAAACAACTGGATGGCTAGGATGTTTTTAAAAATCCCTCTTGGACCAGCTAGAGCTGGCTACGAAGAGACTGGGGAGAATATCCTGCTCCAGCGCTTAAGGGAGCTGCCTCCCTTCCCTTAGGATTCTCCCGGAAGTCAGTATTTACAGTTTCTCTTTCCATCCCCAAGCAGTTTTTTCCTCTATTCTTTTACTCCAAAGGCATAATTGGTCCTTTGAACATGCGTTAGAAGCCAGGTTTTCCTAGTCGAGGGCCCTAAATCATGAGCCTACCGGGTCATGCTCACTTGGTGCTTTCTGGCCAATGAATCCCCAGTTCTTTGCTGCATGGTTGAACAGTTTCAGTGGAAGGCATGGAAACCACTCCATCCTTACACACGTACTGCCTGTAGCCTAGTGGGGAGGGTAGTGGTGTGGGAAATGCACCTTTGAATCCCCATGGGCAGAAGATGAAATTGCATCCAGGTCTTCCACTTTCTGGGTGAGAGCTCTGCACTCCAGGCTAACTGTAGAAATCCCTCTCACCTCCTCTGGGGTTTTCAAAGCAACTCGTTGCAAGAAGCCCCAATCCTGTACAGGTGTGCTCGGAGAAGCCCTACCCGACTGAGCCCCCTTCAAGGTACTTCAGAGGACCACCTAGCCTCTGGATCCCATGGTTAAGAATGACTTAAGAACGAAGTGCTCAGCCCTGCCAAAACCAAGGCACCTGTGGGCATGCACTAAAGCAGCACTTTAGCTGTCTATAGAGCTCTAAATTTTAAAGAAAGGTGCTGGTGGAGCCTGGATATCTTCAGGGTTAGACAGCAGCTGAACGGAAGTTTTCAGGAACCCAGGTTTTGCCTTGAATGCCTCAGTTCTGCCTAACTCCTTTACTGGATCTGGCACCCCTCAATGCAGGATTCCAAAAATGCCCAGCTGCCTATCTATGACTTTTTTCAATTAGAAATTAGACGTATAGATGCTGCTGAAAATCCTATTGTAAGCGTCTGAGCCACTTGTGACCAGTTACCCTTATCCTCTAGGTGACAAGTTTGCCTTCAGTAAAATGGATATTACAACCCCCACCATCGCCCTCTGTGTAAGGTATGGTAATCTAGCTAATAAATTCATCACTTGCAAAATGGTCCGAGATCCTTTTGTGAGAGGAGACACCTGGTCTACACTCAGTGCTTCTCCGATATCGCTCTATTAGTAACACTCTTAATGCAGTTTTGCCACTAAAACAGGGCTTTTGCTGGTATGCTTTATGTCAGCACAAAAAATAAGTCACTAACCAAGACAGCCCTACTGCCAACATGTTCCAACATGGAGCTGGGGTAGAGGTTCAAAGTAAAATAACACATTTCAAAATAAATTTATAAGGAGGGATTTTACCGTATTTAATCTTCAACCTGGGATTCAAAGGCTCATATGTACACACAACTGGCTGATTAGTTTGCTTGAACAACTATTAGTCATATTAATAGTCTTGCACAGCACTGACTCCTGCCTGCTAGGCTTGAGAGATGGTGATTTTGTTACGTGCAAATAATAAATTGCAGCAATGGTTTTTCATATAGCTTTAAAGGCTTGGGCCTGATATTTTGTGAGGGATCATTCTTTATACTCAGATTTGCTGATGAAATAAGTCTTCCCCCACCTGTCCAGAGCTGTATTTACTCTTGCTGTCTTCACTGAAAATCTGTTTCAGGCTGTTTCTTAGTCATTATCCAGGACAGCAAAGAAACAACCAGCAGGATTCTCACTGTAGCTCATTAGGCAGATGCTGGTGATGGTCTGTGCTGCTGCTGAACTCAAACAAACAGCTAAAGGGCTGGATCAGATCCCTTCTGCATAATCTCCATTCGCTCATAGCATTCAAACAACAGCAAGCCTAATCAGGAGGCATTTGGACAGATTAGCTCAATGTTTGTCTGATTTGGGACCCAGTCTCAATGAGACCAGAGAGCCTGTCTATTAATTATTATTTTTTAAAATATAGTAACAGCACATTTAATTTGCTGTGTGGGATGGGGGGAAATAATGCTTCTTCCAGCTGTGATGCCGGTGTTTATGACCGGCAGAGGGCAGTCTTGTTTCACTAATTGAACTCAGTCGCCTTCGCTGTTCCCTCTGTCTGCTGTATCACAATTTACTGAAAAGGAGATTTTTAATGCAAGAGCATATCAGCCATATTGGAGTTTATCGTTTAAACACTGTGGTCCAGAAGCGGGTCTTTGATGTTAAAGGCTGCCTATCCAATTGAAAAAAGGGTAAAACTCCATATTATTCAGCACACAACAATCTGAAATGGAAAGCATGGATAAATGGAAGGGGAGGGTGGGAGGTAGAATAGGAAGTCTTAATTAACACCCTGCAGCATATTTGTGCTGCAGGAGCACGCTGGGCCTATCAACACATTAGTACAAGAGAGTCTTTGCCCTGGAGAGGTTTTACAATCCAATCCACGGATAAGCAGAGACCATAGAGCAGGGGTGGGCAATTATTTTGGGTGGAGAGGCACTTACTGAGTTTTGGCAAGCCATTGAGGGTTGCATGACAGGCAACCAGAGGCAGATAAATATTAATTTTCTAAATTTTTTAGGGGCCCTGCAGGCCAGACAGAATGGCCTGGTGGGCCACATCCGGCCCGTGGGCCGCATTTTGCCCACCCCTGCCACAGAGCAGTGAATTGTCCAAGGCACGCTGCAGGCTAGTAAAAGAATCAGGTGCAGTGCCTTCTTTGGGGCACAGCTGCCTTTGCGCTTTATCACAGCTGCAACTAGCTACCTACGGCAGACCATTCTAGCCATCAAGACACCCATTTTGTTGGGGTTTTTTTTTAAATCAACCCAACGTAAGCCACTGTTCATTTATAAAGAAAGAATATGTTTGCTCTTTCTGACACAAGGTGGAGGAAATGTAAATTCTTTAAGCTTTAAGAAAAAATAGACTTTCCCCCTCAAATAATCACATTAACGCTTTTAAGACTCCACCAGTAGTACGCTCGCTTATGAAATCCAAAGGCTTTTTTCACTGGTGGTAATAATGATGCCACTGAAATCTGAGAACCTTTTCACAAACTTTTGCTCAAGTTTTTCCCCTCCGACGTGAAGGTGATTCAAATTCTCAGAGGTGCCAATAAGGTGCTTCACTGATTTACTGCTTCTCCTACCTGGTCAAAACCCCCACAAAGAACAAATTAAAGAAAAATCACATCAACATTTTCATTCAGACCTCACTCGGCAAAATGAAACCTGATCCGGCATAATCTGGGATCAGCTGTACTGATCCCAAGTGGAAAATCCTTTAAAAAATCTGATTAGGGAAGCTACACACAAGTTTAATTTTAATAAAAGCAGTCCATTATCTTTCAGGAATTTTAGATGGGCTGCAAATATTCAAGTTTTTAAGTTGTGCCCTCATACGATTCATAGGCAAGATGTCAGCCTGCACTCATTATGTATGGGTTTCTAAGAATGTGTACAGGCAATGCAACTATGTAATGTCTCCCGTCTAGTTTTGGGCAGTGCAGTAGACATTAGCAACTTAAGCTATTAAATCAATACAGCTTCCTAACACCACTATGAAGTACGAAAATAACATTATTCCCATGTCACAGATGTTCTAACAGAGGCACAGTTCAAAGGTCTCTTGCAACAGGGTCTTAGCATCCAGGAGCTCCTGCAACACCTATCACCAGACATTCAAAAAGACAGAAGCACTTCAGATGAACCTGGTGGACAGGGCTCTTTCTGAATCCTGATCTCTAGGGATGACAGCTCAAACCCTTTCTTGCAACCTTCTGTCATGCAACTGCCTTCAAAAATCTGGAAGCTGCCTGAAAAATCGAGGTATTTTTCCATCCATCAGCTACTCCGTGGAGGAAAATGACAAATCACTGATTCATTTTTATGCCGTCAGTGGGAATGTATGAATTGGCAAAGCATCTATTCAAATGAAAAGCTATTAAAAAGTTTTATTCTTAGAAGGCTCTTTGTGGATTTGGCCAGTGGTAAAATAAAACACAACTGTCCAAATTTAACGGGCACATATTCCAAATTATACTGGTTTTTACTAATCCCACCTGGAGAGTGTTACAGGGATTCCACTGTGCTGCACAGCAAGGCAGTGGGAATCCATATGGCTTTGTTACTCTGTGCTACATGTTGAGCTTAATCTGGTTGTCAAGTGTATTAAAGTTCATGATGAAAACCTTTCATATCTCTCTCTGAGCTGCAATACAGATTTCCTCGTCTCCCATGAACATCCTTAAAGAAAGGCACTGTATTATTAACCGATGTGCTTTTTTATGCCCGACTCGAAATGAGATCTGCAGTTTTACTGAAACTTGATATAGCCCAAGTATCTTTGTCAGTTTGGATAGCTCCTTTGCTAAATGTATAATTTAAGAAACCCTCTAAGGACTGTTAGGACCTGAAGGAGGCAACATCTTATTTGCAATTCCAGCGAGTGTCTCTATGATGGTGGCGCGCTGTGCAATTATCCGTGTGAAAAGCAATCGTGGAGGAGCCTAAAATCCTCATCCTTATACAGTAGCAGCAGGTATGGCCTTTGCTTTCAGGGACACTTCAAAAGCTACCTTGCAAAGAAGCTCCAGGCAAGAGCTCAGTTTAGCTCTAATTATTGCCCCTCATTTTTTTTGTATGATATTTGGGAAAATAAAAAGATACCCCATCTTAAAATAACAATTTTAGGAATATATTTAGCAAGCAGGGTTTCCTCATTAAATAGGTAGCCTACAAAATCATTCAAGTGCTCAAAAATCAACATATTAAGTATGGGAGCAAAATGACAATACCAAGGTAGCTGTGTGGTAAAATTATGGATTGGTGGCTTCATGTCACCTTTGAAACCCTGGTTCAGGTACAAACTACCTCCAACTAATGTAATGCCATGCTGCTCACATGGCTATATCCTGTCCTAATTAACCAAAAGTCTCAGCTGAGCTCTCTGCTGGATTTTAATTATGTAGTTATTAATTCATGGGGAAAAAAGTGACAGATGTTTCAGGTTGGTCGTAGCAAATTAAAAGGCAGGTGCTTGGCATAAAAACTCAGAAATGATTAAACAAATGACTCATGGATGTTGAGCTGTTATGCAGTGACTGGTGTACACAGTACCATTCAGTGTACTGTACCGAAAAGGACAGACTGGCTTTTCAAGCTTAAAATAACTCTGAAAAAAATCAACATGGATTCTCTCTCCCTCACTTTAAAGGTAGCCGTAAAATGATGCCTTCATTTTAGTAAATCGCAGGGGTTTGCCCGAAAGTTCAACATTTTCTTTCATAGGTAACTCTTGGTTTGGAGAAGGGAGAAGAGTTCCTATCTTTGTAGACAGCAGACATAAGCAAAATGGTGGGTCATGTATTTTATGACTGTTGCGATGCAATCTTGAAACAAAACCCCAACACACAGCATATAAGCAATACCTTCAACTACTGCATGAAACAATTGAAAAGTCTTAGCCCGGCATCTGACAGGTACTCAGTGGAAAAGCACATGCTTTGTATCATGCCTCGAAAAATCAACAGGATCAGACTCTGAAGAAGTGACGTATCAGGACTTGGGTGCCCGGTAGCAGCAAAGCAAAACAGCCCTCTTCCCTAAGCCCTTACCTCTCTTCTGATGTCCACTAAAAAACAGAGTGTCTCTTAGGTTGACCAATAGTCAGTTGATTCGGGCAAGTGTATGTGAGTAGGATTTTCCTACACTTTGTTTGCATTCATACTAGAAGAAAAAAAATTAAATCAATACGTGGTAAAATCCTACTATGGAAAACCATTTTGTGGGTTTCAGTGAAGTGAACATTGGGGTGAAGCTTAAATTTTACCGTGAGCAGATAACCCAGGTGAAAACTGCACATTTATCCATGGCTGGATCCACATACACGTCCACAATAGGATATCATCAGGGACTCAATGGAAAATGTTTCCCCTGTCTCAGAAAAAATTGAGAAAAATATTAAAACCATTTTAAGAACAGGAAAACTGTCAAAAAATGCAACAGCAGCACAAACAGACAAGCAAAAAATCCCACACATTTTTGCAAGACAACCATCTGAAAAAAACCTTTTTGGTTCACATCAGTTATAATATTTCCTTTGGATTTTTGATCTTTTTATTTTTTAGATTTTACCTTGCAGTAAATTAGTAACATTCACTGCTAACGGCACCAAATATATAAAGACAACTTTCCAGCCTGTTACAATCTAGTTTTCAGAATTAGTGCACATGTTGTGTGATTCATTTGCAGCTACTTTTTTTTAGAGATATGTGGGAAATTCATGCTTTCCCCCAGTGTGCACAGTTACCATAACTTGGCATAAAAGTCAGGCATGCGCGTGTACACACAAATGAGTATCCTTCTACCCCTGGCTGAGGAACACCAGGAGAAAACCACTGGGAATATGCACATTTCCCTCCTCTCCTTGCAAGTACCATTGCCGGGAGATTCCCCTCTTTGCCAGCATTGGTATGTCTGAGCCTCCTATACGTAAAGAAACAAAGAAAGCGAGAATCAGAGCTCCTGTGCTATTGTAACTCCTAAAAAACCTGATGAATCCTTCTTCCCATCTCACTAAATTTAAGTCACAGTTAATCCACAGGCTCCCTTGCAAAAGCAAGAGTTACTTGAGTTTGGCACTGAGAAATCTTTATAGATGAAGCCTTTTGATTCTATCTTACTTTAACGACACGTCTCCCTTGTTAGCCGTAGCTGTCCAGCACTGTATTCTGACCTGTGGGGTTTCAACACAGTCAGTGCTCATACATTAATGCGTGTTGCCTTAATGGAGATTTATGGAAGTGTCACCTCTATCTCACGCTTAGCCACAACCAGTCTGGCATACAGGGGACTCATATTGCCCTCTCACTTTGCACAGCAGCTAGCTGGCTATCACATCCTCTATGCAGCTGCATACTTTGCTCAACAGCCTGCGAGACTTAGATGTGTGCAAAGCAGGTTCAGCACGGGGAGAAACCTGAAGATGATGCTCTGTCCTCTACCAGGATGAAGCATTAGAGGAATACTTTCAATAGCCCTCTCTTACAGTATTTGTATTCCTCATATGCTACTTTTCACTCGGGCTGAACCGCCGCACAACAATTGTGGCAAAGATTTCCCTGCAACATAGCTTCTTTGGGATAGCAGCAGCAAGCAAGCTGGCATGCACAGGACTCCTGTGACTACCCATAGTTTTAGCACCATCACAATAAGCTTTCTATGCCCAGGAGAAGTGCCATCCAACATGCCACAGTGCTCCAAGTATCCTATCACCTAAACCACCTGCATGAAGCTGTGGGGGACTTACTGGCACTGGCGCTCAGCTGTATTAGTTAGCCCACTCGAAGAGCAGTGTGGACATTGCTTCTGATTTGGGGGTGGGGAGTACAGTGTTTGAGGGCACAGGTAGCTTTCTATGTAGACAGGTGATGTATTGTCTAACCTTCATTAGGTGCAAATGACAGTGTTTAAACACCAATTGTAGGGGCGCCAACAGATTTCCAAATAGGAGCTTTCGGTGCCAATTGCTGCTAAGTGTAGCAGGATTTGGGTATCCTATAGGCAGAATTTCAACTCTTGCCTACATTAATACCCTCACTCTTGCTGCTGGTGCGGGAGCTGGACTACTACGTCAATGAAAAGAAATTTATGCTGAAAAGCAAATCCAGGGCAGGAAAAACCTTACAGTGGGCAGTAACAAGCTATCAAAATGATTAGGACTCTCCACGGTGACTGGGCACCTCTAAGAAATGTTTGCTTCATTGCCTTGTGTGTCACTGGGTGCAGCAGCACGAAGAGTCTGGCTGCAGGTTGAGTTCTTGATGCGGTAAGTTATAATCCTTGAACGCTTAGACTCTTTCAGTGCCCCTAACTTCACAATGCCGACTGATCGTGCTGCAGTCACGGTCACCTGGAAGCAGCTCTGCCTCTCTGCTATGCTTGAGAGAAAGGCTGTAGAAATTTCCATAGTCACATGGACAATTGAATCGTATGAACATCTGTCGTCCAAAAACACCGCCCAATACAGAGAAAAATTGACTTCTGCGCTTGGACGATTCAGTCCTCGGCCTTGCGGCAGTGCTCTTCTGAAATTAGGCATGAGGGTGGTTATACTCAGCACTTAAGCAACTGGAAGATAGTCCTTACGGTTAAAAAGAAGCCTCAGGAAATGTGGGTTCAGTTCCTGGGTATTTTGTGACCACGGGCAAATTATTTTTCTCAGTTTTACAGGTGGAAACCAGAGTTTATTTCATTTTTGTTTTGTCTGGTTCAGACGAAGCCCATGCCCTGAAAAGCATCTCTGTATTGCTAGTATGTAGGGTGCCTAACCAAATGTATCCTCGATTGTGGCAGAAACACGGATTAAAAAGCACCTACCCTGCTGCAGACCAGTGAAGATTTCTGCCTTTCCTGCTCATCTTCTACCAAGCCCAATTTTAAAATGACTAGAGCCAATCCACAGTTTTTAAGGTAGAACATAAAAATATTTGATTCATTCTATGCAAAGCCATGCAATTCCTAGTGCAAGGAGTTATCAGTGTTTTGCTACATATTTTTCATGACTCAGCAAAACACTTCGCCACAGCTGACACTTGATAAATCACTTGTCTTTTGGCAGGCCTACTTAGAGACAATTTTGAGATCTGACAATAAGTAACTCGACTGTAAATTGTCACATTTTTCTCAAAGTGAAATTTTGTGTCAGCAGACATTTGAGTAGCCAAAGTGAGTATTAGTGCCTGCCCTTGGTCAGACCCTGAGTGTGGAAGAAAAGCAGATTGGAAAAAATGATTTCAACATCAGGAATGAGAGAGAGCAAATGACTTTGAGTTCTCAGTAAAAGATCATTTTACCGAGCATTATTCCATAAGTGGAAAGCACAGGAACTGTATCAGCAGCTTCCATGAGATATTTTGCACACACACTCTTATCATACTTTTGCTTACTCCTCTTTCCACAGAGACCACAAACTTCTCATTTGCTTTAATTTTGTCTGACATTTTTTCCTCACGTTCCCTGAAAATGAAACTAGGCCCATGATCTAGCCTGCCGCTCATTTCAGCTCAAGACTTCTCTGTTAAACTCTCACCACCCATTTATCACTGACCTAACACCCCACCATAACTACACAAATTCATTCTCTAAAATACGGAACAGGACAACCAAAACCCCGCATGATTAGGACTGAACCTTCTCAACTGCTCACTCACTTATTGACAGAGCATCCTATTCACCATTCGTATCACAGCCATTAGGGTCTTGGTCCAGCAGTCTAACCTGTCTGGCATCCTTTTATACCCATGCAGATTTCCACCGAGGTCACTAGGGCTCTGCAGAGGCCGACCTGCGTGGATCAGACAGCAGGCTGCAAATTCCAAAGACCTTCCTACTTTTGCAATACACTGGGTACAATTCGGATACACTACACGATGGTCCAAATTCTCAGCGATCATAAACAGGAGCACTTATATATCATAGTTGCTTGTATGGCTCCCTGTCTCACAGGAGCAAAGCACCTCGATCTTCAGTGTATTTCTCCTGTTAACAGCACAGAAGTTTGGCGCGCACAGACTGATTTAAAAGTGGCAGAACCCAGTCTAAGATTTGCTCCCGCTCCCACCAAAGGCCAAATGTGTGTTCTGTTCACTACCCATCTAACTAAGCCACTTTTAGAGAAAACCATGCAACTCAGATTGATTGTACCGCAGGCTCTTTGAATATCTATACCTACCTTTAGCATCTCTCCCTTTCCCAGACCCAACTGGGATAAAAAATCTGGGATCTCTCTGTCTGTCTTAATCCAACAAGCACTCTCAGCACGCAGGGCTAAAGGATCAGACTGCAAACAGAGCTCAACGACCAAACAGTCTTTTCTCATAAAACCTGGCCAGAAGAACAGGTGTTACCCCCCTTACTTCAAACGGTATGCTTGTGGCTAAAACACTCTCCCAGGAAATTATTACATGTGGTTCTTAAAAAGTCACTCTCAGAAAAAAACCCCAAGAAAGACAACTGTTGTGCTTACAAAACTGGGAGTCAAGAAATGGGAGATCCTGATTCAGGGTGTGTGTAGACAAGACGGGGGCTCTAAATTGAAGTGATAGGTTTTTAAAAACACCACTTTAATTTAAGGTCCTTGGAACCCTTTAACAATTTAGGGTCCTTTAGGGTTGTGCACACACTTGAATTTACCCATCTCTCCAGCGGCAGGGAGGGGAGGGCAAGATACCAGCACGTGGAGTGGGAGGAGGTGGGGCAGGGGCCGGTCCCTCTGCAGCCGTGCTGGCCCCCTCCCCAGGCGGCACCCACTCACAGGCACTCAGCTTGGGCAGTCTCGGTGGGCACCGCAGCTGCAGAGGGAAGCACTGGGCTCCCGTGCAGCACAGGCAGGCACGCAGGCTTGGGGATGGGGGGAGATCAGTCTCACCCCTTTTTTTTCTTGGGCTGAGCCTGCCTTCCCAGGCTGCTGCCAGGCTGCCTGCAGAGCCCCTGAGCTGCACTGAGCCCGGTGTTCGCTCCATGGCTGTAGGGCCAGCCCCTTATGCTACATGAATTTACCCCAGCTGGGGATCTGACTCAGTTATTATGCTGCGGGTTATTAGAGTGTAGATTAAACAGGGTCTCCTGGGTCTTTTTTTTTCCAACTAGGACCCAAACTTTTGTTATATACTTCTTAAGAGGTTTCTCTCAGCAAGGTTTTACGGAGTTTTCAACACACTATTTTAATTTTATTTCCTTTTGTACATGCAGCAGCTTACAGTGCCTGTACCTACAGTACTGGAACAGAACCTTACATTGTTACTTAGGGTTAGTGAAAGGCAATGTCGTTCCTGACATCTCAGATAAATCATGCTTTCCACATTTCATCTGGCAGGCAAGAAAATCCCCAGCTCTCTTCGATTGGAATTCTTTAACCACCCATGGACAATAAGGCATTGTAGCTCTACCATCAATTTTCAGATTTGATGGGGAATGAGGGCTGTAAGCATGGCAAACACAGCTTATCTTGCAATGGTTTGTTAGCTGTAATTTCTTCTTGAGGGTTCATGCCAATCCTTAATTTGGTTCAATCGAGCCAAATCCATATCCAATTGGATCTGATTATACAATGCGTTCAGCTCAAGGTCACCAGCTATAAATCAGCATTTTTTTAAAAACTGGTCTCTCTTCATTTGGATGGTAATACGCCTGAAGTAGTGCTTAGTCTTGATTTGGATTTAGTTAACAGGACACCATTTTTCCTTAAAGCATAGCACTTAAGCTTGGTTCGACTCTTGCTGTTCTTGTTGCCCAATCTATCACAGAAAACATTTAATACAGTTGAAATCACCAGCAGACACTGTGAACAATAATCCATACATTAGTGCATTAGGAACATTTAAAGGTAAGGACTTTAGCAGCACCAAGAAGAATCAATACAGGATGCTTGCTGTTGCGGAAGGGGGTTGTGTGCGTCTGTGTTGGATGCAATGTTTGTCAAATGAATCTCAAGAAAAGTTCTACAAAATATATGTTCTTTTTCTGTATGAATAGAAGTAATTTTGATTTTATCTGGATCACTTACGTATTTAACAATAACATTGCGTCTGTCTCAGCAGCTATATGATCTCTATATACAGTGTAACTCATAGCTTATGCTGTCCCAGCTTTGCAGTTGTCTCTTATCTTTCCTGTTTGCCATTGTCTCTTTTAATACTTGTGTAAGAAAATAAGCTGTACCACCCTGCTTATCTGTTTATCTCTAATAACATGCAAGTAAGGGAAGAGTCTTTGAACAATTGTAAAAAGCTTAGGAAAAACTGTACACTGGGTTGAACAGACAGATTGCATGCAGGGTAACTACATTATCTTATCAGATCTTGCAAACAAAACTGTCAGCTTGGCTAGTATTTATGTGGGTCACTTAAGGAACTTGTGTGTTGACTTTCAGCAGGTGGCACTCTTACCTTTGAGTCAGCGCAGGAGCAAAGCATGGAGAGCACTGCGCTTCTGGAGGTGGGACGGAAGAGGTCCCTGGTCATAGAAAGTATCTGCATGAATTTCTTGAGAAAGTTGGAGGGAGTGCTAATGCCAGGGTACTGATCAAGTCCCCAACTTGGGTACTTAGACCTTGCTTGCTTCCTTTTTCAGTTGGTTATAACGTTCCTTTCACGTCTTCAACTTCAGTGACTTGTTACTGGGTGCTGTTAAAGAGACCTCCTGCATTTCACCCCAGAAGTGTGCAGGCTTCATCCATAAAATCCATTATTGTAAATTAGCTTGCAATTCACTCTGCTGGCATGTGGGCTGAAAGGTACTGTTGGTCTAAAAAAATGAATCCAAATATCTGAAAAGCATCCTAATGTTACTTCCAGGCAACCATAATAATGGCACAAGGCCAATGCTTTTGTTTTTCAAAAAAAGCAAAGAGATTACACATCCTGGAAAAAGACTATTCCTCCAAAGGTGTAGCTACAGGTGGAGCTCTCTACCCATGTGTGCTTTTCTGACAGGCCAGTGGGGAAACTTGAGCTACCATCTCTGTAACCAAAGGGGAAAAAATGGAAAACAGACCAGGGTGGATTTGAACTCAAGTCCTGTGACATCATGGACACACAGCAATATGGAGCTAGTTTTGAACCACCTTAACTGCAGCAGAGTAGGTATAATTTAAGCTCACACCTACTCTTTAACCCTTTTTTGGCTGGTATAGGGTTTGCACACTTCATCATGCCCACACACACACGTGCACGCACGCACGCACGCACACATGCAATTTTGCTACTAGCAACATATTGGAAATCTATTAATAGATAATAACACCTGTTATAGGGAATTAGGTCTCAAAGCTTTTTTGCTTAATCCAGAGAAGACCTTTAAGGAAGAATACTCTAAAATATATTTTTTAAGCATCTCAATAGGAATCATAATAAATAAACCCTATGAGGAAACAGAATTGACCTTTTCTACTGCATTGTTTGGTTTGCTGGAGGATGTTTGACTTCTTTGTGCCATTAGTCATTTCAGGCAATCCCTAGTTTAGCAAGTTTTGTAGCTCCCTGTTTTTGATGAACACAATTAATATTTAATACCCAGCCAGCATTTGAGTCAGTCTCACTTCCCTGGAGCTTCTTTCTCTGTTCTAGCTGTATTTGTAATGGCATTTTTTTGAAATGCCTGACCACATGGTTTGCTAAAACATGGAAGCTAAAAAACCTTCCCGGTTTGGCCTCTGATTTATAACAGGCAACTTATTAAGCGTGTTTATTTATTGACTGATGTATATCTTTTCCACTGGAGTTTTGTAGGCTTTTTTTTCAGACCTACTTTCCCCGAAAGATCACAATCATGATGACCTAATTTCATTCAAATGTTTTATTTTATATAACCATATTCTACAGCTTAACAGTCTAACCTACAACTTTGCTAACAATATTTCAGTACTTTCTAATGAAAAGTTTCATTTGATTCCAATCTCTACAGCTGCCTGAGCTATTGCAATATCTGTGGGAACTATAGTTAAAAGTCCCTCATGCTTCCATTTGGCCTGGGAGAGTCTTCCTGTTGGCCTACATTTCCCACAATACACTAGGGTTTCTCACTCTGGTTGAACCACTGTGGTGCATTATGGGAGCTCCAGGACTGCAGTGATTTAGGGACGAGGATTCTCAAGTCAGCCAGCCAAGCCCATAGGCAGAATGGAGTGTGATGTGTGCAGACGTGATGCTGAGTCAACTCAAAGAAAACTTTGCTTTAATTTTCCTAATGAAAAATACAAAAAGAAAAATCAGCAAAAAAACATGACATTCACCCGGAAGAAAATTTAATTCGTTTGAAAATCATTCTGATAGGAAATTTTGAAACAACTCTAGCGTAGAACCAATTCTTTAATATTAAAAGACCAATACGTCAAAATTAGATTGTGCTATCATCATTCCTGTATATTTCTTCTTTTTCTTATTGCCTTGCTTCTGGGCATTGCTAGGTAAATAATCTTACATAAATATCATTCTTATTCTTTGATGTTACTGCTCTGATCGTTGCTAAAGATAAAATGGGCTGAGCAGTTGCAAGAAAAATTATTTGAGTGTCCTCTGGACCAGCAAAGGTCTGCTCCCATATTGTGCAGGAGAGGCTGAGGTAGGCAAGCCAGATGGGATCTCACCCTGTGTTCATTAGCATGTTATGGACAGTTTGGTTATTAATTTACTTTTGGTGGTTGTGACGCCTCGCCATTCAGTGCTGGTGACACAACACTAATTCAAGTGCTGCTTTCAATAACTACATTCTGAATGTTAGAGGAGCACTGCTACATGAATAACATTAGAGAATATACAGTCACTTTTAAAACTGTCTACAAGCTACAGCAGAAAAGAAATGCTTGACAAGGGAGAGAATAAAGTTTTGATTCATACTGCATTTCAAAGTGAAAACTGACACAATATTTCTAGGGGATGCAAACATCTTCTGCAGAGCCATATAGCCATATGCCTACGATTTTTACACCCCAGAGAAATACAGGGTCTGAGTCTCCTCCAAACTGCATCTTCCATTGGTGTAACTATATTGGCTTTGCTGCAAGAAGAACAGGGACTAATTCAGGTTTCCCCTTGAGTTATTAATCAATTAAAAAGGTTTGGCCACTCAGGGAGAGGACACTGTGCAAGTGCAAGGTAATCAGTATTCTAATTCAGTACCAAGTACTGATAGGCTATAGACAGACATTCAGAAAGCTGGAGCCTGAACTGATTCAATCTTTGCAGGTTAGTCTAACCTGGGCAGGCTGAATCAGTTTGTGACCATAAAGACATCTCCTCTGGACTGAAAAAATGCAGGCACATGCCAGCAGCAACTCAGGCTAGAAGCTGAGGTAGGGCGGGGGGTGTGACAGCAGGCCTCCTTTCCCTTCCGTAGTGCTGAGCTGAAGGGGTGTGTGTGTGGCAAGGCCCCAACAGGATGCTCTGATTAGGGAGGGGTTCCCCCCCCTCCTGACCAGCCCAGCAGGAATTAATAACACAGTGTTTATCACCCCTAACTCAGTGTTTATCACTCCATTAAGAAAACAACAGAGGGACATTACCAGCTACCTGTTGATTCTGCCTTTGTCCCATCTGCCGCAGCATGGACCATAGCCAGCATGTGGTCTGCTAGCTCATGCTGAGAGGTGTCTGTGTAAGGCAGAGGGGAGGGGGAAGGGAGCGGGGGAGCAGGGAGAAGCCAGGCAAACGCATGCAGTCTCTGCTGGAGCTCCAGCCAGGGAGCAGAGGGGAGGGCCAGCCTTGCTGTGGAGCAGAGAGCCCTGCCCAGCCCAGAGAACATGCTGGGATGCTGGGGGAGTCCGATTTAACTTAAACCAGGAAGGGGTCTGGGACAGACATTGCATAAACTGGTGTGACCTAAATCAGTTGAGTCTGATACTGCATTCAACCAGGTTTATCTCAAACCAGTTTCAGCCGTTTTCAAATGGGTTTATGTGCACTGAACATCTGTTCTGTTACAGGTCTAAACCACTTTTTGATCACTTAAGCCGGTTATGTGTAATGTCTGTCCCTAGGCCTCGGGTTCAGTCCGGCACTGCTTCTTCCCTGGCCCATTCAATAGCAGGGATAGAAGAAGAACAATTCCTTTCTTTTGGAGTTGAGTGCCTAAAACATTTTCTCCTGCCTCCTCAAATGGCTTCTAAATGCTGGCATGAAGGTAAGAACAGCACACACCAACTACTAAAGAATATTTTTTTGCAGGCTTGTTTGCAAAACATGAGCAACTGTGTTATTCTGCTCAGCAGCACCTCCTCCTTCTCTTTTATCACATATAACCAGCTAGTAAAACTGAGAAAGGAGGTGTCTGATTCATAATGAAAGACAGTATTTAGCACTGGAGTTACTTACCAGGACTCCACTAAATCAGAGACATTCCCATGTAATTTTTAGAGCCAGAATGAGTGGGTTGAGCTGGGTGGCAGCAGGGGAGGGCTTTGTTCTTGGCCTTGATGCTGACCTGCTGTGATTCTAGGAGAGTTACTTGCCCCTCTATGCTTCTGTTTACTCATCTGTAAAATGAGGTAATGCCACAGGCCTTCCTCACAGTCCTCTTGTAAGGCTATTAATGTTGGCAAACCGCTCTGAGATCTTTGGGGAGGTGCTGTAACTGCAAATGTCAAGAGATTGCTTTCAAATTGAGCAGGTCTGGGAACCAGTCAAAGGTACATAACTGATAGACATGGATGATACTGTAGTTATTTCCATTATGATACCCCTCATATTGTTTCATCTATTTTATGGCCTTTTTCATGGCCTATTCTGATGAGTTAGCATTCTCTAATACCTCTTTTTATTGCTCTAAAGTTTCATATGTCTTCCTCAGTGCTCCTGTCTTATTTCTTCTTCACAAACTGCTCAGGAATTGCCTTGGCAGATAAGTCAGGGAACTGATAAGTACTCTCAGAATAAGGCTTATGGTTCATCGGACATCAGCAAATGCTGTCAGAGCTGATAACCTTCAGGTGGGGAAGTAACAGCTATTTCACAACCGCAGTCACTGGTCTTCTGTACTGTATGTGTTTCAGCTTTGTAGAATGAAGCTCCTCTAGCAGTCACCTTTGTTTGGAAGAGGTAAGCTGGGCCACCCTCATGACGTTTTATCTAGGAAGGTGGCTACCAGCCATAAAATTTGAGTCTCTGTATCAATGTGACATCACCTCTGAAAGGAAACCCACCCCCCAAGAAATCCTACAAGCACTAGGGCAGGGGTTGGCAACGATTTTGGGCAGAAGGCCAAAAACACCCAAAACCTCAACTCGTAAGATGTTGGTGTGCCAGGGGTGAATGGTGGGAGAGCTGGGAGGTGCCCAATCCTTGTTGTAGCAGCACAGCCCTGACCCCTTCCCTGCCATCTGCCCCGAGGCACGTGTGCACCTGCCACCAGCAGCAAGCTGTGCCAGGGCTGCGTGGACCCCAGTATGGCCATTTGCAGCCTCTCGGCTGCCTGCCGCAGCCAGCCCAGGCTCTGGCTCATCACCAGTGACGGGTGCACGTGTGCCTCAAGGAAGATGGTGGGGAAGAGGCTGGGACTGCAATGCCACAACAAGGGCCCTTTGTGGCTCCCCTGCCTTCCACCCCAAGGCACACGTATCAAGCAGAATGCCTTCACGTGCCACACTCTGGCATGTGCGCGGGGTTTGCAACCCCTGAACTAGGGGGATTTGCAAGGTCAAGTGGCTAGGCTTGGAGTCTGGAGAACGGTGTTTATTTTCAGCTCTGCCACTAACATGCTGTGTGTAAGTCACTTTACCTCTTCTTCTGCCTTTGGGAAGTCAAAAGCAGCAAAAACTATTAGAGGCCTGGGAATATAACTCATCAGAAAAGACTGAAAAACTGGAGTTATTAGTCTGGTGGGGAGAAGACTGAGGTAGGGGATCTGGTAACAGTCTTCCAGTATCTTAACGGGTAATTACAGAGAGGCTGGAGACAGACTTTTCTCTGAGAGGCTGAGACTAGGAGGAATGGCCTCAAACTGCAGCAGAGGAAATTTAGGTTGGTAATTAAGAAAAACTTTCCGACTAATAGGGTGGATGGGCACTGGAACAAGCTATCTAGAGAGGTTGTGGAATCTCCGTCTCTGGAAATTTTCAAGGGCAAGTGGCTGGGATGGTTTAGGCAGGGATGTTCCTGCCTTGAAATATGGAGATGGATCAACTCACCTTGTGATGTCCCTTTTACACTGCTTTCCTACAATGCTATGCGCTTTCCCTCTTTCATCCTTCCTGTCTTTATCTGCCTTGTCTGCTTAGATGGAAAGCTCTTCAGGGTAGGCACTGTGGTGTACTTATATAGTTCGTAGTATGGAGGACCCAGATCTCAATTGGAGGGGCTGTAGGAGCTACCGCAAAGCAAATAATAAGGCTGTATCCTTCTCTAGGTTTGTTCTGAAACCTGCTAATTCCTCTTTGTTCCAGTTCAGAAGCACAATTTACAAAACCAAGGAACCTAGAAATTAGAAAGGAGATGGAGATGTTCAGCAGGGATCCTACAGTGAGAACCTTTGTGCTATTTGGACATGGTTACTGAGTCTACTTAGTTACAGTGGTTTCCCCACCTGGAAGCAAGCGGTATAATACATTAACCCTTCATTGCTAAGGGCAAGCGCATCTACCTGTGCTGCAGGCTTTTTATGATGCTGAGACCAAGCTATTTCAGACCTCAGTAACTGTGTGTTCCCTTTGAAATGTCTTGGCGAATATACTGTATATTTATTTGTCTCAGTGTCTTCTATACCGTTCCCTAGAGCTGAAGTGTCCTGGTATAAGATGGGGAAGGGGAAACACATTTATGTTAGTACTGTCAAATTTGCACCTTTTCCTTGTGGGGTTGGGACAGCAAGTGATCTCCCCTTTCCCTCAGTTGCATCACCTCTTCCTGCAGCCCCCAGTGCACTACAGAGCACTGCCATAGATAAGAAAGCAGGTAGGTAGAGGAGGAGGAGGAGGACAATGCAATGCCATGGATATTGCTTTGGCCCTTCACTGCAATGCAAAGGGAGAACACAACAAAAAAAAAGAGAGAGAAAAGTTCCAGATCCTTACCACACCCTACTCCAACCCACCTCCCATTTCTGCCTGGTTACACACACCACAAATCCCCTAAGGACTAAGGATCTGCATTCCCCGCCCCCCCCAAGTAAAAATGGTGATTTCACAAGAGCACTGCCACGCATCGTGCCCTGTTGTATGCCCCTTTGTGCGTGGAACCAAGGATGAATTAGTCCAGCTAATTAGCCCACTTGATTCATTTGAAAAAACCCTACCCAAAACAACCAAAAAACCAGCACACCTGCCATTTTGATGCTGAAAATTCTTTCCATTTTGAGGTTTGATTTTTTTCCCTCTACAGGCATTACTTAGAAAGGGCTCACTGTAGCATCTGTAGAGAGTGCCCAAGCTAGCTGTAAACATATTTTTCTAACTGGTTTACTATGGAAATAATGCCAACGGACTTTCACCTCTGCTCATGGTGGGATGATGACACATCCATGGTTTCATGCCCTCGAGAAGGGAAAACAACAGGACTCGAACTCCTTGGCTTTATCTAGAGCAGCTCCCTTGTTTGTTAGCTTGTTAGGAGCAGGACAGAGAGAAAGGATCAGCATCTCACAATAAACACCTACTCTGCTGTTTATATAGATAATTTTCTTTGACATTAACATTGAAGTGATGTCCAATGCACATACTTAACCCAATCAATCTTCTTCTTCTTCTAATATCCACTGCCAACATGCAAACCTATTTGCCTTGAAAAACAGAATTAAAATCTCACCTCTTCCAATCCACAACACAGCATTTATTGCAACCTCCTGTCACTGGCAGGCATCTTGCCATTCTTCCTTTGCAGGTGTCCTTGCACCCCTCTTTCTTCCCTTGCAGCAAGCCAGTGCTGAAAGGTACAGGATAACCTCAATGAATGAAATATCATGCTAATTTCTAAACAGCACTGACATCCTTGGCTATACCTGAAAAAAAAGAAGCATCTGCCACTTGAGCCCGCCAATGGTTAGATGATGAAAACACTTTTCAAACCCAAATATATTTTGGTCTTTTGGACCTCAGGTTTCTGTGGGTTCAAGCTGAAGATGTCCTCGCCAAGGTCTCCAGCAAAATGGATTCTGGAATGGCAGGTTGCTTTGCCTCCTAACCTTTTGTTCCTGCTCCCTGTAAAGAAGCAGTATTTTAGGAGAGGGTTTTTGCTTTTTTTTTTTTTTTGGTGAAAAAGGTACAGAGTCAAACCTTTGAAAGTGTGTGTGAATTGTTCTGAGCTTGCTGCTGTTACAGAGAAGGACTCTTAGAAATGCTCTCCCTGAAAACTTGCACACAATAGACTGTCAACTTCCTAAACATTATACTGACCTACTTGTCCAGGATTGACCTTCTCAAGTACCCCATCTTTTTATGTACACCAGATGGCTAGCTTTCCCACAAACCAGCCCTCACTACTTCCTCCAGCATGGATTCCACCCCCTCCCCCTGCTTTTTCTCTCTCTTTTTTTAAATTCAGCTGTTGCCAGGTAGAGTTGCCATTCTTAAATAACACCTGTACCATTTTAGATGAGTCAGGAAACTGATACCTTTGTTCCTTTTGGTGATATACACAGATTTGCAGAGGTCTGAGAGCCCCGGCCTCAGGGTCCTGAGCTGAGCTTTAGAAGGGACAAGGAAGAGATCTGCAGCAGCACCGACTCCTTCAGAACAAATATATCCTCCTATTGCAGTAACCAGAAGGAGAATGACCATATTTGCTGCTTTCAGTATTTAGAGTCACAGTTTGGCCAGAATTTAAGAATTTACTCTGCAACAAAAATCCAGGCCTTTGCATTTCTCCGCTTCTTCCAAGTATCATTTTAAATTTTCCACTCTTGCTGTGCCACCGAACACCGCTCTGCAGCTGCTCTGGGACAGCAACAATGGAAAGCAGGTGGTTATTCCTATCTAAAGCATCCTACCCTCTCTCTGGGTCAGACTCCATCACTCTCCTAGCCATTTGCACTCCTCCTCAATATTCTCGGCCCTCATAGTGGGAATTACTGTTCAGCATGACAAAAGGATGGTAGATGCTGGCTCAATATCAGCTAGACAGTTTGCACATATCTCTCATTATCTCTTTTCCTAATTGTGATAAATCCTTCTTAAATTAGCTTTAGAATGCCACTGCCTTAGACATTCCCTCTCCTGAGATGACAGTGCTTCTTCAGTGTTAGGAATTACTAGTTAATAACTTGGCTATTTAACCAAGATTAAAGTGAAGGCTGTTAGGGATCATGCATATGTTAATATTATGATAAACCAATCCCTTTCCAGAAACACCATGAAATTTGCAGAGGAACACTGTGTCAACACCAGCAGCAAAACCACGGCGGGCATCTTCCTCCTGGTGCAGCGTGTACGGAAGATGTCTTGGCTTGAGCACTCTTTGTAATTTAAGAAAAGGATTATGAGCCCAAGCCACAGTAGTACCAAGCAATTAATGAAATTGCTCTTTTGGGAGGGTTCTGTGTACTCTCTTAAATATGTTGGAAATTACCCACAACCCCATAAGGACACTACTTGGAACAAAAGCCAGATTTAAATCCTGAACTTAAAATAATAATATGGCATAAATCTGGAGGCAGCTAGCCAGGGAGCTCCCTAAGCTCTTTTTTTTTTAAGATAGCATTTCACCTGGTGCACACATTTCTTTATCTCTCTATTACCTCATGCCACACCTGGGTATTATGGATATAACGTTATGTTCCATCTTTCTACTAATATTTGTTTCAAATGTAGTATGTTTAAATATCACCATCTCCCTGGGTGATGGAAGATAAGGCCTAACTGGGCTGTAGGAAATCCAGTTCAAAGCAGCTGAGTAAAGTAGCCCTTCTGTTGTTCCAAGGGACGGTGGCCAGCGTCATGGCCTACAGTTTCCTTAGGCAGAGGAGACAGCTCTGAGAAATATCTTACTGGGGAGTACCAAGGAGGGAGCCACAGCTCTGCAGCATCCTCCACTCTGCAGTTTCTGTGGTGTTGTGGCCTGAGTAGGGAAACCCCAGCCACCTCCTGAAAAGGATCAGGATTTAAAGCTGGGGTAGAGCTTACCCTAAGGCCATTGTCAAGCACGTGGAGCAGGCTTCAACTAAGAGCAGCCTCGTTCCTGAGGAAGCTGTGCAGATGGTGGGAACAAGAGATTAGGGCATTTTCATGGGATAGCTACTGTTTAAACTACTCCTGCCTCTGTGTGCCGACATGCAAATTGGACCGTCTTTCCAGTGGTGGTTCTGGAAGGGTAGGAGGCATTGCCTACTATAAACACACTTTGGTAGCCACTACTAGACGAGCACACTACAATCACTACTGGATGAACACTACCAGATGAACACGCTACTATAAAAACTACTAGATGAATATAAACTAGATCTAGAAACTAGATGAATACAAACACTACTAGATGAACACACTATTAGATAAACACATTACACGCCCAATGTCATCAGTCATTGCTGGAGACACTTGTGTCAGTATAGTGATTAGCTATGGTTATGCTTTCATCTTCTTAGCTGCCATCTTCATGTTTCCAAATGTTTGAACTGACAATAAGGCTGCAGAAGTTTTCACAAGTGATTTTTCATTTCAGATGTTCTTAATAGATTAGAGCAGGATCGTGGTAGTTAAAGATCATTAGATCATTGAATCTGTCCCACTGCGGTGTGGGTTATTGCATAGCATATCAGAGGATGAACAGGTACAATGCTCCAGCCTTCGCCAATGCTAGTGTAGAGCTCTCATTTGAGCTTGAAGACCCCACCAGAATGATTTACTAATAGCTTAGAACAAGCTTTTCACTAAGCTAAACTCTGGGTGAGGTCATATTCTAAAGTACCACATAGTCCAGTCATTAAGCTCCATGCAGTGAGACTGTCACCCAAATGCAGAGGATGATTAATGGTACGTACTTCATTCCCCTTCACAATGGAATACATAGTGCCTGCCATTTGATAACAGATAGGTTTCCTGCAACCTGCTTCAAGTTACCGTAATCAAATCTAGAGAGTTAGTATATTTAAGCTAGTAATTCAAAACTAGGGTATATATATGCAAGCTGTATATATCTCTGCAAAGCCTGACAGCTGAATGGAGACTATGACCTTCATTATTCTAAACCTCATTTACCCAGAACTCCCCATTATCTGCTACAGGGCCATTTATCTAGCTAATCTATGTTTCTATTCTGGGCTATTCTTTACAGCATCTCAGTACCTAAAACAGGGTCATTTTTAAAGACAGGTAAATAGTGCAAAAAAAGTTTTCCCAATAATATTTCAGTGAATTCACTCAGCAGTGGGTTTCCCCCCTCCGCCCACAGAGTATCAAGGTAATCCATTTTATTCTCAAGGATGCTCAGGGAAAGCAGATGTGGGAGCTCTCTAAGCCAGTCACAGACTCTTTTCTGATGAATTAAGGGGGAAAAAAACCTCCCCAAAGCCTGTAAGAGATCAGGGCCCACTGGAGTTTTCACCTACTCAAAATGAGATCCTGATCAAAACCCCACAGCATTCAGAGGAAAGAATTCAGCCTCATTTGTCTGTCAAACTTGATTAATAAAATGGTTCAAGTTTGGCTGTACCCCATTTTCTGGATAATGACTGGACAGACGAGCCACTGTACTACTCACTTACACCATGGGCAACGAATACAGCCACAGCTGTGTGGCTGGTGTCAGAGAGAACTGGACCCTTTGTCCTTACTGATTAAATTGCAAGTGATTTTTTAAAATTCAACACAAGTTCTCGTTTTCTCATCTATAGAAGGAAGGGAAGTGAACAAGTGATGTAGCAATTCAGTTCTTTAATATCAGATGCTAATCTGTAAACTCCAAGGCACAATGAGGCAAAGCCCTTCCAGCACAGATAAAGTTGCAGCTTTGTCTCCTAGTGGCTTGAGATGCCACTTGCTGTAAACAGTTTAATGCTATGTATTACTGATTTTACATTCCTGCATTTGTACTATTTCCATTTAACAAAGCCAGTGAACATTTGACTTCGGCTGATGAACAAAGACTGCTAGCATTGCTGGCTGGCAGAAGGATGTGAACCACGCTGCTATCCGACAAGAGAACCACAAATCTCACACGTTTCATTGGGAGTTTCAAACATTTATCCAGTGGCAGAACTTAACTGTGCACTGTCAGTGCCATTACATGAATGGCAAGTGCGGACTGCACTGCCTTAGAAGTAGACACAGGAAGGAAATTGGGTCTCTTTGCTAGATACCAAGAGACAAAACAAGAAAAGGAAAAAAAAACCAAAACCCAACTAACCGTGATTTGGAAGGGGTGGCATACAATGATGTATGAACAGACATTGTGCTGTAATATGCCTTGCATGTTGCTAATAAAAACATCCCTCCTAGACTTGTAAGGAAGTAGTGTGCTTAATTGGAGAAAAAATATTGCAAGCTGCAACCATTGTAACCACTAGGAGAAGCCACCTGCATAACACCCTTATAGTTATCTTTATTTTTTTGATTAATTCAACCTGATCGCAGCTTGAGCTACCTTTCTTGATTCCCATCGCTAATCCCAAACCGGGATGGAACCACACCACTGAATAATAAGTTGTGTTTGTTGCCAGCTGTGTGTGTTAGGGACTGCTCCACCACCTGAACTAGGGTGAAATTATCTTACAGGGTTTCAGGCTGTGACCTTTAGAGAAGACAGCCCAAAAGATTTTCGGTCAATGCTTCCTCTGCTTGATTTAGAAGCCCATTTGAAAGGTAAAGAAGCCAGTGCGTTGAGGCAACTCATTATTCCCCTGTTCTGCTCTAGCTTGATAGATAACAAATCTGACCTTTGCTACAGAAATAGGTTGTTATATGGAGTAAAAGTTCATTCTGAGTGACACTGTGAATGTTAACTCTCCCAGAGACAAGGATACCTCCTCAGTGCATAATATGCAAATCAACTATACACATAATGTCATGCTCTGAGTGTGAGTGAAGAAAATGTGTGACAAAAGTCACTTCAGTTATAGCTAATGCAATGAGAAGGATTTGAGAATGCAAACAGTAGGAGCTCCTTGGTGCTAAGCACTTGAAGTGCAGTGGCTATGCCTGGGTGCCAAAATGAAAAGAGAATTTGAAAAATCTGGCTCCTGCGCAGGTAGCAAGTACTTTCAAATCCAGTTACACATGGAAAATTCAACCTGGAAAACACCTTTGTTAAAAGACTTACCAGGACTGTAATAATCATGACAATGACCAGAAGCTTCTTATTTCTGAAATCAGTTTGAAGCCCAATTATCAGTCTTCAATTTCATCTATTATGATAATTTTAAGGTCATCTGCCTGCATAATGAGTTGCAATCAGGTCTGGTTTGTTTTTTTTTTCTTTTTAACCTTCTGATCTCCACCTCACCCCACCCCCAGGACTTTTTTTTTTGCCAAGTAATGCAGGTCCATAAAATACAAAAGTCCAAACAAGCCATTTTGCCAAGTTGCACAGATGAACCAGCTACATGAGCCAACTCTTATGAGAGTCACGAGTATGCAAGCTTGCCAAAGTGTTCATCTGTTCCTGATGCAGCTCTTCAGTATGTTTATGCCTTTCTCTTCTCTGCTTGCAAATGTGGAACAGTAGAAAAAGCTGATAAAGGCATCTCTGGTGCATCACTGACTATATGGGTCTGCAATTTGCATGAAAGAGTTATCACATTACTGTACTGTGAACACAGGTCAAGAAAAGTAAATGTTCAGTCTAAGGCACTCACTAGCTACCTTACCCTACACGTGATACACCTGATACTTTTGAAATGCATTTAACATTTTTCTTGCATTTGAATCTTTTTCATTAATGACTTGCGGTCACCAATTAGACAGAGGAACACAAACTAATCGAGTACAGTCACCAAGACCAGTGACTGAATCAATATGCTGAGTATCCCTGCTATAGAGGTGGCTTTTGGCCTTCTGGAAGGAATTATTTGCCATATAATGTGTGTATAATATAGCTTGAGGGAGAATATTGGCACAAGGAATAGTGGCTCAGATCTTTTGCAGTCCAAGTGATGCAGTTCTGCTGAAGTTATAGCTGTTTTTCTCAATAACAATGAAGTCAATAGAGCTAACTTGTTCTCACCAAAGCAAAAATCTGGCCGCTTGTGTTCTTCTTGGTTCACGATTTCACACAAGTTGCTCTCCCTTATGAAGAAAACAAAACAGCAAAAGAGTTTCCTTTTCATCATCATATTCAGTTCAGTTCTAGCTTCTACTGAAGGGAGACTGGCAGGGTATAAAACATGAAAAAGAAGCTCTTCAGCTACTAACTCTTTCTTTCCAATGACTACTAATCATCCTACACTCTTCTCTTTTTTCATGTATTAGGCTGTGAGTGCCACTGAACAAAGAGCAATAAAGCGAAAGAACTTTGAAAAAAATATTTAAAAAACCCCCATATCCTTAAAACCAACAAGACCCAGGATAGCCGTCCTCCCAGGATAATGATCAGCAGCTCATTAAGCACTGTTACCTAGAGTATCCCTGCTGTTTTCTTATCAGACTGAAAGAACCATTAAGGCACTTACCATCCAGTACTGTATATTTCATATAAGTTCTTCCTCCTAGATTTATGAACTCCCCATTTCAATCCGCTGACTCTGGTATTGCTTTGAATCCAGTCTCTCTAAAAAAAAAAAAGTATGATTTGCAAAACTTTTGGCATTTGAAGTTCACTTGCTCACTGCTTTGAGTGGATCCAGGACCAGAATGTCCCTCCATAACCAGGACCGCACAACGGTACACTTTCCAGGGGCACAAGTCCCACTGACTTTGAATGGGACCACACTCCTAAGCCACTGGGTGCTTCTAGAAGTGCCAACCCCTCCTACTGCTGAACATGCCAAAACTCCTCTGTACAGTAACAAATACATTTGTAGGCACCACCTTTATTGCCCATGACTCAAGAATGTTTTTGCCCGGTGAATTTATGCCGTTTCCCTCCCCCTGTGCTGAGTCCTACACAGCAAAAGGCACAACAGACATCAGTACTTCAGGGCTGTCCAACTTCTAAGCCCCAAGGGCCACTCCACACCAAAGGGGGCCAAATGTGGCATATGCCACATGAATCAAGCACAGGCTACCAGGCCAAGCGGACACTGCGCCCTCCATCCCACTGCTGCACCAGTGCCCCCACAGACACCCCCTTCCGCTGCTGCTCCAGGCGCCCCACCACTTGCTGTGCTGCATGGGCGCCCCTTCTCACCATTCATGTGTGATCCCCACACATGGCCCTGTATGTAGACACATAGACAAGCAATGACTCGCCGCTTGTCGCACTGTCCTGCCTCTTGGACAGAGATAGGAAGTAGCACCTGGAGGAGGGAGGGGAAGCCCAGATATCCCAGCTGCTGCTGCAGACAGAGTGATGGGGGAGCAGCGGCCAGGCAGAAGCCTGGGGCTGCAACTCAAACCCCTGCAGGCTGCATGCAGGCCACAGGCCACCAGTTGGACAGCTCAATACTAAAGCATCAGATTTCATTTAATTTTTAGCTAGAGGTGTGCCTGCGTGGCAACATTTAGACTCGGATGCAGATTTAGAGCATGACAGTGGCTCTCCCCCATCCCATCCGCAGTGTCCATTCGACAACGGTGGTGCCAATAATTCTGGTTCCACATTGGAATGGACCTGAGATCATTTGATGGTTTGGTGAAAAGTACATGCGACCCATCCTAGAATATCCTGTTGTTCAGGATGCTCAGCTGAGATGAGGGGGACTCAGCCTAGATTCGCTGCTTCAGCCAGTGCCCCCGCCATTCAGATGTGGAAGGGTCAGGCCCCTGCTCTGCCCGATTCAAACCTAGCACATGGATCTCACTCTCCCACACCTTAGCCAAGTGGTCTGCCCACCAGGCTATTTATTGGCTAGTCTCCCAGTCATTCCTGTTACAGCTCTTCCACGCTGTCTCTCTCAAACCCCTCCCAAGATGGCTCACCCACCTACCAATTATGCCTCATTGGCTTGGGTATTGCCAAGAATCAAGCATTTGTTAGTCACCTCACCCAATGGGACATAGCCTGTTTATAGCATTTAGGTCTGACTGCAGTAAAAAAGTGTTAATAATAATCCCAGGGCTGTACAGGTAGAAGACCTCAGTGCTTGTCTACATGCCAGGCTGGGATCTGGTGCCCACTTGATCCTCACCCCAAGCTAGGCAGTTGGACAGCACAGAGAGCTCGAGATCAGCCCTGAGCATGTGTCTAAGCATCACTGTCAGGAACCCTCCTTCAGAGCATGTGCCAGTCCCAAGCTGTCTACATTTCCTAATTGCTGAGCTTGGAAGAACAGGAGGGGTTTATTTTCTCATTGGTGGTTTTGGACTTGTCCAGATGGACATGTAGAGTCAATTAGAGCAGGGGTCGGCAACCTACAGCCCATGGGCCAGAGCCACTGGCACGTAGCTGGATGGGCAGGTGGGGCAGCAGGGAGAAGCAGCGGTGGCAGCGAGACTGGCCAGGTCCTAGCACTGGCCTGTCTCAGAACCAAACTGGGTCATTTGGCCTGCCACCAGAAAAAGTTGTCATCTGCTGAAAGGGAGTGCTTTTTATTTCCATGCAAAAATAAAAAGACATGGGATTTTTACATATATATTGGCACCTTAGTACCTGCCTTCGGCAGCCAGTGCCCATGACTCCAGAGCAACAAAAGTAACTAGATGCAACGATGGCTTAACATTGTTTATAAGCAGGACTCCAGGAAAAAGGTGAGGCTACGGGGGGGGGACTGGGCTTTGTAAGGAAATGCTGTAAGAACTGGAATGGTGATTAAGAGGTTGTGTACTCCTACTCTTTCTATGGCTGGTGTTCAAAGATTCATGAGGCATCAAAGCAAAATACAGTGTCTTGATTTCAAAATACCTTATCATGCAAAGCATCTCTCAGGGCAACTCATTAGCAACCTGCGAGGACAAACGAAGATAGCCAATGTATTTCCAACCATTACCTCATTTCTACGGAGAATGGCAGCTGAGGTAAATTACTGCTTATTTGTATGTTGTAATGATGCTGCCAAAAAGGAGGATGTGTTTTATTACTTACAGTTCCTCCAGGAGTTTTGCAGATTATCTTTCCACTACACAGATGCCAATCAGAACAACACGGCAATGAGAAAGACCGGCTAAAATGTGCTTTGTTTTATTTTGTTTTTTTAAGTAATGCTATTAGTTTGAGAGTCAGAAAAGAAACTGGCACATTTGTGGGAGTTCATCTTCAGGGAATAAATCTATTGCTATGTACATTTTATTGCTACTACAAACATCACTCTTTTTTTGAGATGCTGTATAGTGCCTAAAACATGAAAGCTGATATATTTTTTAAATGCTAGACGTGTCAATCAGCTGGACCACCATGATTTCAAACAGTAGTGCTCATAGCTTTGGCTCCACAGGCCAGATGAATGGTGTGAGGCTGGTCTACGGGCTGGATTGGGCCCTGTGCTGCTTCATGTCAAGGGATTGGGCTTTGGGCATGCCACACCACCTCCACTCAGCTGGGATTGAGCTTTGGGGCCCCATGATGCCTCCGCTGAGTCCCTGCACGCAGGGATCAGGCCCTGTGTTGCCCTATATGCCCAATCTAGCATGCGGGACAAATCCTGCAGGGCTCCCCACAGATCCATGGGGAGACTTGCAGGCTGGATGATATGCTGACAGGGGCCAGACCTGGCTCATGGACCAGGAGTTCACCACTTCTGATTTATAACGACAGGAACCATGAACAACTTGATTACAGAGGGGATGGGTTTTCCCAAGCATCCATTGGGAAGGATTTTCCAGCAGTTAACACTAATGAAAAATTGATTGTCTCTTACCTACAGAGTGCATAGGACTGCTAAGCAATTGCATAGTCCAGTGCCCTTTGTTGCTCTCACTCAGAAGCCTGAATGCCCTACCAGAAATGTCTTCAAGGAGACAAAATATCACATTTGAAATACCTAATCTCTCTAGATAGAACCACAGATCAAACTTTGTCAAGGCTGATTCTGCAATAAAAAAGTTATCTTATCCTTCTGGAGTAAATTAGTTCAGTATCTTGTAACTTATTGCTTATGAGTCAACTTAGTTAAAATTCAGAATTTATATTTCAGGAAAATATTTCTAAATTGGTTAACAACCTGAATGAACAACAAAATTAAGCATTTCCTGTAAAACGGAAATTTGGGAAAAAATGGTTTGAGGAATGCCCAGTTTGGAATTTTATTTCATGGGCTCGCTCATTTTTCACCTGATCTTATTTCTCACAAAATCTTTTCACATTATTTTTATGATATATTAATTGCCATTTTATAGGATAGGAAATTGAAATTTTACCTCTTTTGACAAAACCAACGTTTGCCACCGAATAAGCTTTTCAATGAAAATGTTCTGAGCAGCCGAAAATACGAATCTTATACATGGCAGCATCCGTGATCCTATCTTTTCAGCAAGCGCATGAAAAACCTCTCGTGGTCCTTTTCATAAGTTACCTCTGTGTGTTGAACTAGCACTTGCTGTCTGCCCATTTTGTTCCGTGTGCTTTGAACACCAAATGCTATCCCATTTCTCCGGGAGTCATAGCACTTCACTGATGTTGTATATGTATTTAGTCGGAAGCACACAAAGATAAAAGGAACTCTATAAATCTCATATATGGTAGCATTATTTTCTATTCTCACAGCAGTCTTGGATATAAGAAAAAGGTATGGGATTGCAACGTCTCCAAAGGATTATAATATGAATTTCAGCACTGTACCATTATTTTTACTTTTTTGATGTTCTGTAAATGAAAAGGCCATAGACATTTTACCACCTTTGATTAGAGCTTCACTAACCAATGTGAAAATGCCATAACGTATTACAGAAAGGTTACTGAAGAAGTGGTAAAGAGTGTATAAAGACAGCAACTGAGACTATAAAGAATCTTACTGGATTTTGCTACGTGAAGAGGCTAAGAAAGCCGAGTTTGTTAGAAGAGAAGCAACACTACAAGGGCATGACTGAGCTGGATAATATACTTCGGGCATCTCTAGAAGTAAATAATGTGAAACTCTTGGCAATCAGTAACAAGAATCCTTAGGGGGGAATCAAACATTGAATGATTTTATGAGAGTTGACTTCTTTATCCAAGGTGACAGATGTGAAATGAAGGGTGGTATCAGGCCCTACGATCATTAAAGACTAGAAGAAGATTCTGAGCCCAAACACTGGGTGGACAGATATTGATATGACGCGATCCTTTTGTGAGAAGCCTGCTTTCCTTGCGAGAAATTTCACTATTTTAACATTCGTACATAGCCTCTGTTAAAAAATAAGTACTCTTTTTGTCCCAGAAATAAATTGAATCCTGGACTTTTTAATGGTGGAGTTCATGAACCGTCAAGCTACGGTAAGCTAATGAGGTAAATACCTGCTCGGCTTCTTGATATACTCTGTATCCTTCAAGGCATTGCAGAATGCCTACCAGCGATAAGTCGCTTGCCTGACAACCCCTCACTAGCACTCAGAGTATCGACTTCACTTTACCAATTTAAAAGTAGACGTCCTTGTACCAGAGCTCAGACCTAACTACATTTGTTGTTATTCCTCTAATATTCTTTGAAGCTTTGACAAGGGGGGAAAAATACAGAATTTGTGAAATGGTCGAAGGGAAGAGCTGACCTTGCTTTATCATCCCACTGACAATTTAACCGAATCGTTGATCCTAATGAGAAGAATCCTTCCTCTAGCAACTGTCCAATAAAGTGAAAAGAGCAGAAGGGTACTTTATGCCTAGCTTTCTAAGATGTACAAAAGGGGAGTAGTTTAATTATATAGACCCAGGACTGCTCATCCAAAGCACCTGGAAAACTGCTAAGAATTGTGCGGTGCCTCGTTCAAGAGCAGAAGCGAGTTAAGAGTGGAGACAGTTGCTGTCTTTGGGCATTTCGCAGCAATGCCTTTCAGTATTATACAGGGTCCAAGTACCACCTGAACCTCATAGCTCTGTCAAATCAATGGCAAGACAACCTGAATGGTTGTAAAATATATATATATAAATGCCACAAGTAACAGGCACGTGCAGCTGTATGGGAGCATCCACCCTGTATATAGGTAGGGCAGGAATTTTCTTTCTTCCCTGCGCCTTATTCATGGAGCAGTTCAATATCTCTTGCCTTTCTCTGGCCTTTAGCTTAGCAGGTTATTTTACACCTCATAAAAGTTACTAATAAAAACCACAGAATAAAAAATGATGATGTCGGTGTCCTTCATTGTCGTTTTGGTTCAGTGCACATACATATTGCTATGCACTGCCGGCTGTCCAAGGCAGGTGTTAAGACCTCAGGATTGTAGAGTCAGTGTTCAAAGAGAAATGCCACTCAACACACTCTCTGGCAGCAGATATATTTCTTTGTCACAGTGAGGTCAAATTTAGTCGCCCCTAAATTCCCCAAATAATGTTAATAATGGGTCTACTAGATTGCACCTGTTAGACTCCATTTTAGACACTCAACAACCCCAAATGCCCAGACTTCCTATGGCACCATCCTCTAAGGGACCTCAAAGTACATTTTACAGGAATGAGGGAATTAATTCATTCTTCTGAATCTTGGACCAGCAGAAGACAAAGAAATTGGGACTGGAGCTGTCACTTTGCTGAGGTTACTTCTTCAAGCCATTGCGCTGCTCTTCTCTGTTTTAAGAACAGTTTCACTCCCTCCTCAGTCTCCTCTTGCTCCTCACCTCTGCCACAGCTCCTCACCACTTTCTGGCTGTCTTTGTGCCCCTCTTTGACCATGGCAAGACTCAGCCTTGTGGGGTCCCTGCATCCAGGTCCCTGGTAAGCGTTAGGGATCTGAACCATTCTACTTACATCAAGACTACCCTGTAAGTTCCTTGCAGCAAGTGCAACTTTCTTATATGCCACTGCTCTTTATACATAAAAAAAGGTATTTCCTTGTGGCTAGGCGAAGGAATGCCATTGAGTTAAGTGTAGGGCTTTTTCTACCATTAAATATCACATGCCAGTGGCAACACTGGTAGCAAAGTCCCACAGCAGGGATGCATCCCCATTGAAATGCACACATCATTCAGACACTCAGCAGAAGCGGGGTTGTCTCCGTGAAGACATCGGGAATGGCTGATCTCTACCGTAGCAGGGATGCTTGGATTCTCTTTGCTTGCCAAGTAACAGATGGTTGGGCATTCACTAGCACACATGCATCAATAGTGTCACACAGCTTGTCTGAGGTGCCATCTAGCGTGTAGTAGCTTAAAGCTACATTTAAGAATAAGATCTAAAGTCCCTGCTGGCAACAGAAAAAGAGGTGACAGTCAAACAAGAACATATACAAAATCATTTAAGGCTAGGCAAAGGAATTCAGGAGAATTACAATGGTTCTGCAGAAGTCCATGAAATTAGAAGTGATAAATACCATTTGTATTAGTACCATCTGTAATGCCAGCCAAGATGCCCCCTTCAGGAATTTTTGTGTGTGTCCCGTTTTTTGTAAAACAGATAATACCTATAGCACTGTATTGTGACTTATGATTGTAAGCACCTTGAGGATCCTTAAATAAAAAAGATGCTCTGGGAATGCAGAGAATTATTAGTAACAAAAGACTTTGTTACTGTAAGTTTTGGGGGAGGAAGGAGATTAGTACTAGTGCTCTATAGAAGAAACAGTGGCTACTACTCTGCACCATTGAGGTGTGGTGGAAAGAGGTTAAAAAGCATCTCTAACAGGATTAATGACCAATTTAGTCAGGCATTTGGAAGAAGAGGCCAGTTGAAGGCCATGTTGGCTGCTCTCGATGGACTGGATGCATGCATAGCACAATATTAGACCTCTTTTGAAGGATATAAATTGTTTAGGAATTTAATTAGATTCAGTGAACATCCCAAACTTACATGAATGAGACATAATTATTAAGATCAAGTTGTAATTTTTGCAGCTGTTTCCACAACAGATGCAACACAAGTACACTCCCTGCAATATGTTCATCAGCAAGTTCATCCCAAGGTTTCACTATTGACCAGGGACACTCAAAATGAAAGATAAAGCAGCACTACTGGTGGATTTTCTAATGCTTTTCAGTAGGATGATGACAAATATCCCCTGTGACTGTTTCTGTTTTGAAGATAAGAATATAACCAATGCATTCAGAGCTTTAACAATGGCAAGATGATTCCCATCCATTACAAATAATATCAAAGCTGTCCTCACCACGTAATAATTCCCGATTGGAATAAAATCCTGGTTAACAATTAAAACAGCACATACCAATTGACCCCCTCCCCTAGACACTACCTTTGCTTGGGAGGGAACATACATTTCATGTCCCAAAAGAAGGAACATAAAAAGAGCTCATGCAGACTTTCAAACCAACCCAGTAGGAACACACCAAAATAAGTCAGCTACAGCAAGAAGAGAAAGGGCTCATCTAGTGGTTTGTTACAGTAGCAGATGGGCTGGTTTTCAATTTGTGATCAATGCAACTGAAAGTCTATATTTTATTCCTGAGCGCTGGGGAAGGTGTTTCCTAAGACAACAAGGTGGCAGGGGGAAGCAAAGTCAAGTAAAAGATCGACTGCAAAGTGTTTGTTGTAAACCCAGACAAACTCACTTAGGTGAAGAGGAGGACATTACCAAGAAGAAAATATGTAGCATTTTTCTTCTGAAATATTCTCCCAGGATCTAAGTCCCTAAAATTGATATAAAGGTAACACAGAACAGCAAAAATATATTGGAGTTTGTTACCTCAAAATGTACTGACAGGATAAAAAGAGAAATCACAGGCCTGGGATGAAATCACTTGCACACGGATGGAAGGATGAAACAACGGGCAAGGCACAAAGTAAGGACTCAAGAGACCCAGGCTGAACTCCCTGCTTCACCCTGGGCTGCATGCATGGCCTTGGCAAGCCATTCCCAAGCTGAGGAAAGGGGACAGCAGTGCGGGGGGACTTTAGCCTAAGGGTATGTGTAAATCTAGTGATACTGAATAGAGAGGTAAAGAATGGACAAGTTTGTGAATGACGTACAAAGCCAAAATTCAGCGAAAACCATGCAGCCACCTCTGCTCACGATACCTTTGTAGGTAACTCATATGTTTGTTCACCCAATCAAAACAATGAGACAGCCTAAAATCTTAGCGAGTCAGTGGAAAAGCATCACATAAGCTTGGCTTCTAAAACAGTCCTCCAAGCAGCTAGACATGACATTTTAAAACTCCAGGCTACCAGCCAAATGAATCCTTAAAAGTACTGATAAATGCATGTGTACTACAGTCTCTTAGTCTCCCATGTCTTAGGTCATAACTTTCTAAGTGAGGTAAAATTTAGTCGGAAAGTGCTCTGTAAGTATGAAGCACGCATGCGTTATTATAAGTTGAATTCTCATTTGGAAGCCAATGGCATGATTATAGGCCAAATCTTCAAGCCCTAAGCTTCCTACTTTTCTCAAATGCTGTTGGAACAAAATGCAGAAATTAAAATGTGGATTTAATTTATTTTCCAGTGATTCTTCTTTCAGTCGCTTGACACCTAGGGAACAAAAGGTTGAGTACATCACTCATACCCATATTCTGCAATACTCTGGGGGCATTTTACTTAAGTCTTACCTTCCTCCTCAATAAACTTGCTCCCCGTGTATTTTGCATTACCAGCTCATAAATTAATGATAGGGACAGTAATTCATGAATAGGGTCCTGCCTCAATTGTGGCAAGATGGAGGGATTTCGTGGGCCACTCGCAGCATGCAGAATCGAGTTTACAGCCTTTTCACGGAGAGCACTGCTAATTGGCTGAGGGGGTCTCAGTGGCCCTGCCCCCTCATGCTGATTGGCTGAGAGGCAACCATTGCAGCATAATTAAATAGCGGAGCCCATGGAAATATCAAATAAATTACTGCATTACTATAAGTATTACATTCAAATCCAAATTGAAATATATAACGAATATAAATTTACACATAATATGAATGGTAACTAATATCATCCTAATAAACCCTTTCGCCTTCCAGACTGGTGCCTTCACTGAGTCTACATTACTAGCTCTGGCTCTCAAACCACATGCTCTACAGCTGCAGGGATTGCTGTACTTTCTTTGTATCCCAATAAGCTGCCCCTTTTCTTTTCTTTTCTTTTATCTGGGAGTGATTCTGCAGAAGATCACAGGAAACATCATTTTTCACGGTGATCGTGGACACCGACTTTTTTCGCAGTTTCTAAGAAAAATGCAAAACCGCAATTTAAGTAGGTCCCTCCTCTTGGCTGTTTGCAGAGCATCAGGCTTCCCTGTGCACTTTGATATTCTGCTAGGTCAATCACCTATCATTTGAAGAGCCGATATTTCTGAGTCTAAACAGCCACAGGGAAGCAGTCAAATATATGGAGGAGGAAGGTGAGCAATAAGGGTGCAAAAAGGGAGAGTGACAGCATATTTAACTGTTCAAAATGGCATCAGAGCTGTGTCAAAGAGCATGGTTTGACACTGCACTGTGCCCCAGGGTGTTAAGCAGGGTGCACTGTTTTTCCAGATCCAGACCGGTGTAAGAGGAGAGTAGCTCCTAAGGGGACCACTCCAGCATGCATCATGCCTACAAGCAAATGCCAATTATGCATGTTCCACGTCACAGGCCAGACCTGGATGCTGTCCCTGCTTTCCATTTCTTCTAAGTGTAGCTTTCAAAGCACTCAAGCCACCACTATGCCTGGCTGGTAACAGCAGTAACTGAAATCCGTATAAATTGCTTCTGTTTATTAAATGGCCATAGAAGTTTTTATGGCCTAGTATTGCCCTGGCGCTGCCATCATCAATCCACTCCTCCATTGTTTTTACCAGGGCTCGTGTCTGTACAGGGGTCATGATTTGCTCAGCACCATGCACATGGCTCCGTACCTTTCCCCCCCTCAATAACATCAGTATCAAGATCACAAATATGCTGAATCCAGCAGAGAATTGCATCTCCTGCCATCCTGCTGAAAGCGATGGACCACACGGCCATTAAGTCAACACTCGATTTGCCCCCAAATATCTAACACATTTTGCTTGTAAAAAGTAAGTAATTGGATGTACAAACCAAACCCTCAGTGCCTCAGAGGACTCACATTGGTGTCCTTGGTATTTGCACTTGTATTAATAAGAGTAGCATGAGTCCCCACAAAATGCATGGCTCCATAGCATTTCATTAGCAAAATTACAAAAAAAAAAAAAAAAAAATTGCACAAAACCCAAAAAGAAAAAAATGAAAAGAAAAAAAGAAAAGAAGAGAAAAAAAGAGCCAAGGAACTGATGGGAAGATTTGGAAAAAAAGAAAGCAGCATATTCTGACATAAGTTTTGAGGTACCTCAAATACCGTGTTAGTATTAGCACTAAACAGATGTCCCACATTCCAAAGAAATGGCAGCTTTGGCACCTCTTCACTGTTAGCAAATTTAATTATGGCTCCAAATGCAATAATGGAGCAACCTTCCTAAGCTATAATTGGATCCGCAGTTGGCACAGGCTTTTCTTTGCTCACTGTGCCATATGGGGAACTATAGAGCAAGGTGCGACTTATGTTCTTCCTGAATTATACAGAGTCACGTTGGGGTTGGATTAAAATGTTATGGGGAGAGAGGCAGGGCCTAAACAAAAAACATGAGGGTGAGAAAAGTCATCTCCAGGAGCCCTAGGCACACTACTTGCGCTTCCTCTGAAAGCCAATCAGATGAAAGTGTCAGTTTAAAAGCTACATTAATTAGGAGAACTCTTGTTTAAAGTAACAGGATGTTCCAGACACTGGAGATCAAGGAAGTCAGAAGAGCTGGCATCCTCTGAATACAGGAGTCCTGAGGTACAGATCCAGAAGGAAGAAAGAAAAATCCATTAGATATTCCAGAGAGGCTATGGAAAGAAAGTCCACCCTTCCCTAGTCACAAAACTGTTTGATTACAAATTTCAAAAGATTGGGGACAGGGTGGAAGAAAAACTTCTGTTGGCCCAGGGTATAAAAGGAGGGGCATGAAGAAAACCAAAAACCAGATGTCTTGTTATTTGGACTACACAGGTAGCAATCCCTATAGTTAGGATTGCCTAATACTTTCCGTTAGAAGACACTGTCTTCCATCGCTTCTAAAACGTTAATAAACTTTAACCACATGAGATGAAATTTCCCAGAGTGGGTGTCTGCCCCATGCAAAATTTGCAAATATATTTACCCACAACTGGCAGGAGCAATCCTGATCCAGAAGACAAGAAAATCATCAAATGTTTGCTATAACAACTTTATAGCTGCAGTGACAATAAAGAACACAAAATGAACTTCCTTTTCACTAGGAGCGATAAAACACTGCTGCATACAAATGAATTAACACTGAAAAAATCCGTTACATTAATTCAAGCTAGCTATTCTGACCAATGCCAACAATGTATACATGTAGCGTTTTAAACTTAACTTTTTTATTCATTAACACTGTTAGATGTATAAGCTCTTTCCTATTGCCACTGAAATGGATAGGACTTCTGCTATTAAGTTAATGGGAGCACAAACAGATGCCTTTACTATACATAGTACCTTTAGGGATTGTGTTCTTAACATCCTGCAGATCACAACACATGATCAGTATGATCACTCAGTTTATTCCGTTTAAAATCTGGAGGCTTGCTTTTTCACATTGAACTTGAGAACCCATTCTGATTTTTGTAGATTGTGTTCGATTATACAAATATAGCTTTATTCAATGTTTGGGCTTTCAACGCAGAATTACTCTCTAGTGTAAATAAAAGCAGGATTAAATCATTTACAGTGAGCCATAATGCTAAACAGCATTTATAACATGACAGGTGTCTGCAATTTAATCACGTTACCATGACATTTGGTTATGTCTCAGGAATACTGTGGTAAGACTAGCCAATTAAGGCATACCTAGGAAAAAGCTAAGCCTGACCACTGAACTATTGCAGAGCCCCTTGCACCTGAAAGCAAGAATGTCATTTATGAATATCAATAAAGCTTCTTGGCACCCTTATGACATTAGGTGAGTGCTCTACTGACTTCAGAGAAGGGAAATAAAGCCCAAAGCTGCAATATTTTCTACTGTAATCATTGCCCAGTGTCACTCAGTGGCAGAACCAGGAGCAAAGCCATTTTTCCATGCTCTGCCTGCTGAACACCACTCCATCTGCTAGATTTCTTCTCAGTTCCTGAACAAGCCTGACAAACATTTGCGGTATATTGTCATCTCTGGACACTGCTCCAAGGTGGGCTCCTCTGACCCTGACCTATCCAAGAACTTCAAGGGGAGGAAAAAACAACAACAAAGAAAGCATACAATTAAAAAAAAAAAAAGCCACAGCAAAACCCTGGCATCTCTTCACTGCAGCCACTGACACCTGCTTATTTCAACTGAATAATAAAAGATGAGATGTCTGTAAAAAGTTCTAGGCTGTCGGGCACCGCGGCTATAAAGCTTCTTTGCCAGGAGTCAGACTCAGCGGCTACGTTGTACAGCAGCTCATGTTACATGATGCTACTCACCCAGAACTCAGACACGGCAGATGACAGATCTTTGTCAGAGTCCTTGGCTCTGAGGCTAGGGACAGACATTCAAAAAGCCTGAGCCTGAATTGATTGAATCTTTGCAGGTTAGTCTAACCTGACTGGGCTAAATCAGTCTGTAACCAAATAGACATCCCAGGCATGCAGGCACATGCCCGCAGTGGCTCAGGGTAGAAGCCAGGAGGGGTGCTAGAGTAGCCTTCCCTTCCCTTTCACAGTGCTGAGCCGAGCGGGGCATGGCCAGGCCCTGGCAGGATGCTGTGATTAGGGAGGGGCCCCCTCCCCCACCACCCTGCGAGCAGCCCAGCAAGGAATTGATAGCAGTGTTTATCATCCCTAACTCAGTGTTTATCACCCAATTAAGAAACCAACAGAGGGACATTACCAGCTACTGGCTGATTCTCTCTTTGTCTTGCCTGCCACAGGACAGACCATAGCCAGCATGTGGTCTGCTACCTACTGCTGTGGTGTCTAAGGCAGAGGGGGAGGGGAGGGGAGGGGAGCGGCCAGCCCTGCTGTGGAGCAGAGAGCCCAGAAAGCATGCTGGGATGCTGGGGGAGTTTGATTTAACTTAAACCAGCAAAGGGTCTGGAACAGACATTGCATAAACCAATGTGACCCAAATCAGTTAAGTCTGATACTACATTCAACCAGGTTTATCTCAAAATAGTTTCAGCCATTTTCAAACTGGTTTATGTGAACTGAACATGTGCTCTATTACAGGTCTAAACCAGTTTCTGATTACTTAAACTGGTATATGTATAATGTCTGTCCTTAGCCGGAGTGACTGAACACTGAACACCCGGGGGTGGGGGGGTGTTTCTTGGATCTGGCAATTACAAATGAAGCCAAACTAGACTGTAGCATCTTCACCTATTAATAATGCCACCAACTTCTTTTGCAAGTAGATTCCAAAATGCTTTACTGAAGAGCCAAGTATCATCATTCCCATGTACATACGGAGAAACCGAGGTGAGAGAAGTGAAGTGATTTGCCTAAGATCACTTCAGAGGCCAACAGCAAAGCTAAGAATAGAAGCGAGAACTCCCATAGCACTGCTCTGTCCAAAAGACAACAGTCTCACCTAATCAATTAATTAAAAGGATGCTGCTTGCTTGCTGCCCCTAAGAATGCTGTTTTCTATCTTTGCCTTGTGCCAGGGAAACTTTTCATCCTTCTCCAAAACCCCTATTGTCCTTTGAAGCATGCCTGAAAGTAGGGGTGTGCAAAGTGGGCCCTATTTGATTCAGATTCAGCCCAAATCAGGGACAGTGATTTGATTAGTTGATTTGGATCACCGCCCCGATTTGATTTGGCTGAACCCGAATCTGAAGATTCGATGTTGATTCAGAGAATCAGCAATTCTGACACAGACACAGCTTTAAAAGTTTCTTCTACGTACCTCAAGGTACCAGTGCAGCTTGTGATGGTGGGGCTGGATAGTGGGGTGGATGGAGCATCCCACGGGAGTGCAGGGGGCCCTCCCTGTGCTTGGCGGTAAACCTGGAAGTGGATTGGAAGTACTTAAGGCCCACTTCTGGGTCCACTGGAGAGCATGCAGGCCCCCCCCCCCACATCCCACCCGGCTCGGCATTCAGTCACAGGGGCACCCTGGGTGTCCCCCCAGATCCAGTCGCCAAGCCAGGGGTTTCTGGTTCACTTCTGGGTCTGCTGCCGAGTGCACTGGGGAGCCCCCCACACTTCTGTGAGACACTCCATGCGCCCCAGCATTGCAGCAATTACGAGCTGCCTGCTACCTAGAGGTATGTAGAAAAAACATTTAAAGCTGTCTCTGTCTGAATCTTTCTGAATCTCTCTGAATTGATTTGGAGGGTTCTGATTCAATCTGGAGAGATTAAAGGGTCCTTTGACTCGATTCAGGTTTGGAAACTCAGCCACCAAATCGGGCCGAATCTCCACCAAATTGCATCAGGGACCAAAGCTTCGCACAGCCCTACCTGGAAAGTCACCAAATGTGGAATTAAATCTGTGCCTTTCATGGGTTCTCCCTTTCCTTGCTTCTACCTGTTTTACAGTAGTGTGTAGGAGCATGGATGGCTTCCAACTTCTATCCTACTCAGCACTTCCAAACAGAGCCCAGTTTTCCTTGCATTTCTGGTCATTTCTTTTAGTGAAACTGCTTAGAACATTTTAAACAGCTTGCTGGAAGATTACTAGAGGCAAAAATTAATTTTTATATCATAAGGGACCATTCTTTGATTTCTTCCTCTTCCCCGCCCCGCCATGTCTTCAAGGGAAAGAGTGGGAAAACTTCAAATATGAAAACATTCTCAGTTCACCTTAGGAAACAAAAAACTAAAAAAAGAAAATCAAATAATGGGAGCTGAAAATTGAATAGGTTGGAGCTGAAATCTTATAACTGTGCACATTTGAAAATACTTGCAGCCAGCCCTGAAGTGAAATAAGCTGCATGTTAATGATGTCCTTGAACTAGCATGAACAGAATACTTAAAACTCAGTGCACAGGAGTTAGAACATAACACTTGAAACAGATATTTCTTCATTACCCTATTTGGATAATATTATAATAAAATAATTTGATGCATCTGGAGAGGGAAGAAAGTCAATATTAACGAACTGGATGCCGGGCAGATTCCACCTTGGTGTTTCTCCATTCTTAATGACCAAGGCTTGATTCGACAAACTCAGATACAAGTGGTTTTGCATTCCCTCGATGTCACAAGCCCCGCCTCCTGGATGCCACTCATTTATTGGATAAAAATTAGGACTACTACAATGTATCAAGTTGTATGTGGACAAATTTGTAGGATTGCAGCCTCTGGTGTTTATAGAAAAATACATTCTTATATAAACGTTTCCTTTAAAAAAGTGCCCCAAAATGGTGAACTACCACTTAGGTGGAGATTGCTGAACATATATTTTTCTTTGATCTAACAGAAAAATAAGTAGTCGCATCAAGTCTCCTAGGTACAACCATTCCTTGGGGAGACTGGCTTTTTTGGGGCAGCTATACATGTATGCACTGGCCTTTTTGCATAACGTTTCAGCTATGCATTCCAGTTACACAGGGTTTTAGGAGAGGAATTTACTTGCTTGTCTACTACTGACTGCACCTTACAAGGACTTATGTTTAGATACCACTCTTCATGGTAACAGTGAATTTTCCATTTGCTAAGAGAGGGGAACATGCATTTTTCCCTGCATAACATCTGAGTAAAGTGGAATGAATGGGGAACTCCTCTCTTACGAGGAAATATACTACTATTACAACCTGCAAGGCCACATCATGGAGTACTTCATGGTTTAGCCCAATTTTAAAATGGACCATCGAGCTACATTCCCCTCTGTGTGTCAGAAACCTCCTGCTGTTAACAGGGACAACTGAGTTTGGCCCCTGCCACACACATCCTTTGAGAGTTGCAGCCAACTCTTGAATACAGGGAGAGAACAACTTATTCCTAATGCAGTCAAACTTTAGCTCTCCATGAAGAGCTTAACAAGCAGAAAAGAAAGTCTAGAACGAAACCCTAGAAGCTTGTATGTGCCTTATTTTACAACAGCTTGCAAACGTAGGCAAGACCCTAGCTGCTCCTGGCACCTAAGCATCTGGGAGCCAGCTACTTGTCTGTCTGTGTCTGGACCTTTTCTCTCCCTTCTTTCCAAGGCTCAGTTTTTTAACAGCTTCCAGGCTTTTCATCTTGGGGCTTCCAGGCAGAGACCCCACCTGTGACTAGTTACAGCCCAGATTCCACGAGTAAGCTTAAAAGAAGTTATTTTTTCCCTGGTGTGTCTCACAGCAGCTGCCTACATCCATTAGCTTTTGGATTCTGCAACTCAAAGCTCACTCCCCCTGATTTCACTCCCGAGTTACTCTTTAGCCAGGAAGGCTGTAACGACCACATCCACAGATCATATAAAACACCCATCAAAGTTAATACAGAAAGCTTTCAGGTACTTTGCAACCTCCCATAACATGATACAGGCTTCATGAAGGATTAGAATAGGTTTATAATTGCAAAATCCCATCTGCATACATTTGGTGATGAGAAAGGCTTGTAAGTTTGCACAAGGTATTTATCTGAAGCTTCTCAATCTTCCACATCCAGGAATGCAGCGGAGAAGGTCAAGATCAGCAGGAGGTCATTTCAATCCCATAGGCTGCTCATGTTCCCAAACCCCTTCAGGTTCCAAGGAAAGCCAAGATATAGAAGACAAGAATTGAAACTTTGAGCCACAAAAGATGTCCAAATATGGTTCTCTTTTATCTGTTGTAATGGGTTCATTCATCTTCAACTACCAGAGTGGCCAAATTCCCATCCAATACGTTGAAGCTGTTTAATATTACACTGCCAGCTATGAATCAATGCTGAATCCACAATTCCACCCTGGACACAACACTGAATCTGAATTTAAATATTGCTGATTTGCCAGAACTGCTTCCTATATTTTGCACCTGCTCATTATCTTACATTTGAGGGTTTTCAAAGCTTTACAAATATTTATGAGGCAGATGAGAGTAATTTATCCAGTTTTACTGATCAAGAAGTCACATCCAAGTGACTTCATAGAAGTTCAGTGGAAGAACCCAGGAGTCCTGCCTCTGTCCCTGCCTCTGTCTTCTCCTTCTGTGGTTTATGGTTTCATTACAGCCTTGAATTCAGTCAAGGCCCATGTACAAATCTGAACGCAACACACACTATGTAAGTTTTATTGCATCATAATAGATGCAATGTTAGTGCAATTAGTTTTTATATGGGCTGTATGCATTTGAAATACAAAAGAACCGGCATTAGAATGAAATCAATTCTTGGAGTGTATATTTATTGCAAAAATAAAAATTAAGATATTATTCAAGAGACCACAGTCTCCTTCTTACTTTCAAGATTGAACAGGCAGACTTGCACAAGCAATGTAAGTATGAAGTACAATGTGATGGGGAAAACCCATGGTAAAGCACAAACTCCAAAACACCAAATAGACAATAAATTTGTTTTTATGACTTATTATAAGGACTACGTAGTAAACCTACAGGCCAGCTCTATAAGAAACCATTTTAATTTTTCCAGGATGGGCTATAGATGCCTCATCAGCAGAGATAGTGTGAATCAGGCCACATAAAGCTATAATAAATAGTTAGCAGAGATAAGGCTCTTTTTGCAAAAGAGCTTCCCAATATCTTTGTGTCTCTAAAGGTACAACAGATAGTAACCTATCTATGATGATAAACCCTCAGAAACTTAGCCAGTTTGGTCAAGGTAGCCTCAAAATATACTGTATTATTTGTTGCAAACCAGCAACAGTGTAGCCAAGACCACAAAGCACAAAGGCCGGGCTAATTAGCATCAATGCATACAGCAGTGGTATGAGCACTCCGCTACACTCCTGGAGGTCCAGGTAGGCACAGGATATTTGAGAGCCCTGCTGCAGGTGTCACAGCAAGCTCGTGTCCACACAAAAGTGCTAAATGTTGTGTTAACAGCTATTCTGATATGGCGTAAATTTTCAGGGTACACAAACCCCAAACCTGAAATCCAAAGAGCGATTCCACAGATTCCACAGTTGATTCAAGACCGTTCCAGAGATAAAGGCCTGGCCCTTTCGAGACATTACCAAACATTTTGATTGTCATACAACGATGCTGAGTTGTAAAATTTAACTGCGTGTTTTTAATAGTTCTACATAGGCTGAATGCAGAGACTGTTTTACTCAGGTGTTTATATGCTCATCCAGGAAAAAGTTTTCTGCCCCACATTCAACTTCAATTCCCAATCCCAGTTTTGTTTTGTTTTTAAAGTCAAGAGATGAGTACATTTTGAATATAAAGTCTTGAGTTTAAGCAGCTCCTTGATTATCAGCTTTAAGCAACAGCTCTACTGAGGTCCCCAAGACTGCATGAGCAAGGACATCTTTATTTCACAGATGGCCTGAATGACAAGTAAAGCAGCCTGGTTCATGGAGGGATTTCACCCTTGTACAGGGTATATCTACAAGCTTCTGTCCTAAACAGTGAGCATGCAGAGACGTGGCTTCCTCTAAAGAGGCAGATTTCTTCTTTTCAGCTGTCAGCATTGTGCAGTCTCTCCCACAATTAGATTTGCATGGCCCAAATCTCTTTTCTGTCTTGCTGGAGAAAACCTGGTAGAATTTCCTATGACGCTCCAACTCACAGTCTGACAAATTTTCTAGTGGAGATTGAGGGCAGAGAAACTTCTGACATTAAGTCAGGTTTCTGTCTGATGTCATTAGGAAGACAATACCAAGACCTTTCTAACCCCAGCCAGTCTAGTGCTTATTCCATTAGCAGGTGTTGTGATAGGGCCTTCTGAAGGCAATTCTGGTCCACTGGTTCCAGCCCTAATATCCAAAATCTTTTTTTTGAGTACAAAAGCAATTTTTCTTCGTATCACACCACAGTGTCATATCTATGGGATCCTGATCCTATAAAATTCTGTAACAGGCCCTTTTTTTATTAAAAGAACTGAATGAATGGTTGCATGCCAGCTCATCCACAAAACAGCAGCTAGCAAAAGCCCTTGCTAAAGAGCTCTTACCTCCTTTTCAACAACTACTTCTTTATAGTGACAATAATGTAATAGTCAGGCCTGATAACTAGATACAAGACTGATGGGATGCACAGGTCATTAGTCACCCATGACAAACCTTTATGCAAGTCTACTGTAATGTTCATGTATTGGTCTCTGCATAGGACCTATCCCTCTGAGCACAGAGAAACTAGATGCTGCTTAAAGACTGGAGGCCACTCACATTTTAGCTAGTGAATGAACTCTTGTATTCAGTCTTGCAGTCTTTGACACACAGCAGCTACCTTATTAAATCACACATAACTAGAAACTAGCATTTAGGTGAATCCTACAAATTTCTAACTGTATTATGATGCATGTGCGAGTGCATATATGGGAAAGGCAATTTGGGAAGACCTCAGATTCTATCTTTATAGCGTCCTTCATGCGATTTCAATCCTCACGACTTTTCCCTGGGGGTCTGCCCCGTTTTCAAAATAGCTGCTACCAATTTTGCAAGAGCAGATAATAAAGCCAGGCAGAATGTAGCCTTTGCAAAACTAATTGCCATATTGCTACTTTCTCTCCTTACTCCTGACTTCACACTCCAACTGCAGAAGGTACCCAAGGCATTTATCAATTAGAGAAACGCTTTCAAATATTCCTTCCTTTCCATAACTCCAATTTTTGGCTCCCTTACGAAATCTTATCTACCCTTCTACTAATACTAGGATGGAGTCCTGGAAGGGCGTTTCTGTAGCAGAAG